>NC_080549.1:13184207-13532957 GCF_028640845.1 Ahaetulla prasina | reverse complement strand
AGAAAGCATCTAAGCTCTGAGAGCACCAAGGAACCCCGCATTTCAACCCTGAGCTACAAATACTCTCCTTTACTGGAGAAAAAAACGTTTTCTCCAGCATAGCAAAAACTGGAGGAGCCCCCCACACACACACACAAAGCATTGATCAGTTCACAACTCCTTGAGAACATTCACACTGCTTTGCCAAACGTGAATTGTAGGCTAATTTTGTGTATTGGCTTTCACTTTCCCCGATCATCTACAACAGTGGTTCTCAACCTTTATAGTGCTGCGACCCCTTTAATACAATTCCCCACAATGTGGTGACCCCTTTAATACAATTCCCCATGATGTGGTGACCCCAACCATAAAATTATTTGCGTTTTGAATTTATCGCGCCTGAAGCCGTATTGGCTAGCGATCTGAACTGCTTGCGATTGCCTTGAGGACGGAGGCATTAAAGCGGAGACTCCTCCCCTATTAAATTTATCCCGCCTGAAGTCAGATTAGGCTAGCGATTGGGAGTGATTGCAGCTGGCTTGAGAGGGAGACATCAGAGCAAAGATTTCGCTCTTTTTTTTTTTTTATTGGCCAAGTGTGATTGGACACACAAGGAATTTGTCTTGGTGCATATGCTCTCAGTGTACATAAAAGAAAAGATACGTTCATCAAGGTACAACATTTACAACACAATTGATGGTCAATATATCAATATAAATCATAAGGATTGCCAGCAACAAGTTATAGTCATACAGTCATAAGTGGAAAGAGATTGGTGAGGGGAACTATGAAACGATTAATAGTAGTGCAGATTCAGTAAATAGTCTGACAGTGTTGAGGGAATTCTTTGTTTAGCAGAGTGATGGCCTTCGGGAAAAAATTGTTCTTGTGTCTAGTTGTTCTGGTGTGCAGTGCTCTATAGCGTCGTTTTGAGGGTAGGAGTTGAAACAGTTTATGTCCAGGATGCGAGGGATCTGCAAATATTTTCACGGCCCTCTTCTTGATTCGTGCAGTATACAGGTCCTCAAAGGAAGGCAGGTTGGTAGCCATTATTTTTTCTGCAGTTCTAATTATCCTCTGAAGTCTGTGTTTTTCTTGTTGGGTTGCAGAACCGAACCAGACAGTTATAGAGGTGCAAATGACAGACTCAATAATTCCTCTGTAGAACTGGATCAGCAGCTCCTTGGGCAGTTTGAACTTACTGAGTTGTCGCAGAAAGAACATTCTTTGTTGTCCTTTTTTAATGATGTTTTTGATGTTTTTAATTCATCGCGCCTGAAGCCGAATTCGGCTAGTGATTTGAAGAGCCTGCAACTGGTTTGTGGAATCAACCATTGGAGCGTGATTCTTCGACTCGCAAGTATACTTCCCATATTTCCGATGGTCTTAGGCGACCCCTGGCAAATCGTCATTCGACCCCCAACGGGGTCCTGACCCACAGGTTGAGAACCGCTGATCTACAACTAGTTTTTCCTTTGAGCCGAACAGAGACCAAAGTTAGCGCCCTGACACACGTCAGATGTTTCTTTTTAACTAACATGGCTTACATCTTGATGCAATTCAATCCCATATCTCCCTCCCTCCCTCCCTCCCTTGTCTAAAAACACTGAATCCAGAGGTTGTGAACTCACCATTGGATTGCTGGTCTGCCAGCAACCCTGTTTCCTTTTTTGATTGATCTATTATTTACATTTCAATGTTTTGTTTTGTTTTAAAAAAACATCCTAGTTAGTTTCCTTTCTTGTTCTTTTACTTTTCTTTTTAACCCTTCCCCTTTTCGGCCTGATTAATAATAATAATATTATTATTATTTGTTTTTATGAGCCATGCCATGTTTCTGACTGCAGCAAGCTTCGTTTTTTGTAACCTTCAGCTGCATCGGGAGACAGATGTTCCCTTGTTTACGCTTCAAGTCCCTTTGAAGTTAGCACCTCCCATTAAAAACTTCGAAGTTTTTCAACCCAATTCTTTACTGGAATATATTACTAAGAGCAATTGCTCACTCACGGGACTGTTGCCAGCCTGAGACTTCCTCTGACTTGATTGTTGCTGTGCTTGTCAGTTGCGTTATTTCTTTTCCTCCAGCGGCCACGTTAATACATTGTTGAGGTTACCTCCACCCACTTCAGACTCCAAAGACAAGACTTGTAGGGTTTAAACACTACTGGGGCAAGGAAAAGCTGGACTGTCTCTAGTCCTATCTAGGAACTGACCTGTAACGTTTGGATGATTCCTAGATGTTTGGTATTTCCTTGCTGGACTTTCACAGACTTTGTGATTTCCTACCCAAGATCGCCACGCCTGGGCTCAGCCCGGAGACAACTGGAGTGTAAACTAAACAATAGAACTGGTTTAGTGGCTTCTTCTGTTTTGTTTGGAAAAAGCAGTACCGACGACGTTCCAGAAAGGAAAACAAAATCATTTTCCGATGCTGAAATCTGGACTTTGCATCTCTCTCTCTCTGTCTGTCACACGCTTATTTGCTTTATTGGAGAAAACAGAAAGAGAGGCATCGCGAGCCGGATAATCTGGAAGGGTTGTTTGGACTGACCTTGGACTGTTCTTCCATCTTTGTGACGTTGGCACGGTTGGACTCTCACCTGGTTGATGGGATTAATCTGTTCCTGAGATTATTCTCTTGGCAACGTCTCCAGCCCGAGGAAGGACATGGCCTCCGTTTCTTACGTCCTACAAGCCGGGGTTTTGCTCTTCCTTCATGGTACGTATCGTGGTTTGAGACCTGGACACCTTTTCCTGGAACTAAGCAACCAGGAGAAAGGATGTTCTCGTTTGTGTTACTCTCCAGATGAGTTCTCGTGACTTCAGTGGTCTGGTGAGTACAGCAAAACTGAAAGGACTCATCTGAGTCAATCTGACCCACAATGTAGCAACTAACAGTGAGATTTTGTTTCCTGGGCACCTGCTGAAACATTGCATGATGTGACACTTTTTCGGCGCTTTCATTTCCTTTTCTTAGTTCTCCAGGACTTCCTGATCTGGGGACCATGGGAAATGTCTTGTTTAGAAGCACTGCAAATGACAAAGCAGAAAGGCGTGGGGTTTTGGGAAACGTAGTTCCCTTCTCGGTGATATTAGTAAAGATAAAGGTAAAGGTTCCCCTCGCACATATATGCTAGTCGTTCCCGACTCTATTGGGCGGTGAGCATCTCTGTTTTAAAGCCGAAGAGCCAGCGCTGTCCGAAGACATCTCTGTGGTCATGTGGCTGGTATGACTCAACACCAAAGGCACATGAAACGCTGTTACCTTCCCACCATCATAGAATTTATCATAGAATAACAGAGTTGGAGGGGACCTTGGAGCGCACGGAACGCTGTTACCTTCCCACCAAATATAGTTCCTATTTTTCTACATGCATTTTTTACCTGCTTTCGAATTGCTAGGTTGGCAGAAGCTGGGACAAGTAACGGGAGCTCACCCCTGTTACGCGGCAGCACGTGGGATTCGAACCACTGAACTGCCGACCTTTCGATTGACAAGCTCAGCGTCTTAGCCCCTGAGCCACCCTGTCCCAACATCTGCGATATTAATGTATTGTTAATATAAGATGAAACCAAATCCTAGCCAATCAGAACCCTCTGGGCCATGAGAGTGTTAGGACTAATTGATCCCATTTTGAAGTGAAGGGATGCAAATTATCTCTTAATGATATTAAGTCCAGAGACCAAACTAATTAGAACTGGAGGGGATCCAACACTTGCTAATTTTTTGAATACAGTTCTAGCAGGCCCAGGCCCTATCACTAGGTGAGATCTAATGGCTAATTACAGTATTGATACAGTACGGTATCAGCAAACTGTAGACTATTTGATGCCTTAATAAGGTATTTGCCACTGCCAAGAAAGGAAACTCAAGAGAAACACTCGTGGAATGTTTTGCCTTGACTGCTACAATAAGGTGACCACCAATGTTGACCGCTGAATATCTTCTAGGTGGAGCAGCACCCAGTCAGTTTGTTTTGAAAACTTTTCTAATTTTTTGTTACGCTAAAACTTTCCCCGTGTTAAGAGGTGTTCATCTCAGATTGCAATTGACCCAATATCCCAATATTATGATTTATATTGATATTGTTTCCTGATTGCTTATTTGTAACCTATGACTATCATTAAGTGTTGTACCTTATGATTCTTGATGAACGTATCTTTTCTTTTATGTACACTGAGAGCATATGCACCAAAGGCAAATTCCTTGCGTGTCCAATCACACTTGGCCAATAAAAAAATCTATTCTGTTCTATTCTATTCTATTCTATTCTATTCTATTCTATTCTATTCTATTCTATTCTATTCTATTCTAAAAGGGCCTCTGTGGCTCAGACTGGTAAGACAGTCTATTATTAACAGCAGCTGCTTGCAATTACTGCAGGTTCAAGCCCCACCATGCCCAAGGTTGACTCAGCCTTCCATCCTTTATAAGGTAGGTAAAATGAGGACCCAGATTGTTGGGGGCAATAAGTTGACTTTGTATATAATATACAAATGGATGAAGACTATTACTTGACATAGTGTAAGCCGCCCTGAGTCTTCGGAGAAGGGCAGGATATAAATGCAAATTTTAAAAAAAATTCTATTCTATTCTATTCTATTCTATTCTATTCTATTCTATTCTATCCTGCTCAGGAAAAATGATATTCAAATGTTGTGGTCACAAACAAGGTCAAATTAAAAGAGAGCAGCATAGATTTGAACACACAAAAGCATTAAATGTGCAAAATGTACATTTTGTGTGACTTTTAAAAAAAACTCATAGAATTTATCATAGAATAACAGAGTTGGAAGGATCTTGGAGCGCACGGAACGCTTCCCACCAAAGGTGGTCCCTATTTTTTCTACTGGCATTTTTTACCTGCTTTCGAACTTCTAGGTTGGCAGAAGCTGGGACAAGTCACGAGAGCTCAATCCGTTACGCGGCGCTAGGGATTCAAACTGCCGAACTGCCGACCTTTCGATCGACAAGCTCAGCGTCTTAGCCACTGAGCTTTAGCCCTGAGTCTTAGCCCTTTCCAGCAGGAAGTGCTTTCGATCCTTTTATTTACAGAGATGCAGGAGGAAACGGATGGGTGGTTTCCCCATCCAATGTTTTGACAAAAGGGAATAATGAAAAAGACAAGATTGCGCATTACTTGGATGGATGGATGGATGGATGGATGGATGTTCGACCTCCCAGGCTGTTTAAAGAAGGCTTCCATGAATAAAAGTTTTTTCCTTTCACCCTAGGCTGCATCACAGGGCATCCTATGCAAGCACGTTCTGTGTCAGAAGACACAAGAAACTGTACAACTAACCCACCGGTGAGTTCCTGAACCTGGCCCAAAATGTGTGTTCTGATAATATGTTAGAACGGTTTCTCCCCAAAAAATAAGGTTTGGGTAACTTCTGATGCCTGAGCAAAGCCCCCTCCTTCCTGGTCAGAAGAGACAATCCAGATCTACTTTTGCAGCCCCCGCAAGTCCTTCAGGATCACCCCAATGAAATTTTTGGGAGCCAAATCCCACTTTTCCCCCACCTTTTCTCTCCGTTTCTTCCTCTTTGCGGTTTATGTCATCAAAAGATGTGCTGGGCCGGTGAAAGTAAGTTTGTGTGCCTGTTTTCTGTAAATCGGCACAATCCAGGGATGTCCCCAGACAGATGGTTAGAAAAATGGAGATGACAACCAAAACCATCCAGTTGAAGCCCTTTGCTCATCTTTGGTTTATGGCTGTCTAGGAAGGAAGGAAGGAAGGAGGAGGAGGAGGAGGAGGAGGAGGAGGAGGGAGGAAGGAAGGAAGGAGGAGGAGGAGGAGGAGGAAGAGGAGGAGGAGAGAAGAAGGAAGGAAGGAAGGAAGGAAGGAAGGAAGGAAGGAAGGAAGGAAGGAAGGAAGGAAGGAAGGAAGAAGGAAGGAAGGAAGGAAGGAAGGAAGGAAGGAAGGAAGGAAGGAAGAAGAAGAAAAAGGAAGAAGAGAAGGAAGGAAGGAAGGAAGGAAGGAAGAAGAGAAGGAAGGAAGAAGAGAAAGAAGGAAGGAGAGAGAAGAAGGAAGGAAGGAAGGAAGGAAGGAAGGAAGGAAGGAAGGAAGGAGGGAAGGAAGGAAGGGGAGAAAGAAGGAAGGAGGAAGAGTAGGGAGGAGAGGAAGGAAGGAAGAAGAAAAAGGAAGAAGAAGGAAGGAAGGAAGGAAGGAAGAGAAGGAAGGAAGGAAGAAGAGAAGGAAGGAAGGAAGGAAAGAAGGAAGGAAGGAAGGAAGGAAGGAAGGAAGGAAGGAAGAAGAGAAAGAAGGAAAAAGAGAGAAGGAAGGAAGGAAGGAAGGGGAGAAAGAAGGAAGGAAGAAGAGAAGGAAGGAGAGAGGAAGGAAGGAAGAAGAAAAAAAAGGAAGAAGAGAAGGAAGGAAGGAGAGAGAGAAGAAGGAAGGAAGGAAGGAAGGAAGGAAGGAAGGAAGGAAGGAAGGAAGGAAGGAAGGAAGGAAGGAGCCCTGCACTTTTTACAAGGGTGGGGCTTTGATCACATAGTCTGGTCCCCCATTTTCCATTTTTTGACCCCATCCGCCCACCCTGCGGATATCCTGCCCCCTACCTCTAAGAAGAAGAAGAAAAACGGCAAAAATTATGATTATTCTGTTGAAATTCACTACTTCATGACCACATCCTGGGCTATCACCCTTCATGAAAGCTGTGCGTTCTTTTCATAAAAAGCCAAACGCCCTTTTCTCAACTCCTAGCTCAGTTGCTAGACTTGATGGATGCCCTGTTGTATGTATTTATCAACCATCATTTGCCTGCCTACCCAACGGATTTGATGGGCCTTGCAGTTCTTAAGCTGCCCATGGTTATGGTTTTTTGTGGCCACGAAACAAGAACTGGTGGCTCACCCTTTTCTAACTTCCCAGTCTGGGATTTTCTCCTGAACGGTCACCCTCAAGTCCCAAATTGAGCTTTTCAAAATCATCCAGGTGCTGATTGTACACAAAAGTAACTGTACAGATGCTGACCTCTTTATCCTTCTGTCCCTCTCTTCCCTCGCCTAAACCCTCGGCTGCCCTCTTTTACTATGCCGTAAGTACTTGCCGCCCACGGCGATTGGGACGGGCGAGCGGCTGAAGGCCCTACGTGAGCACATGAAAACCCACAAGCTGTCAGCCTATATTGTGCCTAACACAGATGCGCACCTGGTAAGTCAAAGAAGACCAGAACAGGTCCACCTGATCTCCAGGGATGGAGTAGTGAGGCAAGGAGATAGAATTGGTTGGTTTTCTTGTCGTGGTTGAATTTCCACCACAGGATGAATAATAGCACTTAGCAATAGCACTTAGACTTATTGTCGTGTCCCACCCCCCACTCCGACGAACGAGTCAAGGAAGTCCGTAACAAACTTGGCAACGAAGCCTCTGCAGCTTGCCAAGTCCCTTCGAGGTTTATCAGGGCAGGCAGGAGTCCAAGTTGTGACTTCAGCGATAGGGTCCGATATCAGCAAACTAGATAAGACTTTGCTTGACTCAAGGTTGGAATGCCAAAAGCAGGTCCTTTATATAGGCTGTGGGGTGTGGCTCCATGACTCAGCATTTATCCAGGCCTGCCCCACCCGTCCTTCTGCTGGCGTCGCCTCTCAGATCTCCGGAAGTGAGGGTCCACCTACTCTAAATTGTCTTCAACTGGATCTGCTGTCAGCATCTGGGAAAGAAAAGGGTCAGAGGGAGTAGGCCCAGGTAATTTCACCACCTGGCTGGCTTCCTGCTCTGAAGGCTGAGCCAAAGGAACACACGCTGTATGAGTGATATTTATTGGGCTTCTCCTTTCACTCCTTGAATCCTCTCCCAGCATGGGGCAAGGGCCGGGGGCTGGAGTCATGACAGGCCTTTCATCTTCATTATCACACTCGGAGTCTGATAAAAGGCCCGATTGGAGACGGGAGGGGCCCGGCTGAGGAGAGGAGGGAGGACGAGTCACAACACTTATATACCGCTTCACAGTGCTTTACAGCCATCTCTAAGTGGTTTACAGAGTCAGCCTATTTGCCCCCGAACAATCTGGGTCCTTATTTTACCGACCTCGGAAGGATGGAAGGCTGAGTCAACCTTGAGCCGGTTAGGATCAAACTGCTGGCAGTGGGCAGAATTATCCTGCAATATTGCATTCTAACCACTGGGAGGGAAGGAAGGAAGGAAGGAAGGAAGGAAGGAAGGAAGGAAGGAAGGAAGGAAGGAAGGAAGGAAGGGCAATAGCAATAGCACTTATATACTGCTTCACAGTGCTTTACAGCCCTCTCTAAGCAGTTTACAGAGTCAGCCTATGGCCCCTCAACAATCTGGGTCCTCACATTACCCACCTAGGAACAATGGAAGGCTGAATCAACAATTTGTAGGACCAGGGTTCTCTTTCTGCAGTCTTCAGACTGGATCTTCCTTACAGAACCCAGTTTCTCACCATTCTCAAGTGGTAAATACGCAGGAGCAGTAGTGTTGTGACCTAGGCCCAAGTAGTTATTACCAGGCACAATCAGTCCTAAACAAACCTATTTTATTAGAAATCTTAGTCCAAATTAAGTCCAAAACAAAGTCCTTCAGAAAAAGTCCTTCGGCCTTATCACAAACCTTTGTCTTCTTTGGCAAGAAGCCAAGGCTTTTCTTGGCAAGAACCCCACGAAGTTCAGAAACAGGAGACTTGTAGCAACATTGCTTTCCTACAAAAAGCCCAAGAGCCGTTGCTGCTCTTTGAAGCCTTATGGGTGGGGCCAATCATCTCCTGGCCTTACTCCCGAGTCGTCCTTTTTGCTTTTGCTGCTCTTGCCTTCTGGCAGTGCTTTGCATGCATGCACTAGGAACATAGTACACTATGTTCCTCTGCCTCTCTGCTGTCCGCCTCTGGAGGCTCCGGAATCCGCGCATTGCTCCCAGATAGCCCTGGCCTCATCTCTGCCTCCGACGCAGAGCCCTCGTCCGGGCCTTCCCCTGACTCCAGGACTGGCCCATTGTCCTCCCCAGCCTCCTCACTATCTGACTTTGCTGCTAGCTCCGCGGGCTGCCTGGCAGACCACTACAAGTACAGGAAGTCCTGACGTAACCCCAAATTAAGGGTCCTTGAGTGGCTCAGACTGCTAAGACAGTCTGTTATTAACAGCAGCTGCTTGCAATTACTGCAGGTTCAAGTCCCACCAGGCCCAAGGTTGACTCAGCCTTCCATCCTTTATAAGGTAGGTAAAATGAGGACCCAGATTGTTGGGGGCAATTAAGTTGACTTTGTATATAATATACAAATGGATGAAGACTATTGCTAACATAGTGTAAGCTGCCCTGAGTCTTCGGAGAAGGGCGGGATATAAATGCAAATTAAAAAAAAATATTTCAAACACCTATCATAATTCAGTTCCACCCTTCTGGGAGGTCCATGTAGAATGCCATTTCTTAGTGGTTCATGACAATTCACTGTGGCCAGCTCACCATGGACAACTCACCATGGGACAACTTGCCATGGGACACCTCACTGCAGGACAAAGAATTACATTGATATTGAAGAAATGGTGAAATAGAATCATGACAGAAAAGTCTATGGAGACTCTCAGTCATCCCAGTCATGGCTGTCCCAAAGGTGTTTTTCTTTCAAGAGGCAAGTGGACTTTCTGGTTTTTCTTTAAAGACGTTTCAGTTCTCATCCGAGAAGCTTCTTCAGCTCTGAAGAAGCTGAAGAAGCTTCTTGGATGAGAAGCAAAACGTCTTCAAAGAAAAACCAGAAAGTCCACTTGCCTCTTGAAAAAGCTCCTTTGGGACACTGAAGAAAGGATGTAAAAGGGGGGGGGAAATGAAATCTGAATAACAAAAATTAAAACAATTTTTATGTATTTTAAATAATTAAATTGAATTGATCAATTGTCCTGCAGTGAATTGTACTGCAGCGAGTTGGCTGTGGTGAGGTGGCCGCGGCAAGTTGGCTATGCAGAGTTGGCCATGGTGAGATGGCCACAGTGAGTTGGCCATGGAGAGTTGGCCATGGAGAGTTGACCATGGAGAGGCGGCCATGGTGAGGTGGCCACAGCGAGTTGGCTGTGGTGAGGTGGCCGCGGCAAGCTGGCTATGCAGAGTTGGCCATGGTGAGATGGCCACAGTGAGTTGGCCATGGAGAGTTGGCCATGGAGAGTTGGCCATGGAGAGGCGGCCATGGTGAGGGGGCCACAGCGAGTTGGCTGTGGTGAGGTGCCTGTGGCAAGTTGGCTATGCAGAGTTGGCCATGGTGAGGTGGCCACAGTGAGTTGGCCATGGAGAGTTGGAGTATAGAAAGGCCTAGGATCCTGTTCGCATGGGACATCCATGGGCTGTCTCCTTTTTCTGAAAACCTTCCCATCTTCCAGAGTGAATACATCGCAGAACGGGACAAGCGACTCACTTGGATGTCGGGTTTTTCAGGATCGTCGGGTGAGTCCTCTTCCAGAAATGCAGCAACCCTCAAACTCTAAATTTCTTAGTTGAGCCTCAGGTCATCAGGAATGTGCTAGTCGTTCCCGACTCTAGGAGGCGCTGCTCATCTCCGTTTCTAAGCTGAGGAGCCAGCGCTGTCCAAAGATATCTCCATGGTCATATGGTTGGCATGATTCAATGCCAAAGGCGCACGGAACGCTGTTCCCTTCCCACCAAAGGTGGTCCCTATTTTTCTACTTGCATTTTTTACGTGCTTTCAAACTGCTAGGTTGGCAGAAGCTGGGACAAGTCACAGGAGCTCACCCCGTTACACAGCACTAGGGATTCGAACTGCTGAACTGCCGACCTTTTAATCGACAAGCTCAGCGTCTTAGCCACTGAGCCACTGTGTCCCTGAAAATAGTATAGTTGCACCCTAATTCCAGGGAAGGCTGAGTAACATAGATCATATTATTTTTGTTGTGTTGAATACACAAAATCCACTTTGCTGGGCCTACAATGGCTTGTCTCCAGTCCCAGGATAAATGCAACGTCAGATCGCTCCACCCTGTGGGTGAATTTACGACTCTGTTTAAGAAAGAAAAAGAACAAACGTCTTTATGTAAAATAATAAAAACGAATGCCTTTTTTCTTACTGAATCTTGTCTCGGCAGAACTGCAGTGCAACGGCTATATTTAATGTATTCAAGATGGTTAAATGTGTTCGATGCAAATTTCCCACTCTCTGCACTTTCTAAAAATCAACAAAAAGAGAGATAAACCTCCCACGTGTCATTTCCCACGTCTGTCCTCCAATCCCTGAACCTACAAATGTATGTAAACTAAAAATGTCTCCACTGCTTTCTCGAGTCGAGTCTGACATGAGCAGTTTTCAGAAAAGGCACCCTTGAGATTTCAAACTTAGGCGTAGCATTAACTGGCAAAATAGTTTCACCTTCCTTGAGAACTGGATTTCAGGGAGATTCACTAGCACCTCCTCTCAATTTAGGCCTAAAAAATCTTAATTTATAATAGATTCACACAGGGTGAAATGTAAAATTTGTTACTACTGGTTCTGTGGGCATGGCTCGGTGGGAAGTGGGGGGGTAATGTAACTTGGTGGGCATGGCTAACTTTTCTTTTTAACTTTTAAAAGCATTTTTTCTACAATCTCTTCTGCCGAAGAGGTTGTAAAAAAATGCTTTTAAAAGCCTGTGATGATCAGGCGACTCAGCTGGGATCGCCAGAGGAAAAAAAGCATTTAAAGGGTTCTCATGATCCCAGCTGAGTTGCCTGATCGCCAGAACCTTTTAAAAGCATTTTTTGTACAACCTCTTTGGCCGAAGAACTTGTAGAAAAAATGCTTTTAAAAGGTTCTGGCAATCCCAGAGGCTTTTTTTTTTACTTTTAAAAACATTCTTGGCCGAAGAAAAAGTGCTTTTAAAAGTTTTAAAAAAACCCAAAAACCTCTGATGATCGCGTGGCTCAGCTGGGGCGGGGGAGGGCAGGGATTTTTGCTACTGGTTCTCTGAACCACCCGCCACCATCACTAGCGGATTGGGCGTTCCAGTCCAAACCGGGAACATTTAAGGGCCGGGATAGCTCAGGCTGTTAGAAGTCTGTTATTAGAACACAGCAGCCTGCAATTACTACAGGTTCAAGCCCGGCCCAAGGTTGACTCAGCCTTCCATCCTTTATAAGGTAGGTAAAATGAGGACCCAGATTGTTGGGGGGGCAATAAGTTGACTTTGTAAATATACAAATAGAATGAGACTATTGCCTTACACACTGTAAGCCGCCCTGAGTCTTCGGAGAAGGGCGGGATATAAATGTAAAATAAAATTTAAAAAAATAAAAAAAATTCAGCCCTAGATTCACATGCTACGAAGCTCATGCAGCATGTGTGTGTGTCCCTTTGTCACCAACCAGAAAACAACATCCGGGGAAACAGCAGTGAAAACTAAATTTAAGAAGATGTTGTTTTTCAAATAGATTTTGTCTTCAGCGCCTCTGATTTTTAGAATTTCATCCTTAGGGACTGGTGTGATCACCCTGCAGAAAGCCGCTCTCTTCACGGACAGCCGCTATTGGATTCAGGCTGAGCGTCAGATGGACTGCAATTGGGAGCTGCAGAAATCAGGTTTGTCCGTGTCTTAATTTTTTCTTATTTCTTTCTTTCTTTATTATTTACATTTTTATACTGCCCTTCTCCGAAGACTCAGGGCGGTGTACAGCAGATAAAACAACAACAATCCAGAAAATTTTTAAAATACAGTACCAAATTTAAAAATCTAATTTAAACACCGTATATTAAAAATAGTTAAATAAAAAAATTACAGAGAGATAAAAAACCCTGTTAAGAGCCCACTAAAAACCCACAATATTAAAATCAATCAGGCCAGCCCCGCTTGGTGAAAAAAGAAGGTCTTGAGCTCGCGCTCGAAGGGCCGAAGATCAGGGAGAAGACGGAGTCCCACCGGCAGCTCGTTCCACAGAGCTCCACGTTCTCTCTTTGCAGCTCCCGTGCTGCCAACTATCTCTTAGCCATGTAAGCAATATCCCAAAGTAGTATTCCTCAGCTTGGCAACTTTAAAATGAATAGACTAGAATAACAGAGTCGGAAGGGACCTTGGAGGTCTTCTAGTCCAACCCCCTGCTCAGGCAGGAAACACCTACACCACTTCAGACAAATGGTTATCCAACATCTTCTTAAAAACTTCCAGTGTTGGAGCATTCACAACTCCTAGCGGCAAGTTGTTCCACTGGTTAATTGTTCTAACTGTCAGGAAATTTCTCCTTAGTTCTAAGTTGCTTCTCTCCTTGATCGGTTTCCACCCGTTGCTTCTTGTCCTGCCTTCAGGTACTTTGGAGAATAGCTTGACTCCCTCTTCTTTGTGGCAGCCCCTGAGATATTGGAACACTGCTATCATGTCTCCCCTAGTCCTCCTTTTCATGAAACTAGACATACCCAGTTCCTGCAACCGTTTTTCATAGGTTTTAGTCTCCAGCCCAGGGTTGGTATTTGCTTACCTTTCCTACCAGTTCGCAAATGTGCACTGTTCCATGGTCCTTCCCACAATTGAGTCATAGGCTTGCTCTTGTGACCACTGAAATGGCACTCGGCTTCTGCCATGTTGGTCCAGGGTTACAACATCTAGTCCTTCTGCTAATCCAGTTGGTTCAGAATGCGGCCGCGCGGGTGATAGAGGGAGCCACTCGTGGCTCCCATATAACATCGATCCTGTGCAGGCTGCACTGGCTACCTGTGGTTTTCCGAGTGCACTTCAAGGTGTTGGTTACCACCTTTGAAGCACTCCATGGCATAGGACCGGGATATCTTCGGGACCGCCTTCTGTTACCACATGCCTCCCACCGGCCAGTACGCTCCCATAGAGAGGGTCTTCTCAGGGTGCCGTCAGCCAAACAGTGTAGGCTGGCGACCCCCAGGGGGAGAGCCTTCTCTGTGGGGGCACCTACCCTCTGGAATGAGCTTCCCCCAGGACTTCGACAACTTCCTGACCTCCGGACCTTTCGCCGCGAGCTGAAGAGATATCTATTCTTTTGAGCAGGACTGGCTTAAATAGGGTTTTTAAATATGGATTTTATTGGGGTTTATTTTTTTATATTTTGTATGGTATTTTAAATTTAGGCTATTTTGAATAAGTTTTTTAAAATGTGTTTTATTGTAATATATTGTATTATTTTATTTGCCTGTTCACCACCCTGAGTCCTTCGGGAGAAGGGCGGTATAAAAATTAAATTATTATTATTATTATTATTATTATTATTATTATTATTATTATTATTATTATTATTATTATTATTATCATCATCATCATCATCATCATCATCATCATTATTATTATTATTATTATTATTATTATTATTATTATTATTATCCAGAGAAAGAAAGAGGCATGGCTCACTGATGTCTTTTTTTTTGCAGGGTGGCTCACCTCTATTGGACAATGGATACTCAATGAAGTTCCTGCTGGGGAAACCGTTGGATTGGATCCCTTCCTCTTTTCTATTGGTATGAACAAGGGTGAAATGCTACCGGTTCAGGCCGGTTCACTCGAACCGGTAGTAAAAAATGCTATTGGTTTTACCAGCGGTAAAAAAAAATTGTAAAAAAGTTGTTTTTTCAGAATTCAGCTGTGCCGTGCGATCATCAGAATTTTTTTTAAACCTTTTTAAAACACTTTTTTAAAAATGCTTTAAAAAAGTTTTTTAAAAAAAGATTTCAACGATCGCACGGCAGAGCTGTGAACGCACCCTTCTTTTTACTTTTTTAAAGCATTTTTTACTACCGATTCGCCCCAACCGGTAATAAAAAAAGCTTTTTAAAAGTTTTTTAAAAGGTTCCCAAGATTCTTTATTTCTTTATTTGCATTTATATCCCGCCCTTCTCCGCAGACTCAGGGCAGCTTACACTATGTTAGCAATAGTCTTCATCCTATTTGTATATTTATATACAAAGTCAACTTATTGCCCCCAACAATCCGGGTCCTTATTTTACCTACCTTATAAAGGATGGAAGGCTGAGTCAACCTTGGGTCTGGTGGGACTAGAACCTGCAGTAATTGCAAGCAGCTGTGTTAATAACAGACTGTTTTAGCAGTCTGAGCCACAGAGGCCCCCCACCACAGAGCCCCCCCAAGATCACGCGCCACAGCTGATTTCCCACCCACCCCCACCCCCCACCCCCGCTGTTCTACTTACTTTCCCAAGCCTCCTTTTGATGTGTATTGCGCATGCAGCGTGCGTTTGGTGCAAACTCCGCATGTGCGGCCAGCGAACCTGTAACAAACCAGTTCAGATTTCACCTCTGGATTTGAAGCATCTTTGGAGCTTCTTGAGCACATCAGGACTTGCTCAAGAAGGAGGTGGCTGGTCAACTCACTGCCCTGCATTAGCAGCTTGCACTGAAATGCTTAAATGCCAGCTGTGTGCTTTCCCCTATCTCCCATTACAACAGTGGTTCTCAACCTTTATAGTGCTGTGACCGCATTAATACAATTCCCCACGATGTGGCGACCCCAACCGATCTCAGCGCACCTCAGCAGCCGCAGAAATGGGAAAAGAGCGGCAAACTGGTTTTTTTTAATTTATCGCGCCTGAAGCCGTATTGGCTAGCGATCTGAACTGCTTGCGATTGCCTTGAGGACGAAGGCATTAAAGCGGAGACTCCTCCCCTGTTAAGTTTATCCCGCCTGAAGCCAGATTAGGCTAGTGATTGGGATTGATTGCAGCTGGCTTGAGAGGGAGACATCAGAGCAAAGATTTCGCTCTTTTTTAATTCATCGCGCCTGAAGCCGAATTCAGCTAGCGATTTGAAGAGCCTGCAGCTGGCTTGTGGAGTCAACCATTGGAGCGCGATTCTTCGACTCGCAAGTATACTTCCCATATTTCCGATGGTCTTAGGCAACCCCTGGCAAATTGTCATTCGACCCCCAACGGGGTCGCGACCCACAGATTGAGAACCGCTGCATTACAATCTGCTGGCTGATGACAGCCCTTCTGCTGCACTGTTTCAAGAGCTCTCCTTCCCATTCTCTTTCCCTAGACTCTTGGTATAACTATCACCAGATCCTGGAAGGTGAAAATAGGACTTTGGATTTCCTTGAAGTTAACCTGGTGGACCTCGTCTGGGGCAGCGAGCGGCTTCCTCCTCCTATCAACACAATCTATCGACTCACAGATGACTTCACTGGTACGTGTGAAGCACAAACCAAGTGCCAAGGGGAGATTGGTGGGGAGTTCGGGGTCATTTTGCCTGGAGACAAAGGATGTTTGTAGATCAATATTTGTCAGGCACTAAGCACAGGGGAGAAATGCTCCTGGTTCTGACCTGATCTCGCGATCTGGTAGCGATCGTAGATGGTGGTTCGGCAATCCAGTAGCGATGGCGGAGCAAAGCTCCGCCCACCCACCCGGGGGTTGTTACTTCCTGGTTAAAACCAGGAAGTTTGCACACGCATGTGACATGCGTGTGTACCAGCGAAGCAAGCACACACGCGCGGCATATGTACTTCCGAACCGGTAAGAAAGGTAAGTAGATTTCACCCCTGACTAAGCATCAGTGACATCAAGGATGTGATGTCTCAGTGGCTAAGACGCTGAGCTTGTTGGTAGAAAGGTCGGCAGTTCAGCAGTTCGAATCCCTAGTGCCATATAACAGGGTGAGCTCCCATTACTTGTCCCAGCTTCTGCCAACCTAGCAGTTCGAAAGCATGTAAAAAATGCAAGTAGAAAAATAGGGACCACCTTTGATGGGAATGTAACAGCGTTCCGTGCGCCTTTGGCATTGAGTTATGCCGGAGTCGTCTTCGGACAGCATTGGCTCTTCGGCTTTGAAATGGAGATGAGCTCCTCCCTTTAGAGTCGGGAACAACTAGCACATATGTTTACCTTTACCTTTAAACATCAGGAACATTCATTAAGGTATGGTACAGAAGATTTATTTAAGCCTATACACAAGAATCTGGTCAACTAAAGTTCAGTAATAAATTGGTGGCAGATAAGGGTCAACAAAATTCAAAAGAGGTTGGATTTGGAGTCGGACTTGGATCATTTGTGGCAACGTAAGGATTCTAAGCTGATGACATATTTAACTCCACCACCCCAGTTCTGCCTGCTCTTCCCTTCCAATATTTCTGGAACAGCTCAATTGGAGAAAGGTGGCCTTAGGGCAAACCTCCTCACCTTAAATTGGCTGCCTATCAGCTCTGCTTTTTAGTAGAAGCAGCACTGCAGGCCATGAGAAAAAGGGTATTGTTTTTCTTGCTCCCTTGGGCCAGACTAGATGCTGTTTTATAAATGAAGGCCAGGAAATTGGCCTTTTAATCAGTCAGACCTCCCATTCTTACGATCTTTTCTTCCCTTTAGGAAGTACCTGGCAAGAGAAGGTTGCCCACGCTCGGTCGCAGATGGAGCAACACAGCAAGAAGCCCACAGCAATCTTGCTTTCTGGCCTTGAAGAGACGGCATGTATGTTGGTTAATATTTAACAGGCATCTATTTATATCTTTCTCTCCTAGATCCCTCCCTCTCTCTCCCTCCCTCCACCCCTCCCTCTTCCCCCCTCCTTCTATCTAACTATCTACCTATCTACCTATCTACCTATCTCTGTGTCTGGCTATCTATCTATCTATATCTATAATTTATCTTTCTAGCTATCTATCGATTGATCTATCTATTTATCTATCTATGTGTCTGTCTGTCTATCTTCTATCTATCTATTTATCTTTCTATCTATCTATCTATCCATCATCTATCTATCTATCTATCTATCTATCTATCTATCTATCTATCTATCTATCTATCTATCCGTCTATCTATCTATCATCTATTTATCTTTCTATCTATCTATCTAACTTTCTATCTCCCTCTCTCTCTCTCTCTGTATCTGTCTATCATTATCTATCTATCTATCTATCTATCTATCTATCTATCTATCTATCTATCTCTGTCTGTCTGTCTGTCTGTCTGTCTATCTATCGTTATCTATCTATCTATCTTTCTATCTATGTATTTAGCTATGTATCTTTCTATCTCTGTGTCTGTCTGTCTATCTAACTATATCTATCAATCAATCTATCAATCTAGCTAGCTAGCTCTATTTCAATATCCATCAACTATCTAGCTATCTCCAACCTTATTTTTATAAATATCTCAAGGCATTGAACATACCTAATACCTCCTCCTTTGTTCTTCCCAATAACAACCCAAATTGGGCCCAAAATCACCAAGCTGCTTTCATACCTAAGCTTGTACTAGAATTCATAAGTCTCCTGGTTTCTAGCCTGTAAACACTAAGCAGTTTACAGAGTCAGCCTATTGCCACCCCCACCCCCCCAACAATCTGGGTTCTCATTTGACCGACCTCGGAAGGATGGAAGGCTGAGTTAACCTTGAGCCGATCAGAATCGAACTGCCAAACTGCTGCCCGTCGGCAGAATTGGCCTGCAATACCGCATTCTAACCACTGGGCCACCACGGCTCTGCCCAGCGTATTAAAGATTCAGTCGTGGGTTTTGTTTCCTCATTACACAAAACCTCAAGTTATCTCTTCTTCCCATCTTTGTCTCAAATTCTTCTCCCTGGCTCCCTGTGGTGGCCTTGGCTGCTTCCTTGTCCCTCTTCTGCGATTGTCTCTTCCTTTAATGGCTTAACGTTACAGACGCCTTTTGGTTCCCCCCATAGGGCTCTTCAATCTTCGAGGAGATGACATTCCTTACACCCCCGTCTTCTACGCTTACACTCTTCTCACCAAGACAGATATCAGGTACTTGATCTCCCTGCCACAATTCAGACAACAGTCTGGTTCCCATCGTAAGTGGGAGCTTCCGCGAAACGTGGCCAGGGTCCAGCCGAGCAGTCAGCTTTCCATTCCTTTCCTTTCCCCTCCCATTCTTTCCCATTTTGATTTTTCCATCTCCGCCCCCCACAGATCAGCGTGCTCAGACATAGTTGGGCTGTCTTTAGAAGAGACAATTACCTTCTTCATCTTCTCTGTGTTGGCTAAAGAGGGTTTGGTTGGGGGGGGGCGGAGTTTGGTTCCATGGGTTCTCTTGAACTTCCTGAGATCCCGTCTTCGGTGCAGATTCATTTGGGTGGCGCATATTGCTGAGTTGCTGAGGTCCCGGTAATCACTTCTGAAGTTCTTCAGAAAAATAGAGGAAATAATAAAGCCCTTGGTGCACATCTGAAAGCTTTGTAAGCAGGGGTGGGCTGGCGGGGGGTTCGCAGGGGTTCGGGAGAACCTCTAGCTAAGATTCTGTGGCCCCGCCCCATCCACCCCGCCCCACCCCTCCCAGGAGTCCCCACATGGCCTGTTTTGGATAAAGGTAAGTGCACGGCATCTGTGGAGGCTTGGGGAGGGAAAAAAACTGGCCTACCGGAAGTTCGGGGGGGCTGGAAATGGACCCATTTACGGCCTTCAGAGGGCCTCCAGAGCCTGGGGAGGCTGTTTTCGCCCTCATGGAGGCTCGAGGAAAGCCTCCAGAGCCCGGGAAGGGCAAAAATGCCTCCTTTCCCACTGCAGGGGAAGGATACTGCAAAATCCCCATTCCCTCCTCACTCCAGGGGAAGGATACTGCAAAATCCCCATTCCCACCCCACTCTGGAGTCAGTCAGAGGTGGTATTTGCTAATTCTCTGAACTACTCAATATTTCCGCTACCGGTTCTCCAGAACCTGTCAGAACCTGCTGGATTTCACCCCTTTATTATACTTTTCTGGTAAGATAACCAACAAAAATATTTCTGGTTAAAAGTTGTTTGCAAAAAGAATACAAAAATGTCAGAAGGACAAAACTCTTGACCGTGGCAGCAACGTGGCAGGTCCACATTTAGAGACAGCAAAAGGGTTGGCCCATGTGCTTCCAGAGCCTTTCGGCTGGGTGCTACAAAGGAATCCAAGTGCCAGCTGGACCTTTGAAACCAGCTGGACCTTTGAACCAGCCTAGAACTCTGAACTGAGGTGGCAGGACAAGGCGTGCGTTCTTAAGGAGGATATGAATTACAGGACTTGTAAAATCATGGTGGGAATGGGACAAGAGCCATGTTTATATGGCGTGAACTTTGTGTGGTTGAAAGCAAGCCTACATCTTAATATTTGAATTCACAGGCACGAGAAGGAAGAAGGAAGACTTTGGGTTGTGAAAAGCCTGCAGTGGGTCTGCCTCATAGGGCTTTGTGTTAAAATAACTTCACTGTTTAGAATAGCGCAGATGGGGAGAGTTTTAAAATAAATGAATGCTCCACCATCGTCCGTGTTATATTTGTATATATTTTCAGCGAACAGCAAAACAAATGCGGGGGAAGAGAGGCCTGCGTCAACCTGATGTCCTCCAGATGTCGTGCACTACACATTCCAAGAGCCTTTGTCCATATGGGAATTGTAGTTCAGCGTTTCTGGAACAGAGCGAGTTGAAGAAAGCTGGCTTAAGCCGTTCTCTTCATCACTTGGAGAATAGTTGTGGAAATGCCTTTTGAACCCAGGAGAAGACCATTTGTCTTCTTCTTAGTCAATGGTCAGTGGGCTGAAAGCTGCAAGCAGTGGGCTGAGATCTTGGCATGGCCAAAATTCAGTGGGTTGATGTTATGTCGATCGTCAACTTTTAACCTTGCCTAATTGGCAAAGGGGTTACTATGGGGCTCAAAGGAGGAAGCATGGCCAGGAAATGCTACTCTCCAGTCCAGAGAACAATAGTGGGATGGAAAGGAAGGCTTGGAGCTCTCCTATAAATGCTGAACCATAACTCCCAGCAGCCTAGCCAGCATGGCCAATGGGGAAGGACCAGTGGTGAGTTTCTACCGGTTCACCCAGGTTTGGGCAAACTGGTAGTGGCTGTAATGGGAGGCTCTGCCCACCTGCCCGGACATCATCACGGATAGTCTGCGCATGCGCAGAAGTGCCACACACTCGCTTCGCTCGTGCGCACACAACGCACTCCCGATTCTAAACCAGTAGCGAAGGTAAGGGGACCCCACTACTGCAAAAGACGCTGGGAGATGTAGCTGCCCAACATTTGGAAAGGCCACATTTTCCTTTTTTTTTTTTTCCAAAACATTTTTATGAAGTTATAAAATATTATAAAATACAAAAGCAAATAAGAGGACAAGGAGGAGAAAGAGAAAAGGGCAAAGAAAAATGAGGAAGGGTAAGGAAAGAAAAAGAAACATTGACTTCCGACTCTCTCTATTATGGTAGAAAAGGGCATTATCAAAAAAAATTCACAGCTTTTGGTTTTACCATAATAGTATGAACCAGTTATTTCTGGCAAAAGTCTATCACTCTAATCCAGGGATCTCCAACCTTGGTCACTTTAAGACTTTAAGACTTTACGACTTGTGAACTCTGGGAGTTGAAGTCCACAAGTCTTAAAGTGGCCAAGGTTGGAGACCTCTGCTGTAATCTACAAAACCCAAAGTCAAGATTTCATTCTTTTTCACATCAAGCATGAAGTTCAGAAGCGGTTTCCATCAGAAGTGGGTTTCACATAACTTTACCACCAGTTCGCCACGCATCGAAAATGTGCGCGCGCACCTTCCATGCATATGCCCGGCCTTCCGCGCATGTGCTTTCCTCACGTGCGTGGCTTGCACGCATGCACGCAGCTTAAAAAACATGGCTAAATAGGATGGAATAGTGCCGGAACAGGTGGGCGGGTGAGCAGCCCCACCCACAGGTTGCCACTATCGGTTCGCCCGAACCAGTCCAAACCAGCTGAATGACTGATTGGTTTCCATGTGGAAACAAAAGTAGTTATGTTCTTTTCTTTGAGCAGAATAGTCAGTTTTGCCATTTCAGCCAATTCCATCAGCTTCTGCAACCGTCCTTCTATTCTAGGAGGATTAAACTCATTTCCAACGGGACGTCTCATTTTTCCTTTGATTTGCCCTCCAGTCTGTTTGTGAACCGGAGCCGGCTGGGCACCGAAGCGCTCCAGATGCTGACAGCAGGGTGTGTGGAATCTCTGTGTGTGAAGGTGGAAGACTACGACCAGATAGGTGCCAGCCTGAGAAAATACGCCCACCAAGATGGGGTGATGATCTGGATTGGGACGGAATACACAACTCTGGGGCTTTACAAGGAGATCCCTCAGGTAAGAGAGAAGAGAAAAGAAAGATAAGCTAATTCGTCTTCTCCCCCAACCTATCCTACTCTCACATTTCTCCCACAGTTATAAGGAGAGTAACTCCTATCCCCATGATGGCGAACCTATGGCATGTGGGCCAGAGGTGGCATGCAGCGCTCTCTCTGTGGGCACATGAGCCATTGCCCCAGTTCTGTTCTGCAGTGCCACCAGCCAGCTGGTCTTCGGGTCTCTACTGTGCATGTGCAGGGGGAGTGCGGGGGGTATGTGCGTATGCGCAGGGCGCATGCAGGGGGAGTGCGAGCATGCGTGGGAGGCAGGGTGCATGCGCGGGAGCCATGCACGCATTGCATTTTGGGGGTTTGGGCGTGCACACATTCGTGCGCACGCTTTGGGCACTCGGTCCAGAAAAAGTTAGCCATCACTGTCCTAACCACTCCCCACCTACGAGCTCTCTCTTCTAATACCTGTTCAACCCAACAACTTAAACCCATTTTTAAAAGACCAGGGTTTAAGCAGAAGCACAACATCATCTCAGAAGTTGTAAACAAGGACACAACAAATTGAGCAAGTAGAAGAGGGTAACTATCAAACACATGTCCATTATTACAACAGGCTATCAGCAATTTAAAAAAAAAAAAGAATTGGACCTGTGCTACAGTTTGCATCCTGCTCCTAAGGACAAAGCAAGATGCCAATATAATTCTTAATTTCTAGGCTGGAGGAAAAAAAAGAATAAATGTTTGATTTCCACTCGAGGAGGCCTTTATTCCACTTCCTTCTTCCTAGCTCTGATCCCTTGGATTGTGAATCTTCCAGAATCATGACAAGCAAAGATATCTGTGTTGATTGCAGAAACTCTTAAAGATGAAATGTGAAGAAACCGAGGGCAGATTAATGCAACTGGTTAATGGAATTTACTGTGATGAGTGATGCAGTTGGTTAATATTTAATCGCTGAATGAGCCTCCTTGTAGATATGCTAAACTTTTCCCCAGTTTTTCTGACTTGAGTTTCTGGGGCGAACTCAGGCCCCGGGGACAAGTTAGCACTTTTTCCTCCTCTTATCCCACATGAAACTCCGCTAGAGGAACATTGCAGATCTTCTGAGATTCATGCAGCAGCAAAAGCTCTTGTAGGAAGGGCCCCATTTCAAAATCAACTTGATCTGAAATGAAATATACCAACAACAATAGCATTTAGACTTATATACCGCTCCATTGTGCTTTTACAGCCCTCTCTAAGCAGTTTACTGAGTCACCCTATTGCCTCCCCCCACAACAATCTGGGTCCTCATTTGACTCACCCCGGAAGGATGGAAGGCTGAGTCAACCTTGAGCCCCGTCAGGATTGAACTCCTGGCAGTAGGCAGAGTCAGCTTGCAATACTGCATTCCAACCACGGAAGGAAAGAAGGAAGGAATGGAGGGAAGGAGGGAGGGAGGGAAGGAAGGAAGGAAGGAAGGAAGGAAGGAAGGAAGGAAGGAAGGGCAATAGCACAAGACTTATATACTGCTTCACAATGCTTTACAACCCCCTCTAAGCCATTTACAAGTGTCAGCATTTTGCCCCCAACAATCTGGGTCCTGATTCAAGTCAACCTTGAGCCGGTCAGAATCGAACTCCTAGTTATGGCAGAGTCAGCCTGCAATACTGCATTCTAACCACTGTGCTGCCATGGTTCTTTATGCTGAGATCCCAGCGAAGGCTTGCTGTCAGTTGTGCATTTACAGGTGCATGGCTCAAGAAATTGCTCTAATTCCCACAGCGCTGTCTTAAGCTTGTGAAATGTACCCATGTGGTATAGGCTGCATTGCTATTATCATCACTGATGCACCATCACTGACCTATACCTTTGTTATTGTATATGTGTACACTGAGAGTTTATGCACTGGAGACAAATTTCTTGTGTGTCTAATCACACTTGGCTAATAAAGAATTCCATTCTATTCTATTCTATTCTATTCCATTCCATTCCACTCCATTCTTGTTCTACTCTACTCTTGTTCTATTCTGTTCCGTTCTGTTCTGTTCTGTTCTGTTCTGTTCTGTTCCGTTCCGTTCCGTTCCGTTCTGTTCCATTCCTCTCCACTCCACTCTACTCTTGTTTTACTCTACTCTACTCTTGTTCTGATCTATTCTATTCTATTCTATTCTATTCTATTCTATTCTATTCTATTCTATTCTATTCTATTCTATTATTCCATTCCATTCCATTCCGCTCTACTCCACTCTACTCTTGTTTTACTCTACTCTACTCTTGTTCTGATCTATTCTGTTCTGTTCTGTTCTGTTCTGTTCTGTTCTGTTCTATTCTATTCTATTCTATTATTCCATTCCATTCCGCTCCGCTCCGCTCCGCTCCACTCTACTCTATTCTTGTTTTACTCTACTCTACTCTTGTTCTGTTCTATTCTGTTCTATTCTATTCTATTCCAGTCTAGTCTAGTCTAGTCTAGTCTAGTCTAGTTTACTCTACTCTACTCTATTCCTATTTCTTATTATATTCTCTTCTACTCTCTTCTTTTCCATTCCACTCCATTCTAAATTCTCACCTTCCTGTTTGCAGGAAAAGCTCTTAGAAGACGATTTCTCCCCTGTCATGCTCTCCAAGGCTGTCAAAAACTCCAAGGAGCAGAAGATGATGGAAGCTGCTCATGTATGTAATCCACAGCAAGGACACTCCCCCCCTTGTGATGCAATGACCTTGAGAGCTGAGGTCCAAAAGGACCTTCAGGAATCAACGAAAAGGAACCCCCTCAGTTGGAAAGATTTTGAGCATTGCACTGTGAAGCTTTGCGAAGCAAACTGGCCTACAAGCTGAAAGGCAGGGCGGGGCAGAGAGGCGGAAGGTTAGAAGAACACAATGTATATAGCTAGTCCACCGGTGGGTTTCAAAAAATTTTACTACCAGTTCTGTGGGCGTGACATGGCTTGGTGGGCTTGGTGGGCATGTATCCTTCCCCTGCCACACCCACCAAGCCACACCCACCAAGCTACGCACACAGAACCAGTAGTAAAAAAATCTGGATTTCACCACTGTGCAGTGGTGCAGAGTGCAGAGAAGAGCAACCAGGCTGATGAGGGGCCTGGAGGCCAAAACATACGATGAGCGGTTGCAGGCACTGGGCATGTCTAGTCTAGTGAAGAGAAGGACCAGGGGAGACAGGATAGCATCTTCCAATATTTGACGGGGTCAAGCTATTTTCCAAAGCACCTGAAGGCCAGACAAGGAATAATGGATGGAAACTAGTGGTGAAATCTGAATTGGTTTACTACCGGTTTGGTGGCTGGGCATGCACTCTGCGCACCAAACACACAGTGTAGGGTCTCCTTCTTGCGCAGGGGGGTTGACCTACAAATTTCCTTCCAACTTTGTTAATCTGTTAAATGGGTGGCCTTAATTGCAGACATATTGGATAGATGTGTTGCCGATTCTTTTTCTACAAGCCGGTTTTTCACCACGTGCAAACAAATATACGCACAAACCAGTGGTGAGTTGCTACTGGTTCGCCCTGGATTGGAGGCTCGTCCCACCTGCCCGGATGCTTCTGCGCATGCACAGAAGCATCTCGAGCGAGTGAGCGCACACCCACGAGCGAACTGGTAGCAACTGGTTTTGAAACTCACTACTGGCGCAAGCCTCTTCTTTCCCCGTTTCTGCTTTTATGAATCACATTGAGAAGGAGAGTTAAAATGTGTCAGAGGCTTTTCGGGTTGACCATCGAAGATAAAAATAGGCTCGGGAAGGCCGTGTGGCTGGAAATTGGTCCTGGAACCACACTTTAGTTGCTGTGTACACACGCCGTGTTTAACTTGGTTATTAAATTAACCACTTTGGAGAAGGGGAGATTCTCCCAATGGTTCGCACTAACCCCAAAAGCCAGATCTGAACATCAGGCTAAACCATAAACAAATTTAAACATTATTCAAACTAACCCAAGCAGACTGTTGTGTAAATATAGCTCTAAGAGTCTTACTAACCCAGGGAAAGTGCTGAGAAAGCAGAACCGAGGAAGAAGTCCCTGTTTAAATCTTATTCTGACTCCAGCAAAAAATAAATAAATAAAAATAAAACAAGTCATGGGTGTTTTCCTATCCAATCCTGATATTGAAACTTCTCTCCCACCCTACTTGCTTCTTCTCCTGCTTCGGTGCAGGGTTGAGTGACAGCGGCCCTTACCTGGGTCTCTCTCTTTGCTTTGCGTTGGCCTCAGATACGAGATGCTGTGGCGCTGATCCGGTATTTGGTTTGGCTGGAAAAGAACGTGCCCAAGAAGTCTGTTGATGAGGCGTCTGGAGCACGTTACCTGGACGCGCTAAGAAGGTCAGTTTGAATGAGGTGATTTTAGGTGCCGCTACTAAGCAGAGGGGAAATAGTACAACTAGAGAGTCAGGTAAAACAGCCAAATGAATGCCTCCATTCCCCAAAATGAATGAATGAATCTATCTTATCATCTATCATCTAGCTATCACCTATCTATCTATCTATCTGTCATCTCTTTCTTTCTGTCTATCCTATCTATCATTATCTATCCTATCATCTATCATCTATCATCCATCAATCTATCTATCTATCTATCTATCTATCTATCTATCTATCTATCTATCTATCTATCTATCTATCTATCTATCATCTTTTTCCTTTCTGTCTATCCTATCTATCATTATCTATCCTATCATCTGTCATCTATCATCCATCCATCTATCTATCTATCTATCTATCTATCTATCTATCTATCTATCTATCTATCTTCTATCATCTCTTTCTTTCTTTCTTTCTGTCTATCGTATCTATCATTATCTATCCTATCATCTATCATCCATCTATCTATCTATCTATCTATCATATCTTTCTATCTTTCTTTCTTTCTTTCTTTCTTTCTTGCCTATCTATCATTATATATCATATCATCTATCTATCTATCTATCTATCTATCTATCTGTCACCTATCAATCATCTATCTATCTATATCTCTCTTTCTTTCTGTCTATCCTATCTATCATTATCTATCCTATCATCTATCATCTATCTATCTATCTATCTATCTATCTATCTATCTATCTATCTATCATCTCTTTCCTTCTTTCTGTCTATCCTATCATTATCTATCCTATCATCTATCATCTATCATCCATCCATCCATCCATCCATCTTTCTATCTATCTATCTATCTATCTATCTATCTATCTATCTATCTATCTATCTATCTATCTATCTATCTATCTATCATCTCTTTCTTTCTTTCTGTCTATCGTATCTATCATTAGCTATCCTATCATCTACCATCTATCTATCTATCTATCTATCTATCTATCTATCTATCTATCTATATCTATCTATCTATTTATCTATCTCTATCTATCTATCTATCTATCTATCTATCTCTATCTATCTATCTATCTATCTATTTATCTATCTCTATCCTATCATCTTTCTATCTATCTTTCTATCTATCTATCTGGTGCTGCTAGGCAAAATTTTGTGGTTTTGTCCGAAATTGATTCCACAAATTGGTTGGCACCTTGATGCTTTGAATTGTCAACCAGAGATCAAATTGTTCTGATATTTCAAAACTAGAGAACTCTCTTGAACTCATCGGATATCGAATTAATGATGCAAATCAGCTAGAATACCTCCTATAATCCTAGTCAGAAATTCAGCTCAATTGATGCATTGCCCCAAAGGATAATATGAATTGTTCAAGGGTTAGCTCAGTGCGCTATGCAAACCTAGCGACTGGGAGCTTATTCAAGAAACTCTGATTGTTTTAACACAAGGTGGGGATCCAGTCACAGAATACCAGATGTTCTTTCTCCTTCCACAGGGCAGAGCTGCACTGCAAAGGGCCGAGCTTTGAGACCATCTCAGCCAGTGGCTTGAATGCAGCCTTGGCTCATTACAGGTACTGGGAAGAAGATGGGGGGGGGGAAAGGTTTTAATGGAGGGTGTAGAAGAGACAAATGTTTCCTTTTCCTACAAGGCAGGGGTCAGCAACCTTAAACATTCAAAGAGCCACAAAAGTCCTAACTGTTCAATTCTGGAGCTGACTTAAAGTCTGGTTCCCCCCACCATAGAGTCTCTTCCTAGCGCGGCTTCCTTTTTCCTCTACCTGTGCTAACCAAAAGCCCTATCAATTATGGAACTGACCGGAAAACCCGCCCCTTGCCATAGTCTCTCCCCCTGGCACGCAGTGCTTCACCACCACCACCCCAATCCCAACCAGAAGCTCCTCCCAAAATTGTGGCACTGACCGGCGACAGGGAGCCACAGCAGAGGGATGAAAGAGCCACAGGTGGCTCCAGAGCAACTGGTTGCCGACCCCTGCCTACAAGGAAAAGCATCTCATTCGTGTTAAGCATAGAAGCTCTTCCTTATTGAGCAACTGGAGTTAAGAGAAATGTTTGAAGGGTTTGACTTCTCAAAGGCTACTCGCCAGTGGTGGGATTCAAACAATTTAACAACCGGTTCTCTCCCCTAATGATTTCTTCCAACAACCAGTTCATCAGACTGCTCGGAAAGTTAACAAACCGGTTCTCCCGAAGTGGTGCGAACTGGCTGAATCCCACCACTGCTATTCGCCTTCATGTGGCTTATATCTCAACTTGGGGTGTGGGGGGGTAAGAAATCTGGTGGTTTTGGAATACCAGATCCCGGAGAGATCCTTGTCCTCCTATCCTGCTTGTAGGCTTCTGAGAAGAACTTAGTAAGCTACTGGGGAAAACAGGATACTTTCTTCCAGAAGCTGCCATTCCTCCAAATGTTGTTGGAGAGCAATTCCCATCCTCTCAGAATTCCCATGGTGGCTGAGACTGATGGGAGTTAAGAGTTCAACAATATTTGGGGGACTGTAGATTGCCCACCTCTGCTGGATTGTAAGCAGGGGTGAAATGCTCCCGGTTTGGACCGGTTCAGCAGAACCAGT
The DNA here is from genome assembly GCF_028640845.1 of Ahaetulla prasina. Taxonomy (NCBI): domain Eukaryota; kingdom Metazoa; phylum Chordata; class Lepidosauria; order Squamata; family Colubridae; genus Ahaetulla; species Ahaetulla prasina. Next base: position 13,504,080 of record NC_080549.1, on the reverse strand, counting down.
AGTGATGGCGGACGGTGGTTTGGAGAACTTGTAGCGATGGCGGCTCAGGGCTCCGCCCACCTTCCCGGTCATCGTATTTTATCTATATCTTAAATTATTGTGTTTTATTCCAATTTCATTTAGACTGTATTTTACTCCAATTTCATTTTAAATTGCATTTTATTCCAATTTCATTTTAGATTGTATTTTATCCATTTTAAATTGCTTTTATCAAATTTTAGTAATAATTTGTTTCTGGAACTCTGCACTTTGATATGGTCAAAGGGCCAATCAATCAATAAATGTAAATGTAATGTGAACCTCTGGTCAGGTAGACATTCCACTCAACCAGTTGTAAGAAGATGTGATGTCAATGCGCTGTAGATCAGTGGTAATCAACCTGGTCCCTACCGCCCACTGGTGGGCGTTCCAGCTTTCATGGCGGGCGGTAGGAGTTTTGTCTCATATTGAAGCACTTTCCTTTTTTTTAATTTAATTGACTTTTTAAAAAAATTTCATAGCATTATTTAAAAACAATTTCATTAGGTTTTCATAAAATTCCCTGTGACAATTTAAATTTCTGAAAATATACTATTTGTATTGCTTGTGCATAAGTTTACTTCATGTTACGTAAGTGAAACTAAATGGGGCTATAGTGCGATCGCAAACAAAAGACCCTCGTCCCAGAATAGCTCGTGCATCTCCCCCCGAACCAGTGGGCAGTTAGAAAATTTTACTACTAACAAAGATACAAAAGTGGGCGGTAGTGTCGTGTCCCACTCCTCCGCTGACGGCCGGGTCAGGGAAATCCGAATCAGGCGTGCCTCTGCAGCTCTGCCAAAGTCCTAGCAAAGTCCTCAGGGCAGGCAGGAGACCAGAAAGTGACTTCAGCAAGATATGTTTAGACTTTGCCTGACTCAGAGAATGCCAGAAAGCAGGTCCTTTATATAGGCCATGGGGTGTGGCTCCATGACTCAGCACTTATCCAGGCCTGCCCCTCCCTTCCTTCTGTTGCCTCCATCTATCAAGTCTTCTGACGCGAGGGTCACTCCAGTCTGCAGCTGTTGGCAATTGACCTCCCTCAGGCTCACATGCTGTGGAGGAGGGGGAGGGGTCTAGTTGCTCCGTTTGCCTGGGCATGGAGCCAGAGCTGGGGGCTGGAGATACTTCCTCCTCTTCAGCCTGTCTGGGCATGGAGCCAGGGCTGGGGCCGGGAGGCATACTAGGACATTCCTCCGTGTTCGGAAGCAGATAAGAAGGCCCCAGCCGTGGTGAGATCGGACGAGACACAACAGGTAGGTATAAAAAGGTTGACTACCCCTGCTGTAGATATTTTGAAATCTTTGTGACATGAATTTATAATTACATTATAGTCAAGCTTATCATTGCTATGAGACTTGATGAAGGGCAATGAGTAGGATTATCTTTGGTTTTCTTCAGCCATGGATCTTTTTGAAAGCAACGTACCTTTCCTTCTTTTTCTTTCAGCCCATCCAATCTTACTGCTCGAAAACTGTCTCCCAATGAAATGTACTTATTGGATTCTGGAGGCCAATATTTGTGAGTATGGCCATCAAGAGCCACCTTCTGGATCAAGGTCAGATGCCAGCATTTGGCAGAAACATTTCAAAGGATCTTCCCAGCTAAGGGTTGAAATTGGGGTGTACTCAGAGAAGAGCTGTTTAATATGATTTATTATGCCTCATTGAATTGATGTTGAGTCTTGGCAACCAGATAGATAAGAGTTTCCTCCAGTAGGATCTGGTCCTTCAGGTCTTCCAACCTTACACCCATATAATTGAGTCCATTCACCTTGTACTGGTTGGCATTTCCCTTTCCTTCCTCAGCTCTTGAGCACAAAGTTGTTTTTCTTTGACCAACCATCCACTTCAGCGGTGAAATCCATTTTTTTTTACTACCAGTTCTGTGGATATGGCTTGGTGGGCATGGCAGGGGAAGGATGCTGCAAAATCTCCATTCCCTCCCCACCCAAGGGGAAGGATACTGCAAAATCCCCATTTCCTCCCTATTCAAGGGAAAGGATACTGCAAAATCCCCATTTCCTCCCTACTCAAGGGGAAGGATACTGCAAAATCCCCATTTCCTCCCTACTCAAGGGAAAGGATACTGCAAAATCTCCATTCCCTCCCCACCCAAGGGGAAGGATACTGCAAAATCCCCATTTCCTCCCTACTCAAGGGGAAGGATAATGCAAAATCCCCATTTCCTCCCTATTCAAGGGAAAGGATACCGCAAAATCTCCATTCCCTCCCCACTCCAGGGGAAGGATACTGCAAAATCCCCATTTCCTCCCTACTCAAGGGGAAGGATACTGCAAAATCCCCATTTCCTCCCTACTCAAGGGAAAGGATACTGCAAAATCTCCATTCCCTCCCCACCCAAGGGGAAGGATACTGCAAAATCCCCATTTCCTCCCTACTCAAGGGGAAGGATACTGCAAAATCCCCATTTCCTCCCTACTCAAGGGAAAGGATACTGCAAAATCTCCATTCCCTCCCCACCCAAGGGGAAGGATACTGCAAAATCCCCATTTCCTCCCTACTCAAGGGGAAGGATAATGCAAAATCCCCATTTCCTCCCTACTCAAGGGGAAGGATACTGCAAAATCCCCATTTCCTCCCTACTCAAGGGGAAGGATAATGCAAAATCTCCATTTCCTCCCTATTCAAGGGAAAGGATACTGCAAAATCCCCATTTCCTCCCTACTCAAGGGGAAGGATAATGCAAAATCCCCATTTCCTCCCTACTCAAGGGAAAGGATACTGCAAAATCTCCATTCCCTCCCCACCCAAGGGGAAGGATACTGCAAAATCCCCATTTCCTCCCTACTCAAGGGAAGGATAATGCAAAATCCCCATTTCCTCCTATTCAAGGAAAGGATACAAAATCTCCATTCCTCCCACTCCAGGGAAGGATACTGCAAAATCCCCATTTCCTCCCTACTCAAGGGAAGGATACTGCAAAATCCCCATTTCCTCCTACTCAAGGGAAAGGATACTGCAAAATCTCATTCCTCCCACCCAAGGGAAGGATACTGCAAAATCCCCATTTCCTCCCTACTCAAGGGGAAGGATAATGCAAAATCCCCATTTCCTCCCTATTCAAGGGAAAGGATACTAAAATCTCCATTCCTCCCACTCCAGGGAAGGATAATGCAAAATCCCCATTTCCTCCCTACTCAAGGGGAAGGATACTGCAAAATCCCCATTTCCTCCCTATTCAAGGGAAAGGATACTGCAAAATCTCCATTCCCTCCCCACCCAAGGGGAAGGATACTGCAAAATCCCCATTTCCTCCCTACTCAAGGGAAGGATACTGCAAAATCCCCATTTCCTCCCTACTCAAGGGAAAGGATACTGCAAAATCTCCATTCCCTCCCCACCCAAGGGGAAGGATACTGCAAAATCCCCATTTCCTCCCTACTCAAGGGGAAGGATAATGCAAAATCCCCATTTCCTCCCTACTCAAGGGGAAGGATACTGCAAAATCCCCATTTCCTCCCTATTCAAGGGAAAGGATACTGCAAAATCTCCATTTCCTCCCTATTCAAGGGAAAGGATACTGCAAAATCCCCATTTCCTCCCTACTCAAGGGGAAGGATAATGCAAAATCCCCATTTCCTCCCTACTCAAGGGAAAGGATACTGCAAAATCTCCATTCCCTCCCCACCCAAGGGGAAGGATACTGCAAAATCCCCATTTCCTCCCTACTCAAGGGGAAGGATAATGCAAAATCCCCATTTCCTCCCTATTCAAGGGAAAGGATACCGCAAAATCTTCATTCCCTCCCCACTTTAGGGCCAACCAGATGTGATATTTGACAATGTTCCAAACTACTCAAAATTCCTGCTACCGGTTCTCTGAACTGCTCAAAATTTCCGCTACCAGTTCTCCAGAACTTGCTGGATTTCCTGCGTGAGCAGGGGGTTGGACTAGATGACCTCCAAGGTCCCTTCCAACTCTGTTATTGTTACTGTTAAAACTTCCTCCATAGTTGAAATTTTGAGATTTAGGGGCAGCAAAGCAGAAGAACGTGTCAAAATAAATACTGATATTTATTTACTTCAGAGGTTGTGAATGCTCCAACACTGGAAGTAGTGTTGGAGCATTCACAACTTCTGGAGTAAATAAAGTAGCAGTCTTCCAATATCTCAGAGGCTGCCACAAAGAAGAGGGAGTCAAGCTATTATTCTAAACCACCTGTGGGCGGGACAAGAAGCAATGGGTGGAAACTAATCAAGGAGAGAAACAACTTAGAACTAAGGAGAAATTTCCTGACAGAAAAATTAACCAGAGGAATAACTTGCCTCCGGAAGTTGTGAATTCTCCAACACTGGAAGTTTTTAAGAAGATGTTGGATAACCATTTGTCTGAAGAGGTGTAGAGCTTCCTGCCTAACCAGGGGGTTGGACTAGAAGACCTCCAAGGTCCCTTCCAACCTGTTGTTCTGTTTATTCTATTCTATTCTATTCTATTCTATTCTATTCTATTCTATTCTATTCTATTCTATTTGATCTTAACAGAGAGGAGTTAACATAAAAACATACCCAAGTCATTTCTTGGAGGAAGGAACACCAGAAAAGAATGGTTAAAAATGCATTTCAAAGTGTTCTCTTACAGAATAGAAAGAAGGCAGATATTCTGCATCTACTTTTTAAGCCTTCAATTTGTCAAAGAATTTGAGGTTATTGAAAGTTATTTCTTCGGAATCAAAGAATTCAGTTTTGAATCGCAATATTGCAAAGGCTCAATATGATTACTTATGATTTATTGTGCAACACTAAATAAATAAACGGCAATAAATTACCTTTCTTATAAAATAACCCAGCATCAGAAACTCTATCCCTGATCTGCTGTAAATAACCCGTATTTAGATGCCAGACCTGGCTTTACTCATCTCCCATCCTTTAGAAGGACTAAAACAAAGAGTTTGCAAAGACACGAAGGCCACCGTCTCAGGATTCTAGCAGGAAGTCTGAAAATCTATGGCTCCTTAGGAGATGAGTGGAGGTATCTTCCGTCTTGAAGTAGCTTCTTCCTTGTTTCTCATTTTGTAGCGACGGCACCACGGACATCACTCGGACCATCCACTGGGGGGAGCCCACAGCTTTGCAGAAGGTAAGGCTGATTCCCAAACACACCTGAATGGTACTTTCAATGGCTTTCCTCCCAAAAAGAAAAGTTCACTTTATATTTCCTCGCTGGAAGGATGATATTGGCTTAGACCAGGGGTCCCCAACCTTTCGAACCTCAGGGAAAAAAATACCTTTCCAAGCCAGCGGTCACCAACTGGTGGTCCGTGGACCACTGGTGGTCCACGAGAAAATTTGGGTGGTCCACAGAAAAATTATTTGCATTTTTTATATTGCACTAAATCAGGGATCCTCAAACTACAGCCCCTGGGATAGATATGTGCAATCAATGTTTGTATTGCTGCAGAGTCTCCCCGTTTGGGGTCTTTTTGTGTGGATCAGAGGGGGACAGAAATTCCGACTTGGGGTCTGCTTCAGCCTCTTGGTGCAGGACTTTAGGCGAATGCTGAAGAGAAGCGCCGCTGGTGGCAAAGAGCTGGAGGGCCTAATTCCAGTGGGACTGCATCATGGCCTGGAACTGGCTGACCATCTCAGCCCACTGAGCCTCCAGGCACCAGTACCTGGCCTTGCACTCCCAGAGGTCTTCCCTCTGCTTGGAAAGCCTATGCTCATAGTCCTCAGTGAGGTGCTTCTGCTGAGCCTCCTCGGCTAGATCCAATTTGAACTGAGCCAACTGTTTTGCCAACTCTTCCTCTTGGTGGCTGCTTAGCTCCAACAACTGCTTCCTGTTGGGGCCCTAAGGAGCCCGATCGGGCAGGGGAGGAGTGGCTGGGAGGGGAGGGGTGAGTAGAGGCTGGGAGAGGAGGGGCGAGTAGAGGCTGGCGAGGTGCCCCTCCCCATGAGTGACATGAAATTGGAATTGGCCACACCCACCCAGCTGGTCATTAGGCAGATCATATTAGTGGGCCATGGGATTTCAAATTATGAATTTATTGGTCCCTGAAGTCTAAAAGGTTGGGGACCCTGGACCTATGGCACCATCACGGTTCTAGGGTGACTATAAATTCAACTCACCCTTTTCCTTCCAAATATTTATTTATTTATTTATTTATTAATTAGATTTCTAGACCGCCCTTCTCCCGAAGGACTCAGGGCGGTGATTTTAGACCATCTTCTTTTCTTCTCTAGGAAGCCTACACAAGAGTGCTGATGGGAAATATTGATTTGAGCAAGCTTGTCTTCCCACCCAGAACGTCAGGTGAAAATTTGGGAAAGTGGGGTGGGAGTGGGGGGAAGAAAGCCAGGAAATCCCTACTGATGATCCCTACTGACATCCCTACTGATGATCTCCCAGGTTTTCTTTCCTGACTGTGAAGAAATCCAACAACTGTCACATTCTGGGCATAAATATAAGCAGGGTTTTCCTCAAGGGGACAGAACTTGAGAGATAATATGTAGCCTGCTCAAGCCTGATGCCAGACTAATGGGCTCCAGATGTGTACTTGAAATCCTCGGCCAGAAGGAACTGCAGCTATTCGAAGCATCTGGAAAACAGTCTGTTGAAAGAAGCTGAGCTAGAATAATTATCAATGAATGTTTCATTTTACCACACATGTTTTAGACCAGGGGTCTCCAATCTTGGTCCCTTTAAGACTTGTGGACTTCAACTCCCAGAGTTCCTCAGCCAGCTTTGCTGGCTGAGGGACTCTGGGAGTTGAAGTCCACAAGTCTTAAAGGGACCAAGGTTGGAGACCCCTGTTTTAGACTGTCTTCTCTACCTCCTAAACATCTTAACCTTTAGAAAACTTACATGTCTATGTTTTATTGCAATAGTTTAGAACGGTATAGCCTCTAAATTTCTACTAAGATTTGTGCATCTAGCATTACCTCATAAAGAATAGAATAGAATAGAATAGAATAGAATAGAATAGAATAGAATAGAATAGAATAGAATAGAATAGAATAGAATAGAATAGAATATTGGAATGTAGACTAGACTAGACTAGACTAGACTAGACTAGACTAGACTAGACTAGACTAGACTAGACTAGACTAGAATAGAATAGAATAGAATAGAATAGAATAGAATCAAGTGTGATTGGACACACAAGGAATTTGTCTGGGTGCATATGCTCTCAGTGTACATAAAAGAAAAGATACCTTCATCAAGAATCATAAGGTACAACACTTAATGATAGTCATAGGGAACAAATAACAATCAGGAAACAATCAATATCAATATAAATCGTAAGGATACAAGCAACAAAGTTACAGTCATACTGTCATAAGTGGAAGGAGATGGGTGATGGGAACGATGAGAAGATTAATAGTAGTGCAGACTTAGTGAATAGTTTGACAGTGTTGTGGGAATTAGTTGTTTAGCAGAGTGATGGGATTTGGGAAGAAACCATTCTTGTGTCTAGTTGTTCTGGTGTGCGGTGCTCTATAGCGTCGTTTTGAGGGTAGAAGTTGAAACAATTCATGTCCAGGATGTGAGGGGTCCGTAGATATTTTCACAATCCTCTTTTTGATTTTTTTTAAAATTATAAATAAATCAACCTAAATATTTTCCCTGTAGAGAATAAGCAAGATTTTATTTCCGCATTGCAGGAAGAATATTGGAAGTGTTCGCTCGCCGGCCCTTATGGGAAGTTGGGTTGAACTATGGCCATGGCACCGGTCATGGCATCGGCAACTTCTTGTCTGTTCATGAGTGTAAGTGGCATGAAGACTAGGTCAGACCACATGTCTTTGGGTGCTCGGTGACAGTAGGTGGGGGACTAGCACTGGTCAGCATCAGCCAGGAATGGAGAAGCTATGGCTTTCCCAATGTTGCTACAACTGCCTCTACAAGCTGGTGGGTCAGTTGAGAATTGTAGCTCTGCAGCATTTGAAAGGCCTGTTTGATTATTTGATTATTCAATTCCATTCTAATCGGCTCAACAATTTCTCCAGTTGTAAAGCAGACAGTATGTTTCCATGGAGAAAAATCTGGGTTTTTTTATACATATGTTGACCGATAGAAGAGAATATCTGTAACTCGGGGTTGAACTGTGGGGTCTTTGATGCACTCCGAGCTTCGTTGTTTTCTTGCAGAGGTCTCATTACCTAACTAGGTAACCTCATCAGTGCTAGAAGGGAGAGGGGTTTGCTGTCTGTTTATATACAAGCGGTATCAGGGGTGAAATTTTCCCAGTTCGGACCGGATCGCCCGATCCAGTAGCGATCGTGGCAGGTAGTTCAGAGAACCGGTAGCAATTGCGGGGCGAGGCTCCGCCCACCTGCCCATCTGTCATTACTTCCTGGTTTTAATCAGGAAGTAATGTGTTTTGTACCCTCTGTGCATGCGCAGAAAGTTTTTGAGCATGCGCAGAGGATCTGTGCGCGCATGTGACATGCATGAGCGAAGTGAGCACACGCACGGCGCATGCACTTCCGAACTGGTAAGGAAGGTAAGTTGATTTCACCCCTGAGTGGTATGCCCTTCCAGTTAGCAAAACCCTCTGCCTTCTAGCACTGATGCTGTTACTGTTGTGACCGATAGAAGAGAATATCTGTAACTCGGGGTTGAACTGTGGGGTCTTTGATGCACTCCGAGCTTCGTTGTTTTCTTGCAGAGGTCTCATTACCTAACTAGGTAACCTCATCAGTGCTAGAAGGAGAGGGTTTGCAAAGCCACACACGCTCCCTAATGTTTTGTGAACGTCTCCGTGGTCATGTGGCCAGCATGACTCAATGCCAAAGGCGCACGGAAGGCTATTACCTTCCCACCAAGGTGGTCCCTATTTTTTCTACTTGCATTTTTAGGTGCTTTCGAAACTGCTAGGTTGGCAGAAGCTGGGACAAGTAATGGGAGCTAACCCCATTACGTGGCACTAGGGATTCGAACTGCTGAGCTGCCGACCTTTCAATTGACAAGCTCAACGTCCTAGCCCCTGAGCCACTGTGTCCCCTAAGGCCCAAGTAGGTAGTAGTAAACTCAAGTCAGTTTAAAAACAAACAAACTTTATTAGAACAGCTGAGAATTAATTCATTCACAGCGTAGTCCAAACTAAATCAAAGCAAATTCTTCATAACACAACTCTTCAGTCTTATCACCAATCTTGGTCTAATTAGGCAAACTGCCAAAGGCTTTTCTTGGCAAAAGTTCAAAAGCAGAAGATGCCGACAAGAAATAAATGCAGCAAGACAAGGAGCAAGGCTATCAACGTTGTTTTCCGGCAAAGAGCCCAAACGCCGCCTTGAAACTCAAAAAAAAAAAAAGTGCCGTTATTAGCCATCAAACCTCAAAAATACACTTTCCCCAAAAGGTTTCCCCAATTTTGGCCACTACTGTACTTGGAAAGATTCAACTCTAAAACTCCGAAGAAGGGAGTGAAGACAATTCAAAACTAGATCTAGGATTGCCATTGATGGGCTGCAAAAAAAAAAAAAAAATCCAACCAGTCATTAGAAATCAGTCAAGGTTTATTGCTTGGCAGGCATCTAGTGGTAATTTGGATTTTTGTACCTCATTAGCCCTAATTTAAGGCCATTCCCGCATAAACTGCGTGAATGAGGTCCAATCCCATTTAGTGAAACGATTGGCTCGATTGAAAGATCCACATTAATTCACTTTGCATGGTCACTTTGATCGTACCATCAGGGTCATTTCATGGAAAAATAATCCAGCTCAATCTGGATGATTCTACCGGGGTTGCAGAAGAATTTTAATCAATCGAACCAGCTCGCTTTCTCCAGCTCGGAAAATTGACGGCATCATCCAACTGCTGAAACGGTGTTGACTTTACACAAGAGGGGTTTGCAAAGCCACACACGCTCCCTAATGTTTTGTGAACGTGCTTCAGGTGTAGGCTAGGAAACACACTGTGTCGTATCCCACTCCCCCTCTGACGACCGGGTCAAGGAAGTCCATATCAAACGTGGCAACGAAGCCTCTGCAGCTTGCCAAATTCCTTCGAGGTTTATCAGGGCAGGCAGGAGTCCAAGTTGTGACTTCAGCAAACTAGATGAGACTTTGCTTGACTCAAGGTTGGAATGCCAAAAGCAGGTCCTTTATATAGGCTGTGGGGTGTGGCTCCATGACTCAGCATTTATCCAGGCCTCCCGCTCCCTTCCTTCTGCTGGCGTTGCCTCTCAGATCTCCGGAAGCGAGGATCCTCCCACTTTGAATTGTCTTCTGCTGTTTGGGAAAGGGAGGGGTCAGAAGGAGTAGGCCCGAGCAATTCCAATCCCTGGCTGGCTTCCTCTGACGGCTGAGCCAAAGGAACACACGCCGTATGAGTGAGGTTTATTGGGCTTGTTTGTTCACTCCTGGAATCCTCTCCGGGCATGGGGCCAGGGCTGGGGGCTGGAGGCATGACAGGCCGTTCATCTTCATTATCAGACTCGGAGTCTGATAACAGGCCCGGTTGGAGACGGGAGGGGCCTGGCTGAGGAGAGGAGGGAGGACGAGTCACAACACACTGCGCCATGCATGTGTGAGAGAGACCTTGCCCTTGTCAGGGAAAGTCACGAGGAAAAACTAAAAAGCAGCGCCTCATAGTGTGTAACCGTTGGAGATGGGCAACTATTTTGCATTTTCGGAAATAACGGTTTCCTTCCCCCATCAGGGCCTGTGGGGTTCCAGTCCAACAACATTCCTTTGGACAAGGGAATGTTCACTTCCATAGGTAGGACAACCTGATTTTATTTTATTTAATTCATGTATCAAATATATTTGCCCCCATCAGCACATCTCACGGTTCAAGGCAGGGGTGGGCTTCAAAAGTTTTAGCAAGGGGTTCTCTGCCTGGTTGTTGGGTGGGCGTGGCCATGGTGGGCGTGGCCTAGTCGGCCTCCTGCACCATGGCGGGGTGGTGGTGTTGCCCTCTCCAGGCTCCGGAGCAGTGGTGAAATCCAATTTTTTTTACTACCGGTTCTGTAGGTGTGGCTTGGTGGGCGTGGCATGGCTTAGTGGCCATGGCAAGGGAAGGATACTGCAAAAGCTCCATTCCCTCCCCCCTCCAGGGGAAGGATACTGCAAAATCCCCATTTCCTCCCGATCAGCTGGGACTCAGGAGGCAGAGAATAGATGGGGGTGGAGCCAGTCAGAATTTTTACTACCGGTTCTCTGAACTACTCAAAATTTCCGCTACCAGTTCTCTAGAACTGGTCATAACCTGCTGAAACCCACCTCTGCTCCGGAGGCTTTCCTCGAGCCTCCAAGAGGACGAAAACAGCCTCCTCAAGCTCCACAGGACCTCTGGAGCCCGTTTCTGGCCTTCCCGAACTTCCAGTAGGCCTGTTTTTTGCCCTCCCCAAGCCTCCGTGTGTGCCCTGCACTTACCTGCGTCCAAAATAGGCCACATGGGGACTCCTGGGAGGGGAGAGGCAGGGTGGGCGGGGCCAGCCAGGAGTGGGATTTGGGGGGTTCTCCGAACTGCACAGAATCTTAGCTAGAGGTTCTCCCGAACCCGCAGCAGCCCACCTCTGGTTCAAGGTAACTCTGTGTGACTTACAAGATAAAACCCACAAACATTGGACAATCATAAATGTAGCATCTGAAATAGCTCAGATTTTGTTCTCTTCTACTTTTCTTCCTTTCTTTGTCTCCAGAGCCTGGTTATTATCATGATGGGGAATTTGGTATCCGTCTCGAGGATGTTGCACTTGTGGTGCAAGCTAAGACAAAGGTGAGATCCTTTTTCCAGCCTTTGATCAGTTTACTCACAACACGCCGTCCATCAAAGGATCACCTCTTGGCAGTCGATGTTGTGACCCAGGCCCAAGTAGGTAGTAGGAAACTCAGTCAGGGTAAAAACAAACACACTTTATTCGAACAGCTGAGAATTACTTCATTCCCAGCGTAGTTCACCTAAATTAAAGCAAATTCCTCCCAACACAAATTCCTCAGTCCTATCGCAAACCTTGGTCCAATTAGGCAAACTGCCAAAGGCCTTTCTTGACAAAAGTTCAGAAGACACTGATACAAAAATAAATGCAACAAGACGAAACTATCAATGTTGTTTTCCAGCTAAGAGCCCAAATGCTGTTGCTGGTCTTTTAAGCCTTATGGGAGGGGCCAATCATCTCTTGGCCTTACTCCTGAGTCGTCCTCTTTGCTTGAGCTGCTCTTGCCTTCTGGCAGCTCTTCTCATGCGTGCATTAGGAACAGGCTCCTCCTGTTCCTCTGCCTCACTACTATCAGTCTCCGGAGGCTCTGGAGTCCGCACCTCACTCCCCGATGGCCCTGGCCCCACCTCAGCCTCCAACGCAGAGCCCTCATCCAGACCTTCCCCACCCTCCAGGATTGGCTCACACTCTTCCTCAGTCTCATTGCTGTCCGAGTCCATTGCCAGCTCCGCAGGCTGCTGGCTGACCACAACAGGCGGTTGGCTATGATAAGCTAGGAAAGGCAGTCCTAGCAGGTAGATATATTTCAATGCAGAGAATAAGAATGTTGCAGGACCTGGAATATTAGCTGTAGTAGACTCATCTATGGTATGCTGGAGGTCTCTGGGAAAAAGGAATCTGGGATTATCCCAACAATTATTATGTTGAAAGGAGGAGGGATTTTTATCAGCCCTCCCCATCTTGCTGATTTCCAGATAACCACTGATTGAGAAAATATATAGGGGAAGGGCAAGCAGAGTCAAGCAAGTAATTAGCCTAGAATCATTCCATTCCCACAAACAATCTAATCCAGGGTTGTCAAACTAAAATTTCATTGAGGGCCGCATCAGGGTTGTGTTTGACCTTGGGATGGGAGGGTAAAGTGGGTGTGGGCAGGGTGGGTACGACCAGCTCGATGTCACTCCTGTTGGGGCCCGAGTGCTCTGCCTGAGAAAATGGCCCCCCGAGATCTGTTTTTGGCTGCAATGGCCACCTGCAACCCTCTGCCAGCGAAAACAGAGCTCGCAGCCCTCCCGAGCACCGGCTCCGCTGGCAGTCCTCCTGAGCTCGTCTTCGCTGGCAGAGGCACCGCAGGCCGGTCCTTCGCTGTTTCCAGGACAGCCCTGCAAACAAGATCTAAGCACCCTACTGGCCCCTGGGCCTTGAGTTTGACACCCTGATCTAACCCCACTTGAATTCTATTGATTCTTATCCGGTGCCAATTTAATGCTGGCTGTCAGTTGACAAGGTTCTTGTGTATAGGCATGAGCTATAAATAATCTTAACTGGAACTATGGTCCCAATTCTTCTCAGCCAACAAAAACAGGCCATGAGAGCTGCAGCAGGCCAATCTACTTAGGCCTGGACCCTCTTCCTATACTCCACGTGTTTGAAATGGGGTTTTGGGAATTGACTCCCCAAGAGACAACGTGGAAGGGAAAATAAAATGTGTTATGGCAGGTAATAAAGCTCTTTCGTTAATGAGCAGATTAGATGTAATCTACAGACTTTCTAGATTATTTTATAGAGACTTTAGAAAGAGTGCAGAGAAGAGCAACAAAGATGATTAGGGGACTGGAGGCTAAAACATATGAAGAACGGTTGCAGGAACTGGGTATGTCTAGTTTCATGAAAAGAAGGACCAGGGGAGACATGATAGTAAGTGTTCCAATATCTCAGGTGCTGCCCCAAAGAAGAGGGAGTCAAGCTATTCCTCAAAGTACCTGAGGGCAGGACAAGAAGCAATGGGGGGAAACTCATCAAGGAGAGAAGCAACCTAGAAGCAAGGAGAAAATTCCTGACAATGAGAACAATTAATCAGTGGGACAACTTGTCTCCAGAAGTTGTGAATTCCCCAACACTGGAAGTTTTTAAACTGATGTTGGATAACCATTTGTCTGAAGTGGTGTAGGGTTTCCTGCCTAAGCAGGGGGGGTTGGACTAGAAGACCTCCAAGATCCCTTCCAACTCTGTTATTCTATTCTATTCTAGTCTAGTCTAGTCTAGTCTACATTCCAATATTCTATTCTATTCTATTCTATTCTATTCTTTCCATTCTTTTCCATTCCATTCTTTACTTTCTTTCTATGCTATTCTATTCTATTCTATTCTATTCTTTTCCATTCCATTCTTTACTTTCTTATTCTATTCTATTCTATTCTATTCTATTCTATTCTATTCTATTCTATTCTATTCTATTCTATTCTATCCATTCCTTTCCATTCCATTCTTTACTTTCTTATTTTATTCTCTTCTCTTCTCTTCTCTTTTATTCTATTCTATTCCGTTCCATTCCATTCTTTACTTTCTTATTCTCTTCTCTTCTCTTCTCTTCCATTCCATTCCATTCCCTCCTATATTTATCCTATCCTATCCTATCCTATCCTATCCTATCCTATCCTATCCTATCCTATCCTATCCTATCCTATACTATACTATACTATACTATACTATACTATACTATACTATACTATACTATAATACATACTTGTAATAACAGATATGTACGGTGGTTAGAACCCCAGCTGGCAAGCAGGCAGGGGATAACTCGTCCCCATGAACAGAAAGCCTGTTTTTATTATTATTTCTTGAAGAAGCAACACATACATTCTAATGAGATGCAGAATCTCCTGCATCTCATTAGAAAGCTCAGAGACCTTCCAAAGATTCCGAAATGCCAGTTGCCACCTGGAGGGCCAAGCCCAGGGGTCTTGCATGTCCCACAAGACTTGAGCCTCCCCTCTTTTGATCGATTGCAGTATCCGGTGCCCGAAGAGCCCTACCTGACGTTCAAGGTGGTGTCCCTGGTGCCCTATGCACGGAACCTCATTAACCAGAGTCTCCTATCTCCGGATCAGGTAAAGGAGGCCTAGATGGCAGGGGTGAAATCTAAAAAAATTTCCCTACCGGTTCTGTGGGCGTGGCTTAATTGGTGGGCGTGGCTTGGTGGCCAGGTGACTGAATGGGCGTAGCCAATAATAATAAATAATAAAAATAATAATGTATACAAAACTTGGGAGCATACCGGTCTACCTTGTTTAAAAATAGAGACACCGGTCTACTGATCGCCCTTTTTGGGTGGCACCGGTCTACCTTCTTTAAAAATAGAGGCACCGGTCTACCAATTGCCTTTCTTTGTGAGGCACCGGTCTACCTTCTTTAAAAATAGAGGCACCGGTCTACTAGCCACCTACAGCGCTGATCAGCTGTAGTTGCAGCCCTTTAAAGTGCCGCGGCAGTCATTTAAGGCCGTTTGTAGCTATATCACCACCGAGAGCTTCAGGGACAGAGAAGAGGAACAGCGAAGCGTGGGCGGTGGGGGGGGGCAGGGATTTTTGCTACCGGTTCTCTGAACTACCCATCCCCATCGCTACCGGATCAGGCGATCCGGTCCGAACCGGGAGCATTTCACCCCTGCTAGATGGGTATAGAGAGGATCAAACCAAAGGGACGCCATCTTGAAATTCATGACTGTCTTTCTGCAGATCCAGTACATCAACAAGTACTACGAGACCATCCGCCAGATCATTGGGCCTGAGCTGGAGAGACGTCAGCTGAAAGAGGAGCACCGGTGGCTGCAGAAGAACACAGAGCCTTTCTCTCACGCCTCCTTGCTGGCAGCTTCTCTTGGCACCTTGGCAGTGAGCACACTGGCTTCTACCGTTCTGCCAGGAGCCCAGCATTGATCCAGGAGCACCCCACAACTTCCTTGCAACTCTTCGCCCTGTGTGATCCCAAGTCTCATGGCATGGTCCACCTCAACCCATGTCTCCCAGGCCTCCATTTTAGGCCTCTAAGCATCACTGACCATCCTTCTTCCCATTTCCATTGGCATCACCACAATCTCCTGCTGTTCTGACCTAGGCGTCCCCAAACCACGAAGCAGACTCCAAAAACCCCTTTTTATTAAGTTACTGTGAATTCCTCTCATTCACATCCAGCAAAGTCTTTCAAGGGTGAATTTACAGTCACAGGCCTTCTCTGGCTTGGAGAGCTGCCAGGCCGATGTCTTCAAAACTTGGCAAGGAGTCTCTGAGAATCACGAACCAGTTAACTGAACTAATTGTCTCCTGCAAACCCTCCTTTTGCTCTTTATTCCCTATGGGAGGGGCCATTCACTGTCCACCTGTGGCTTTACTCCTGAGTCGACCCTTGTTCCTTAGCTGTTCTCTTCTCCTGGCAGCCCTGCGCATGCGCACACTGGGAGCAGGCTCCAGCTGTTCTTCTGCTCCACCGATGTCCGACTCCGAAGGCAGCTGACAACTGTCGGACGGTCCGGGCTCTATCTCTGCCTCCGACGCAGAGCCTTCATCAGAGCCTTCCCCAGACTCCAGGACTGGCCCATGTTCCTCCCCAATCTCCTCACTGTCTGAGCCTGCCACCAGCTCTGTTGGCCGCTGGCGGGCCACCACACTGATCTGATTCCAGGCCAGGAACTGTATAAACCCATTCTCCGTTTCTCTCCTGAGGAGCCAAGGTGGAGCAGAGGCTGAAAGAAGGAAGGGAGGGAGGATATAATTTTAAGCTTCACAAGGTAATACAGGTAGTCCTCCACTTACAACAGTCCATTTAGTGACCGTTCAAAGTTACTTAATTAGTAATTCAAAGTAACTTAATTTACTTACTCACTTAACAAATTTCTCCCTTAGCAACACATATTATGGGTTCAGTAAGTGGTCGTAAGATGAGGACTGTCCATACCTCCTCTGAGGGTAGCTCCTTCCTTGTGGATCCTTCACTCCTTATAATATTAAATTGTAGAAAAATAGATTTATTAGGAAAATAACTAAGCCGAGTCAATGGAGACACCAGACTTGCTTAGCAACTGAGTTACTAACCTATCAACTGCACTGGTTCACTTAGCAATAGTGGCCAGAAAGATCATAAAAACGGGGCAAAACTCACTTAACAAATGTCTCACTTAATGACAGAAATGTTGGGCTTGGTTGTGGTCATATGTCAAGGACTAGCTGTATATTTGGAGGGCTGTAGGTTGGAGGAGGCTGACTCAGAGGCGTAATCATTATTTGGTACGCCTACTAAGATGTTATGAAGAGATAACGGCACACCTGTGTCATTACACTCATAATGGGGACCTGCTACATCCACAAACATCAGCACTGGTTCATCTTAAGTCCTATTGACAGAAGAGCAGCTGTCATTCAGGAGGTTAGTCCTTCCCACTGATACAGCATCCTTTCGTGAACTGATCCGGTCCGCTTGCAAAACCAGCCAAATAGGTACTGCTAATAAAATGACATCTAAAGAATTTCGCTGAGTGTTATCTTTTTATGACTTGAATTAGAATTAGAATTCTTTTATTGGCCAAGTGTGATTGGACACACAAGGAATTTGTCTTGGTGCATATGCTCTCAGTGTACATAAAGAGACAAGATACATTCGTCAAGAATCATAAGTTACAGCACTTAGTGATAGCCATAGGGTACAAATCAGCAATCAAATCATACTAGGAAACTGTCAATATAAATCCTGCAAAATGCAAGCAACAAAGTTACAGTCATGCAGTCATAAGTGGGAGGAGATGGGTGATGGGAACGATGAGAAGACTAATAGTAATAGTAATGCAGACTTAATAAAGAATAGAATAGAATAGAATAGAATAGAATAGAATAGAATAGAATAGAATAGAATAGAATAGAATAGAATAGAATAGAATTTTTATTGGCCAAGTGTGATTGGACACACAAGGAATTTATCTTTGGTGCATTCGCTCTCAGTGTACATAAAAAGAAAAGATACCTTCATCAAGAATCATATGGTACAGCACTTAGTGATAGTTATAGGATACTAATAAGCAATCAAATCATACTAGGAAATGATGAAAACAATATGAGTTGTAAAGATTCAAGCAACATGGATATAGCCATAAGTGGGAAGAGATAAGTACTAGTAAGGATGAGAAGAACTACAGTCTTAGTAGTTAATTTGACAGTGTTGTGGGAATTAGTTGTTTGGGGAAAAACTGTCCTTATGTCTTGTTGTTCTGGTGTGCAGTACTCTGTAGTGTTGTTTTGAGGGTAGGAGTTGAAATGGTTTATGTCCAGGATGTGAGGGGTCTGTAGCAGGGGTGAAATGCTCCCGGATCAAACCGGATCGCACGATCCGATAGCGATTGTGGCCGGTAGTTTGGCGATCCAGTAGCGATGGCAGAGCAAAGCTCTGCCCACCCACCCAAGTGTCATTATTTCCTGGTTTTAACCAGGAAGTAATGTTTTTTACCTTCTGTGTATGCGCAGAAGGTTTGTGCGCGAATGTGATGTGCGGTGCATGCAATTCTGGACCAGTAAGGAAGGTAAGTAGATTTCACCCCTGGTCTGTAGATATTTTCACAGCCCTCTTTTTGACTCGTGCAGTATACAGGTCCTCAATGGCCTGTTGGTAGCCAATAGCTGGTTGGTAGCCATTTTTTTTATTGCCGTTCTAATTATCCTCTGAAGTCTATGTCTGTCTTGCTGGGTTGCAGAACCAAACCAGACAGTTATGGAGGTGCAGATGACAGATTGAAATGGAGAGGAAAAAAGGGCCTGCTGAATTCTGTGCACCATCTGTGCCTGGGTTTGTTCCTCATCACCTCATAAAAACGTCATATAACAAAATTAGAGTTGGGGGCTAGGCGCGGAGGGGCTACTGCTGACAAGAACAGTGGCTCACTGGTAGGTGACCAGACTAATGGTTGATTCCATCTGCAGGCTGAAGACGAAGAAAAGTAGGAGCCCAAGATGGAAACCAATCAGAGGTGGGTTTCAGCAGGTTCTGACCAGTTCTGGAGAACTGGTAGCGGAAATTTTGAGTAGTTCGGAGAACCGGTAGTAAAAATTCTGACTGGCCCCTCCTTCATCTCTTCTCTGCCTCCCAAGTCCCAGCTGATCAGGAGGAAATGGGGATTTTGCAGTAACTTTCTCCTGGAGTTGGGTGGGAATGGAGATTTTACAGTATCCTTCCCCTGCCACGTCCACCAAGCCATGCCCACCAAGCCATGCCACGCCCACCAAGTCACACCCACAGAACCGGTAGTAAAAAATTTTGAAACCCACCACTGAAACCAATGGTCAATGAACAACAGTTTAACAGAGTGACTACAATGAATGACGGACTTCCATGACTCTTGGAGTGACTTCCAGTCGAAAGAAGGGTCTGGCCATTTGGAAATCTAAAACTCGGGGCTTTTGCCATGCTCTGCCAGCCCCGAGTTTGCAAGTTGAAAGGGAAGCCCACAGCAATTACCAGCTCAAAAGAGGACCTGCCCCCCCCCGATTTACAGCTTATTGGTAGTCGGGGTGGGTGGGTTGCTTGGTGCTTTGCATGCAGAAAGTCTGGATTTCCACCTTAGCCATTTGCACAGAGGTCTTCCAGAGAAGAATAGAACAGAATTTGTCCTCTGCCGGAGACATTAGGGAACTGCAGGAGGAGGAGGAGGAGGAGGAGAAAGGGGAGGAGGAAGGGGAAGGGGACGAGGAAGAGGAAGAGGGAGGGGAGAAGGAAGAGGAAGGAGGAGGAGGGAAAAAGAGGAGGAGGGGAAGAGGAAGGAGAGGAGGAAGAGGAGGAAGAGGAAGGGGTGGAGGATGGGGAAAAGAGGAGTGGAAGAAGAAAGGGAGGAGGAAGAGGAAGAGGAAGGGGAGAAGGAGGGGGAAAGAGGAGGAGGGGAAGAGGAAGGGGAAGAGGAGGAAGAAGAAGGGGAGGTGGAGGAGGGGAAAAGAGGAGGAGGGGAAGAGGAAGAGTGGGGTGGGAATGGAGATTTTACAGTATCCTTCCTCTGCCACGCCCACCAAGCCATGCCACGCCCACCAAGCCATGCCCACAGAACCGGTAGTAAAAAAATTTGAAACCCACCACTGCCCGCAACCTAAATAATTTGTCCAAACTTGCTGCACGAAATCAGGGTGACGCAAGCTGGTTGCCCACCAAAGTCATATGACACAAATGTACACACATTTCATCAGACCAACCAAGCTCACACGTGGAGAATTGCTCACCAGTTTTTACTGAAATCTGCTTCGACGTTTTACCAGGAAATGACACGTTTCGTGACCTTTATGTGCAAATCATTATTCTGTATAAAGAAAGAAAGAAAAAAAGGGGGGGGGAAGAACCTCATTATAACTTTATTAATTATGGATGTTATTCAACTTTGATATTTATGGTGGAAGGGAGGCCACAAACTGGGAATGTAATCCTGTCCTAATTATCTGGATCCGAAAGATTAAAGATTCTTTCAAGTCAAGCTTGGCTCGTGGTGACTTTGGGCCATCGCTGCACAGCTGTCTTAGCAGTAAGGAAGTTCTACAGTGTTTTTTTTTAGACAGTTTGGGGATGAAAAGATTAAAATCCATGAAACTGTAGGCTATAAACAGCAATAAAACAATACAATTCTCCCTCTCCCTCTCGCTCTTTCTCTCTCTCTCCCTCCCTCCTTCTTTCTCTCTCTCTCTCCCTGCCTCCCTCTCTCCCTCCCTCTCTCCTTCCCCCTCTCTCTCCCTCTCTCCCTCCTTCCCTCCCTCCCTCCTTCTCCCCCTCCCTCCCTCTCTCTCTCTCCCTTTCTCTTTCCCTCTCTCTCCCTTCCTCCCTCTCTCTCTCCCTCTCGCTCTCTCTTCCTCCCTCTCTTTCTCCCTCTCTCTCTCCCTCCCTCTCTCTCTCTCCCTCCTTCCCTATCTCCTTCCCTCTCTCTCTCCCTCCCTCTCTCTCTCTCTCTCTCTTTCTGTCTACACATAGGGTATATACAGAGAGAGGTGGGGGAAATTAGCATATAACTTCCTTGCATTCAAGTGGAGCAAAACCTGATTTGTAACTTTTAAAATACTACCAAGAAGATCTTAGTTCTTACCCATTTTTAATTCAAATTCAAAATTTTGCCAGAGGTTATGACTGAAATAAAGTCACTCAACCCTGGGTGATCTTTTTTCCCCCCAACCTGTCAGATGTAATAGATGCAGTTCCTGGTTTCGTTTGCAAAAAAAAAAATGTTGCAGAATCTTCAGAGCAACAAGCCCATAGTTCTGCTGAGTGGCGGGTTGGGGAATGTTATAAAGGTAAAAGAAGGAATTGCTTCCCTGCACCGAACATAAAAAGCTAGTTAAAAATTAAGGAAAGGAGAGGCATTGTTAGATGCCCCGGTTCTCTAGCCATCACGGCGGTTGTGATTAAGGAAAGCCTAGAGCCGAGGGAGTCCACTGTGTCTCAGATAGCTGGTTGTGAATCCCTCCTTGTGAAGTGGGGCCATAGGAATCAGATGGGTCTGTTGATCACGTACCTGGCTCCTTGCTGCGTGACTACAGCCCTACCTGAGCTGCTGGAGATGCTTGCCGAGGTGGCAGTTGAGATTCCCAGACTCCTGGTCATGGGAGATTTCAACTTGCCATCGGCCGGCTTGTCGTCAACGGCAGTTCAGGAGTTCCTGGCTTCCATGACGGCCATGGACCTGATTCAAGTAACTGATGGCCCTACACACACGGGGGGAGGCACACTAGACTTGATCTTTATCTCTGGACAGTGGATTAATGATCTGGAATTAGGAGATTTAGTGACAGAACCGGTGTCATGGTCAGATCATTTTCTCCTTCGCCTAGACTTTCGGACCGCCGCTCACCACCGCGGGAGGCGGAGCCAATGCGTTGGTTCCGTCCCAGGCGCCTGATGGACCCGGAGAGGTTCCAGGCGGAGCTTGGGCGTTTCCTGAGGATCTTGCCCACGGCACGACTGAAGAACTAGTTGCGGCCTGGGAGCGGGCGCAGCTGGGGCTTTGGACCGTGTCGTGCCTTTGCGGCCTCTGACCCGGCGTAGATCTCACTTGGCTCCATGGTTCTCTGAGGAGCTGAGGGAGATGAAACGCCGGAGAAGACGCCTAGAGAGCACCTGGAGGTCTAGCCGTTCCGAGGCTGATCGGACACTAGTGAGGTCTTTTACTAAGACCTATCTAGTGGCAATGAGGGAGACGAAGCGTTCCTACGTTTCCTCCCTCATTGCATCGACGAATAACCGCCCAGCCGCCCTGTTCGGGTGACCCGTTCCTCCTTCGCCAGGAGGCGGGATGACCCCTGCAGGGACGGGCTGAGGAGTTTAACGGTTATCTATACGATAAAATCGTTCAGCTTCGGGATAGTTTAGACCAAAATTGCAATGGTCCAGATGGGATGGAGGAGGCACGTCTTGTTGAGGTAGTTTGGGATGAGTTTGAGTCTGTGGCTCTCGAGGACGTGGACAGGTTGCTGGGAAGGTTACATGCGACCACATGTTTACTGGACCCGTGTCCTTCCTGGCTGGTGCTGGCTACTCAGGAAGTGACACGAGGCTGGCTCCAGGGAATTATAAATGCTTCATTGTTGGAAGGGTTTTCCTGCCGCCTTGAAAGAGGCGGTGGTGAGACCCTCCTCAAGAAGCCTTCCTGGACCCAGCTATTTTGGGTAACTATCGTCCAGTCTCAACCTTCGCTTTGTGGCGAAGGTTGTAGAAATGTGGTTGCGTGGCAGCTTCCCAGTACCTGGATGAAGCTGTCTATCTAGACCCGTTCAGTCCGGCTTCGGTCCGGTCACAGCACGGAGACAGCTTTGGTCGCGTTGGTGGATGACCTCTGGAGGGCCAGGGACAGGGGTGTTCCTCTGCCTTGGTCCTATTAGATCTCTCAGCGGCTTTCGATACCATCGATCATGGTATCCTGCTGCGCGGTTGGAGGATTGGGAGTGGGAGGCACCGTTTATCGGTGGTTCTCCTCCTATCTCTCCGACCGTCGCAGACGGTGTTGACAGGGGGCAGAGGTCGACCGCGGGCGCCTCACTTGTGGGGTGCCTCAGGGGTCGATTCTCTCGCCTCCTGTTCAACATCTATATGAAACCGCTTGGTGCGCCAGTTGCGCCTTCCTTGACCGGGATGCCTTATGCACGGTCACTCATGCCCTCGTAACTTCCGCCTGGATTATTGCAATGCTCTCTACATGGGGCTGCCCTTGAAGTGCACCCGGAGGCTGCAGTTAGTCCAGAATGCAGCTGCGGGTAATAGTGGGAGCAACTCGTTGCTCCCATGTAACACCACTCCTGCGCAGTCTGCACTGGCTTCCTGTGGTCTTCGGGTGCGCTTTAAGATTTTGGTCACCACCTTTAAAGCGCTCCATGGCTTAGGACCCGGGTACTTACGGGACCGCCTGCTGTTACCGTTTGCCTCCCACCGACCCGTACGCTCTCACAGAGAGGGCCTTCTCAGGGTGCCGTCCGCCAAACAATGTCGGCTGGCGGCCCCCAGGAGTAGGGCCTTCTCTGTGGGAGCTCCCACGCCTGGAATGAGCTTCCCCTGGTTTCGTCAAGTACCTGATCTTGGACCTTTAGCGTGAGCTGGCACTTATTTATTCAAGCGGGACTGGCTTAAAATTTTATTGGGTTAAAATTTTATTGGGTTATTTATATTTTAATATTTTAATTTGTTTTAAATTTGGCCATTTTATAATATGCTTGTTTTAATTTCTTTTAATATTGATATTGTGATTTTTTACTTGGCTGTACACCGCCCTGAGTCCTTCGGGAGAAGGGCGGTATAGAAATTGAATAAAATAAATAAAAATAAATAAATAAAATAAATCACCATAAATCTAGGGATCTGAGCTGCAAAGATCCAGATGACCACAAGAGGGTAGCAAAGGGTTAGACGTTGCTGTCTCTCTGCTACCATCTGGTGGACGTCCATACATTCTGCTAGTTCTGACAATCTCAATAAAACCAAAGTGTTTCAGCCTTGTCGTACATCATTGACAACTTCAAAGCCTGTGGTGTATAGAGATTCTCAGTCATCCAAGTCATGATTGTCCCAAAGGTGTTTTTTCAGGAAGCAACTGGACTTTCTTGTTTGTTTTTTCTTTTGAAGACGTTTTGCTTCTCAGCCAAGAAGCTTCTTCAACTCTGACAGGATGGTGGGGAATGGAAGGATTGATATTTCTTGCAGACAGCTGGACATTTGCATCCTTTTAGAGGATCCTTGAAGCACTTGGAGGTTTACCTGTGTCCTCAGGATCACCTGAGTGGTGCAAATGGTTCCTGGTTTGGGAATGACTGAGAATCTCCACAGGCTTTATAGCTGTACAATTTGGGATGAACAGCCTTTGAATGGTGTGGGAATAGGAATGGATTTCCAAAGGAAAAAAAATTGCAGACTACAGGAACCATTTGCACCACTCAGGTGAACCTGAGGACACAGATAAACCCCCAAGTGCTTCAAGGATCCTCTAAAACAGTGGTTCTCAACCTTTATAGCGCTGCGACCCCTTTAATACAATCCCCACGATGTGGCGACCCCAACCGTTTAGCAGAAATTCCCTGAAAGTGACTGTGGGCTTGCCCTGATGCGCTTCAGGAAGACCGCTGATTAATTTCATCGCGGTGATAGGCAGCGATCTCAGCACGCCTCAGCAGCCGCAGAAGGGGGGGAAAGCGGCAAACTGTTTTTTTGAATTTATCGCGCCTGAAGCCGTATTGGCTAGCGATCTGAAGTGCTTGCGATTGCCTTGAGGACGGAGGCATTAAAGCAGAGACTCCTCCCCTATTAAATTTATTGCGCCTGAAGCCAGATTAGGCTAGCGATTGGGAGTGATTGCAGCTGGCTTGAGAGGAGACATCAGAGCAAAGATTTCTCTCTTTTTTAATTTATCGCGCCTGAAGCCGTATTGGCTAGCGATCTGAAGTGCTTGCGATTGCCTTGAGGACGGAGGCATTAAAGCAGAGACTCCTCCCCTATTAAATTTATTGCGCCTGAAGCCAGATTAGGCTAGCGATTGGGAGTGATTGCAGCTGGCTTGAGAGGGAGACATCGTCATTCGACCCCCAATGGGGTTGCGACCCATAGGTTGAGAACCGCTGCTGTAAAAGGATGCAAAGGATCAGCTGTCTGCGAGGAATAAATAAATCCTTCCATTCCCCACCTTCCAGTCAGAGCTAAAGAAGCTACTTGGATTTAAAGGCTTTGTGGATTTCAATTCCCAGAATTCCCCAGCCATTCAGTGCTGGCTGGGGGAATTCTGGGAGTTCAGATCCACAAGTCTTAAAAAGAAAAGAAGTGTCCCAAAACACTTCTCCCTCCCAAAGTCATCTTTGGTAGCTTCAGACGAGGCCAGTCCTCATGAACGTCAGGTTGCCACTTCCTTCCTGTTTAAAATGTGCAAGCGCAGGGCTGGGTCTCGCTTTCGTCTCTTGCAGAGGCCCAGCTGCTGGGAAAGGAGGTCCATGTGATGCACTGATTTCCTGCCCGTTTCCTGGCCTCTGGGCTTCTTGCTTTCCTCTGCTCTCTCTCTCTCTCTGGCGGTCCTCCTGCATCACCCATCCATGCATTAAAGACCTTCAGAGGTGTCACCATGCTGCGTCGGAAGCCATCCAACGCCAGCGAGAAAGACCCGGTCCAAAAGAGGAAGGTGAGTTGGGGAAGGTCTGTCTGAAGCCCTCGCAAGGCAACTGCCCAGCTGATCCATTGAGATGGACTGCAACAAGGCAATGAAGAAGCCTAGAGCAGGGGTCTCCAATCTTGGCAACTTTAAGACTTGTGGACTTCAGCAAAGCTGGCTGAGGACCTCTGGGAGTTGAAGTCCACAAGTCTTAAAGTTGCCAAGGTTGGAGACCCCTGGCCTAGAAGGTAGCATAGATTCCTTACCTCGGCTGTAGACCCTCCAAATGTAGACTCTGTAGGACATTGGAGAGAGACACTTTGGGTCAAGTTAGGAGATGAAGACTCAAAAGGCCCACCGAGGGAATCTGAGCCCTGCCTCACCCCTTTTAGTTATTATTTTTATTTTATTCCTTTGTCAAGCATATATAAGATAACAGGTAAAAGCATAAACGTAATTTGAATACATGAAAAGAGTGAGAGTAAAAAGGACAGGGATGGAAGGAACGCTGGTGCTCTTATGTATGCACGTCCCTTGCAGACCTCTTAGGAATGAGGTGAGGTCAACGGTGGACAGTTTAAGGTTGGAGACATCCTTAGAGACATCCACACCAGTTTCCCGCTCGGTGTTTTGAATGCTGTCATCAATCTCGTGTGTCCCTTCTAAATAAGATGTGAAGACTCTAGAAAGAGTGCAGAGAAGAGCAACAAAGATGATTAGGGGACTGGAGGATAAAACATATGAAGAACGGTTGCAGGAAGTGGGTATGTCTAGTTTCATGAAAAGAAAGACTAGGGGAGACATGATAGCAGTGTTCCAATATCTCAGGGGCTGCCCCAAAGAAGAAGGAGTCAAGCTGTTCTCCAAAGCACCTGAAGGCAGGACAAGAAGCAATGGGTGGAAACTCATCAAGGAGAGAAGCAACTTAGAAATAAGGAGAAATTTCCTGACAGTTAGAACAATTCATCAGTGGAACGACTTGCCTACAGATATTGTGAATGCTCCAAGTTTTTAAGAAGATGTTGGATACCCATTTGTCTGAAGTGGTGTAGGGTTTCCTGCCTAGGCAAGGGGTTGGACTAGAAGACCTCTAAGGTCCCTTTCAACTTTCTTATTCTATTTCTATTCTTTATTTATTTATTTATAACTCAACATAACAAACACAAAACGCATAACATACATTCCCTTGTTACAACTGTTTTGTAGCAGTGATCTCCTAATATTTACATTTTTTTCTCCCATTTCCCCTTATAATATTTATGTCCTTCTTGTCCCATTATCCCTTATTACTCTATAGTTCCTATTACTCATAATATTAAAGTTATACATTTTATACACTACCTTACAAACATCCTGCGCTTATTGTTTCTCCCCTTTCAGCTTTGTTCACTTTTTCTAATCTCCAGCCATTTGAACCATTTATCCCAGATTACATCATAATTTGTATCTTCCTTTTCTTTAATTTCCTTTGTTCGTTTGTCTGTTTCTATTCTTGATCTACCCCACATGGAGCAGAGAGGTTTACTCCATCGGGGACGCCATCACAACCACCCAAAGCATTTTCAAGAGCTCCTGCAGCAGGAGCAGCCAGGCGGGTTGTGGATTCACGCTAACGAAGAAGGGGCATGCAAGGAGAGGGAGAAGGGGGGCTATTGTAACTGGGGAACCGTTTTGAATAACAGCCCTTGGATGTGGTTTGGCGGTGCTGCTTTCTGCTGCCAGAACAAGTTTCGTGATAACAGTGACACTCATATAAGTCTCTGGGTAGTGAGGTTGGGTTTAACATCAGACTGTTCCAGTAATCTACCAGAATCTACTGTTAGAACACACAATGATCTTCCTCCGATCATAAGGATTCCTTACCTGAGCTGTACCAAAATCTGACTTTTTAACTTTTCACAAGTTCTTTTCTTTCTTTATTTCTTTTTCTTTCTTTCTTCTTTCTTTCTTTTTCTTCTTTCTTTCTTCCTTCCTTCTTTTATTCCTTCCTTCCTTTTACTTTCTTTCTTTCTTTCTTTCCCTTTCTTTCCCTTTCTTTCCTTTCTTCCTTCCTTCCTTCCTGTCTCCCCTCCTTTCTTTTCCTTCCCTTCCCTTCCCTTTCTTCTTTCTTTTCCTTTCCTCCCTTTCTCCTTCTACTTTTCTAACTTATTCTTGGGAATTCAGATTCCACCCCCCCAACACCAGATTTCTCTGGGTCATATTTTGTCACTTACCATTGTGTTGTTTCTGTAGCACAACATTCCATCTCTCTACAGTCTCCCTGGCTGCCCTCATTCCCCAGTTTGGAAAAAGTCCTCTGAGACTTTTCCCTTCCTTGAGATTAAAGTGAAGGTAGCCAAGGGGGCTCTCTAGATCAGAGGTCTCCAACCTTGGCAACTTTATGACTTGGGGACTTCAACTCCCAGAATTCCTCAGCCACCGCGTCCCTTGCATATGAGCTTAGCAAGCAACTATTCACCTTCATGTTAAAAACAAGAATTAAGGACTGAAAGAAAGCAGTTTTCTTCTTGGTTGGCTCTTCCTTAAAATTCCCCCACCCTACTTTTTTTTTAAAAAATGTCTCCCTTTATCACCTCCCTTCATTTCCTCCCCTTCTTTCTAGGACCCCAGTTCTACCATTGGAAGAGATGAGCTTAATGCCAACACAAAATCAGTTTGGCAACAGGTTAATTTCAGGGGAAGGTGTGTCCCTCTCAGTCTGCTGCGTGCATACCAAGCTACAACTTGCAGTCGGGGTGTCTTGGAATAGCTCCTGGGTTTCCCAGAAATTAGCAGCTCCATACTTTGGGGGACAAGCTTTGCAAACATCACAGGTCCCGTCCCCCCCACAATGTAAGGTGTCTCCAGAACAGTGGTTGGGGTTGCCGCTAAGGGTTAGCGGTATATTTGGGTCAACGGGCTGCGGTTCCTGCTCTTCCAAGGAAAAAGGCTGGTTTCTCGCTTAGTTCTTGCTAAGAACATTAGTTCTTGCAAGAACATTCAGATTTGCATGCGCGTATCTGAATGTGGAACTAAGGCTGCAGCTCAGCATCCTGTAGCAGCCTCTCTCACCGCAGCATCCTGGACTCGGCCCATAGGCACCGAGGGATGTATTTGGGTTCCTGGGTTCTCAGCCCATGCCTTTCCAGGAACACCCAAAAGTGTGCAATGCAATGCATGTGCATGTGTTTCTTCTCCTTCTCCTCCTCTTCTTCTTTCTCTTCTTCTCCTCTTCTCCTCTTCTTCTCCCCTCCTCCTCTTCTTCTTTCCTCCTCCTCTTCTTCTTCTCCTCCCCACCTTTTTCTTTCCTCTTCCTTCTCTTCTTTCTCTTCTTCTCCCCTTCTTCTTCTCCTCCTCCTCCTCTCCTCCTCCTCCTCCTCTCCTCCTCCTCTCCTCCTTCTCCTTCTCCTTCTCCTTCTTCTATTTTGGATAAGTTTTTAATTTAGCAAAAGCTTCTATAAACAGAACAAGTTCTTCTGCTCCTACTCCTACTTCTCCTCCCTGCCTGGATTAGTCTTCAGATTTCTTGGCAAAATTTCCGAAGTCCTTTGCCCTTGCCTCCTTCGGAAGGCTGAGAGAGAAGGACCGGCCCCTGGTCACCTATCTGGCTTTGTACCCAAACCAGGACTAGAACTCACTGCCTCCCAGTATTAAGGTGTCCAACTTTTTTACAATGAGAAGGAGGACACAAATAAATTGAAGGGGAAAAAAATCCACTTGCGCGCGGTGCACTCTCTCAAAACAATTCTCCTGTGCAGAGCACATGCTCCGCATAATCGCGTCTCACTGCACTGTACCGAAGCTTGACGAATTGTCATCTCAAATACAAATACATCCCATCACCACACAACAGATCAGCTCGGCATCGATTGAATACGGAGATTTACAGATTAGTCTTCAAATATCGAAAAGGAGGACATGTAGGAGGACACTTTTCGAGAGAGGACAGAACTTACAAAAGAAGGACTGTCCTCCCTAAAGGAGGACAATTGGTCACCTTACCAGTATCTAACCTGGTGCCTGGACCACGACACCAAATTTGCTCTCGATACAAACTGGGTTTCTGCAGACCCTCGTTGTTGTTGTTTTTTTAAAAAAACAAAAAACAGAAATCAACCCACCCTCACCCTCTCTACTCTCCCAGGTGTCTGGATTCTGGAAACTGTAGTTGCCGGTCACCTGATGCTAACCCACTTCCTCTGCACGGTATTGATCTATGAGTCGATTTTAAGCAACTCTGCAAAAAAAAAGAGAGAGAAAGAGAAAGAGCTGCAGAGGAAGCGGGGAGGGGCAGTCAGTCAGAACATAGCTAGATCAACTTAGAAAAAGCATCCGGACAACTCAGTATTCGGAAGTGAACAGTGCTGACCGGGGGTGAAATGCTCCCGGTTCGGACCTGATCGCCCGATCCGGTAGCGATGGCGGCGGGTGGTTCAGAGAACTGGTAGCAAAAATCCCTGCCCCCCTCTATGCCCAGCTGAGCCGCACAATCATCAGAGGGGTTTTTTTTACTTTTAAAGGTATTTTTTCTTCGGCCGAAAAAATGCTTTTAAAAGTTTTTTAAAAAGCCTCTGATGATCGTGTGGCTCACCTGGGTTCCTCAGAGCCTTTTAAAAGCATTTTTTCTACATCCTCTTTGGCTGAAGAGGTTGTAGAAAAAATGCTTTTAAAAGTAAAAAAAAAAGTTGGCCACGCCCACCCACTCACAATATCCCCCCACCAAACCACGCCCACAGTTGGGCATGGCCATTTTTTTTTACTTTTAAAAGCATTTTTTCTACGACCTCTTTAGCCAAAGAGGTCAGAGCTCCTCTGACGATCCCAGCTGAGTTGCCTGATCGTCAGAGACTGTTTTTCTTTTAAAGACAAAAAAAATGCTTTTAAAAGAAAACAAAAGCCTCTGATGATCAGACAACTCGGCTGGGATCATCAGAGCCTTTTAAAAGCATTTTTATACGTCTTTGGCCGAAGAGGTCATAGAAAAAATGCTTTTAAAAGTAAAAAAAAAAGTTGGCCATGCCCACCCAGTCACAATATCCCCCCACCAAACCACGCAGAGCTTCAGAAAAGAAGCCCCCAAACAGAGCTTCAGGAAAAAAGCCCCCAAACAGAGCTTCAGAAAAGAAGCCCCCAAACAGAGCTTCAGAAAAGAAGCCCCCAAACAGAGCTTCAGGAAAAAAGCCTCCAAACAGAACTTCAGAAAAGAAGCTCCCAAACAGAGCTTCAGAGGCTTTTTTTCTGAAGCTGTTTCGGAGGCTTTCAGAGGCAGGAAAAAAAGTTTTTTTTCTGAAACAGAGTTTCAGAATTTTCAGAGGCCAAAAAAAAAAAAAAGGCCAAAAAAAAAAAGAGCAAGGCACAGAGCTCACAACCAAGGAACCTGTTGCTAAAATTCACCTCTGGGAACAGCTGATTGGGGGTATTCCGGGAGGCCAATCCATCTGCCAATCAACTTTTCTTATTTTCCTTCCCAAAAACTAAGGTGCATCTTATACTCTGAAAAATACAATACTGCATCCAAAATGGGCCGCGTGGGGACTCCTGGGAGGGGAGGGGCGGGTGGGACCAGCCAGGAGTGGGATTTGGGGGTTTTCCGAAGTGCACAGAATCTTAGCTAGAGGTTCTCCCGAAACCCCACGAACCCCCAGCAGCCCAGCCCTGGTTTACCTTTTCTTCTTTAAACATCACCCTCATTATTATTATTATCATCATCATCATCATCATCATCATCATCATCATCATCATCATCATAATATTTTAATTTGTATACCACCCTTCTCCTGAAGGACTCAGGGCGGTGCACAGCCAGAATAAAAATACAAAGAAAAACAATACATATAATATTAAGAACACCCCTTAAAAAGCTTATTCAATTGGCCAAAAATTTAAAATACAATAACACCCTATAAAAATTTACAAAAATTTCCCTCATCATCCCTCCATCAGCAGACAGGCAGACAGATAGGCACATTAGAGAACAGGACTTGTTTATTTTATTTTATTTTATTTATTTATTTTGTCACACAGTATATATAAGCATAAGCATTAAATAATTATACAATATATAAGCATATATATGAATATGAGTATGTAATAACTATATGAAATTGGATACAATCAAAGGGAACATTAGGACAGGAACGGTAGGCACGTTGGTGCTCTTATGCACGCCCCTTACAGACCTCTTAGGAATAGGGTGAGGTCAACAGTAGATAGTTTTTGGTTAAAGCTTTGGAGATTTTGGGAAGAGACCACAGAGTCAGGTAGTGTATTCCAGGCATTAACAACTCTGTTACTGAAGTCATATTTTCTGCAATCAAGATTGGAGAGGTTCACATTAAGCTTAAATCTATTGTGTGCTCGTGTATTGTTGCAATTGAAGCTGAAGTAGTCTTCAACAGGAAGGACCTAGTAGCAGATGATTCTATGAGTTAAACTCAGGTCATGTCGAAGGCGGCGGAGTTCGAAATTTTCTAAACCCAGGATTGCAAGTCTGGTGGCATAAGGGATTTTGTTGTATTCGGAGGAGTGGTGAACTTGGAGAACTTGGTCTCAAGGACTTTATAATCTGAAAAAGTGACAGGTTCCATCAGCAGATGGGGTGGGGGAAGGCAAACAGGCAGCGAAATGTGTGTATTTTCAGCTACAGGAACCGGTTTAGAGGAAACGGAGGTGAGAAGCAGGACTTCATATTTTTTTTATGTAACCTGCTGCATCATCCAGCTCTCGCTGATTGACTGCCTCTTCTTCTGGAGGAGGGGGGGGCACATCTGTGCACACAGGTTTGCCTTCCCGCGTAAGAGGCACCGAGGGATGGAGAAGGCGAAAGAACAGTGGTCTCCTGGCAACTCCATCCACTTCTGGCTTGCAGCTCCACCCGCTAGCCCTTCTCACCGAGAGTCCTGTAAGCTGCCCAGAGTCACGGATGTGAGATGGGCAGCTACATAAATGAAATAAAAGTAAAATAAATAACCATGGAGAAGGCTGCAAGATTCCCAAGGCCCAAGGTTGGCTTTCTCTGCTCTGCAATCCATTGCTGTTCCTGACCGTCTATGCCTTCCCCCCCACAGCTGTCGCTGCAGCGGTCCAGCAGTTTCAAGGATTTCGCCAAATCCAAACCCAGCTCCCCGCTGGCGAACAACAAGGCATTCAGCCTCGAAGAGGAAGAGGTAACGCCCCATCCATTCCCCAAACCTTGGGCTCAGGGGTGGGTGTCACTACCTTTCCCACCGGTTTACCCCATGCACGCTGTCCGCGCATGCGCCTGCCCTTCTGTGCATCTGGACATGCGCCCGGCCTCGAAAACATACCTAAATAGCATGACTTGGAGCCAAGGTGGGTGGATGGGCCCACCTGCAATCGCCACTACCGGTTCACCACACCGGTGCAAACTGGCTAAATACCACCTCTGCTTGGGCTCCTCTTCTTCTGCCCTTTCAATGACAGCTCAGTTGGCTTCTCATTGTCCCCTTTGCCACCAATTGTCGTGTCCCACTCCTCCGCTGGTCAGGGAAATCCGAATCAGGCGTGCCTCTGCAGCTCTGCCAAAGTCCTAGCAAAGTCCTCAGGGCAGGCAGGCAGGAGACCAGAAAGTGACTTCAGCAAGATATGTTTAGACTTTGCCTGACTCAGAGACTGCCAGAAAGCAGATCCTTTATATAGGCCATGGGGTGTGGCTCCATGACTCAGCACTTATCCAGGCCTGCCCTTCCCTTCCTTCTGTTGCCTCCGCCTATCAATTCTCCTGAAGCGAGGGTCACTCCAATCGGCAGCTGTTGGTAATTGACCTCCCTCAGGCTCACATGCTGTGGGGGAGGGGGAGGGGTCTAGTTGCTCCGTTTGCCTGGGCATGGAGCCAGGGCTGGGGCCGGGAGATGCTCCCTCCTCCACAGCCTGTCTGGGCATGGAGCCAGGGCTGGGGCCGGGAGGCATGCTAGGACATTCCTCAGTGTTCGGAAGCAGATAAGAAGATCCCGGCTGCGGTGAGAGCGGGCAAGACACAACACCAATCCTGGCTCACATCCTTCTATTATCAGTAGCCAAATCCCTCCCAACTGCATCTTTACCTTTCTCCATCGCTCTAACCCTACAGCGGGGGTGTCAAATTCAAGGCCCGATGTGGTCTGCGATGTGGTCGGATCCAGCCCGCGGGACCGTCCTAGTCTACCCAATGCGGAAACATTGGGCTAACGTAGCTTTGGCCCGGTCTACCCAGTGCAAAGACGAAACATGCCAGCAGTTTGGGGAATGGCGTCAAGTTGGCCACACCCACCCAGTTGGCCATGTCCATGAAGCCCCCCAAAGTCAACCACAGCCCTGATGTGGCCCTCAATGAAATTGAGTTTGACACCCCTGCCTTACAGGTAGTTCTCCACTTACGACCAAGACTAGGAACTTCCACCCGTTGCTAAGCGATAACCGTGGTCAATTTTATGACCTTTTTTGGCACCAATCATTAAGCAAATCACACAATTAATTCATAAATCTAGTTTTCTCCCCACATTGACTTTGCTTGTTGGAAGTCAACTGGGAAGATCATCCATGACGATCACGTGACTCCAGGATGCTGCCCCTATGATAAACACAACATTGCCAAGGATCCAAATTTTTATCTGCACTATGACTGCACTGAGAAGGGCAAGACTGGTCATCAGTCCCTTTTTCCAAGCTCATCTTAAGTTCAAATGAGCACTCCTCGAGTGGTAAATTCAGGACTACCTTTAGTTGTAGTCTACTGGTTGGTCAGAGAAACTGTTTGCTTTCTGAAAGGCAGACTTCATCTGATACGGAGCCCAAAAATCAGTGTCCCAAGCTAGGAAGGTCCATTCTTGAACTCAAGTCATCCATGCCCATACCAATGAGGAGTCATCTTCTCCCTTCCTGGAAAGCCAAGGTCTACTGTTCTCTCTGCAGGTTCTTGAAGGCAACCCACCAGCTAGCCCGGATGATGTAGGGCGCTCAAAGCTGGGCAAGAGATGGAGAGCCGCCATTTCCAGGACCATGAACCGGAAGACGGGCAAGGCAGTGGCTAAAGCATTGGTAGATCAGGTGAGAGGCGAGACTGTGTCCACTCCACCCTGGGTTTGCATCTGTTGTTTTGTTTTTCTTTGAGAGAATTTTTTTATTTTTCTAAAACAAACATACATAAAAACATCTTCAATCAAAATACAGTGTGTCGGTTGGTTGGTTACAAAGCTTTTGTGCAATTTCACCATATTCATAAAATGTAATTTATCTTATTTTGCATTTTACCAGTCTAATATACGTCCAAATATTTTATCAATTGATTTTTGGTTTAACTATAAATGCTTCTTCCCTAGCCTCATATAAAATGTACTAGATTTTACATTAATTATGTTTGTATCATTCATTTCCCCTTCTTAATTCAAACCAATGATACTACGTTATACTTTGTTTATTTCAACAATTCTTATATTATGAATATCTCTGTCAAACTTCAACCTATTTTTTTATCTAGCCATTGATAAAATAAAACCCATAGAGAACATTATTATAAGATATGGTTTGCGTGTGTTTGAGCAAGAGAGTTGTATAGGATGCCTCCTTCCAAAAAGCCTCACTGTTGCCCAGCATTTAACTTCTTCCTTTAAGCCTATTTGCATGCTCTCTCTCTCTCTCTGTCTCACACACACACATATACACTTCCTTCTCCGTGTAGTTTTGTGAAAGCAGAAAAAAAAAGAGCATGCAACAGTGAAGGCTTGCAGGTTCTGCTTGTGAGCTCTTCAGCAAGTAACCAAACTGAGGATGCGGGCTTCTGTTGCTACCTTATATACACAGCACAAATGTGCCTCTCTTTTTTTTTAATAGCCTAAAATAGATTTAAAGGTGGTTACATGAAATGAAATCTCCTTTCTACCTGTTGTGACCCAGGCCCAAGTAGGTAGTAGTAGACGCAATCAGTTCGAAAACAAACAGACTTTATTAGGACAGATGAGAATTAAACTCATTCTCAGCGTAGTCCAAAACAAATTCTTCATAACACAATTCTTCAGTCTTATCACCAACCTTGGTCTAATTAGGCAAACTGCCAAAGGCTTTTTTTGGCAAATGTTCAGAAGCAGAAGACGCCGAGCAGAAATAAATACAGCAAGATACAGAGCAAGTCTATCACCATTGTTTTCTGACAAAGAGCCCAAGAGCCATTGCCGTTCTTTTAAACCCTATAGGAGGGGCCAATCATCTCCTGGCCCTACTCCTCTTTGCTTTAGCTGCTCTTGACTTCTGGCAGCTCTTCTCATGCGTGCACTAGGAACAGGCTCCTCCTGTTCCTCTGCCTCACTACTGTCAGCCTCTGGAGGCTCCAGAGTCCGCACATTGCTCCCAGATGGCCCTGGCCCTATCTCTGCCTCTGACGCAGAGCCCTCATCCGGGCCTTCCCCAGCCTCTTCTTACTCAGCCTCATCGCTGTCCAACTCCGCTGCCAGCTCCACAGGCTGCTGGAAGACCACAACACTACCCGATGAGACAGTTCCTTTTGTTTTGTGTCATGGTTCTGTCTCATATCCCCAATCTTTTAATCTTTAAGTGCAGCTGGGCAATGATATTTGGGCAGTCCGTAGAAGAGAGGATGAGAATCAAGTATCTTGCTGCAAATGATTAATGGGGAGCTCCCAGGAAGATACCTTCAACCAGGCAGTTGCTCCACAACTCCTTTTAGAGCAACTGTTGTGGACCACCAGCTGCCAGCAGACTCAGACAATGAGGAGGCTGGGGAGGAACAGTGCTGGAGTCTGGGGAAGACTCTG
The DNA here is from genome assembly GCF_028640845.1 of Ahaetulla prasina. Classification (NCBI taxonomy): domain Eukaryota; kingdom Metazoa; phylum Chordata; class Lepidosauria; order Squamata; family Colubridae; genus Ahaetulla; species Ahaetulla prasina. Next base: position 13,468,058 of record NC_080549.1, on the reverse strand, counting down.
ATGGATGCTCTGCATCAGATGCAGAGATAGAGCCAGGGCCGTCTGACATTTCCCAGCCACCGGAGAGGCAGCTGCCTTTGGAGGCTGAGATGAGTGAGGAGGAAGAACAGCTGGGGCCTGTTCCAGATGCACGTATGCGCAGAGCAGTTAGGAGAAGTGAACAACAGAGGACAAGGAGTTGACTCAGGAAGCAAAGCACACGTGGACGCTGAATGGCTCCTCCCTGGCTGGGGAATAAATAGAAGGAAAGGGGAGTGGTTGTCGTAGAAGACAACAGTTCGTATTTCTGAAGATTTTGCTCATTGTGTTTCATGCCACAGAGACTTGCTTGCCAGAACTTAATTTGCAGCCTTTCGGCTGGGAGCTCACAGCCTTGCAATTATCAATTATCGCAAGGAACTGATAAGGTCTGTCACTGCAGTTAACTCTTTGAAGGACTCTTGCCTGGACTTTTCGGTGGGTGAATGCAATTAATTCACAAGAGGTAAATAAAGAGGGGGGTTTCGTGACCAGGAGTCTGTTTCTTGCTTCTGTTGGGTCAGAAAAGCAACCTGTTGACCTGTGCAGTTCCTTCTTTTTAAACACTCTTGTGTGTGCGCAACATGCTCTTCCTCTTTCCCCAAAAAGCATGCCTGGCCTTCGTGGAAGGCAGGCCTTCAAAGGAAGCAAGGATCAAACACAGCAACCATGGCCAACTGTGTTTCTGTCTTGGGATGAAAGAGTTCTCCATGGTTTCACGTTCGTCTTGCAGGGACACGATGAATCCGAGACTCCTGCATCTCCAGCCCACAGTCCTGTTGAAGAAGACCTTCCCGTCTTTCCGGTCGCAACCCAGGAGACTAACAGCCCCAGTGCCTCCAACGGTAAACAGCTCACCCATCTTAGATTAGATTAGAATTCTTTATTGCCCAAGTGTGATTGGACACACAAGGAATTTGTCTTTGGTGAATACGCTGTCAGTGTACATAAAAAGAGAAGATATATTCGTCTAGAATAATAAGATCCAACACTTAATAATAGTCATAAGGTACAAATAAGCAATTGAATCATACTAGGAAACAATCAATATAAAACATAAGGATACAGCAACAGTGTTACTGTCATAGACTAGACTAGACTAGACTAGACTAGACTAGACTAGACTAGAATAGAATAGAATAGAATAGAATAGAATAGAATAGAATAGAATAGAATAGAATAGAATAGAATAGAATTTTTTATTGGCCAAGTGTGATTGGACACAAGGAATTTGTCTTGGTGCATACGCTCTCAGTGTACATAAAAAAAAAGGTACCTTCATCAAGGTACAACACTTAATGATAGTCATAGGGTAAATTTAACACTTAATGATAGTCATAGGCTACAAATAAGCAATCAGGAAACAATCAATATAAATCGTAAGGATACAAGCAACAAAGTTCCAGTCATAAAGTCGTAAGTGGGAGGAGATGGGTGATAGGAACGATGAGAAGATTAATAGTAATAGTAGTGCAGACTTTGTGAATAGTTTGACAGTGTTGAGAGAATTATTTGTTTAGCAGAGTGATGGCATTCGGGAAAAAACTGTTCTTGTGTCTAGTTGTTCTGGTGTGCAGTGCTCTATAGCGTCGTTTTGAGGGTAGGAGATGAAACTGTTTATGTCCTGGATGTGAGGGGTCTGTAAATATTTTCACAGCCCTCTTTTTGACTCGTGCAGTATACAGGTCCTCAATGGAAGGCAGGTTGGTAGTCATTGTTTTTTCTGCAGTTCCAACTATCCTCTGAAGTCTGTGTCTGTCTTGTTGGGTTGCAGAACCAAACCAGACAGTTATAGAGGTGAAGATGACAGACAGCTTCAATGTAACCTCGATTTAAGGTTTACTGCGCATGGAAGTGGTAATGCTTGGGATAGACTACACCAGCGCAAAATGGGGTCTATTCCAAACAAGGCCTCATTCCCTTTTCACATGAAGCAACTGAACATTATAGCAGAAGTTCTGTGCTTCTCTGGCACTTGAGCATCTTTACTTAATGTGAGCAAATATTTTCTGAGTAAGGGCAGGTAGAGATTCCTACAAGTTGAGCTCAGCTCTGAAGATTCCTCAGCCTTGCGCTGGTGAAGTTTTCTTGGCCACAGAAGAGAAGTGGCCGTCTGCCTCTGGTTTCTTGCCATTTCGGAGTCTCTGCTATAACCCAGGGAGTTTCTGATGGTCTCCCATCCAGTTCCTTAACTTGATGTGGCCTTTTTTTTTCTTAAAAAAATGGCTGGCTGTGCCGGGGACTGCATTCCCAACCAGGCAGAATCTCATCGTGATGTAGAGGAGAATGGAGCAGTTGCAACTGAATCCAACCACTTCCTTCATGCAGGAATCCAATTCGAAGCAGAAGATTGTCTAGTCCAGGGGTAGTCAACCTTTTTATACCTACCGCCCACTTTTGTATCTCTGTTAGTAGTAAAATTTTCTAACCGCCCACCGGTTCCACAGTAATGCGCCGTGTATCATCGTCTGCGCATGCCTGTCACGCATCGTGGATTGGGTTTGGGGGGGAGCGCCAGCTACCAGCTCTGCTTGTCTGTTACAGCTGGGTGGTGGTGGGGAGATGCGCGAGCTATTCTGGGATGAGGCTCTTTTGTTTGCAGTCGCACTATAGCGCCATTTAGTTTCACTTACGTAACATGAACTAAACTTATGGTGTGGGGCTTTGGGTGAAGGCTGGAGGGAAGGGCCGCTGGTGGTGAAGAGTCGGAGGACCTTGTTCCAATGGGATTGCATCATAGCCTGGAACTGGCTGACCATCTCAGCCCACTGAGCCGCCAGGCGCCGGTACCTGTCCTTGCACTCCCGCAGGTCTTCCCTCTGTTTGGAATGCCTATGTTTGTTGAGCCTTCTTCTTGCTCAATCCAATTTGAACTGAGCCAGCGGTTTTGCCAACTCTTTCTCGTGGTGGCTGCTTAGCTCCAGCAACTGCTTCCCGTTGGGGCCCTAAAGAGCCCGGGCGAGCGGGCAGGCAATGAGTAGCGAGTAGAGGCTGGCAAGGTGCCCCTCAATGTGAGTGACATTGCATTGGCCATGCCCACCCAGTCACATGACCATCTTGCCAAGCCCACCCAGGCGGTCATTAGGCAGATCATATGAGTGGTCCAATACGGGATTTAAAATTATAAATTTAGTGGTCCCTGAAATTCGAAAGGTTGGTGGCTCCTGGTCTGGACAGTCTTCAAATAACTGTGAAGATCTTTCTGCTTCTCCCTCCTTCTCGAGACTAAGTCATCCCTCTTCTCTCCTTGTCTTCAGGAGATTCAGCTTCTGGCCTCTGATAGTCCTTTCCTAAACTTATTCTGGTTTACCATGTCCAGAACCAGATATAATATTCCAGAGATAGGGTCCGTCCATCTAACATAGAATCATCACCTTCTTTTAACAACCACATTTAACAATCCCTTGTGGGGCGGAGTCTGGGCAACTGAATGGAGCTGAGTGTTTACTGGCCGGATGCCCTTCCTGTCACCAATGCGGAGTTTTGCTCAGCAGATACTTTCTCAATATAGAATGAAGTGCAACTATTACTTAACAAAACCTAGAACTACACAGTGCAGAGCAATGATTCTGGTGGTTCGTAGGATGGAGAAACTCAGTACAGATAGTCCTCGATTTAGGACCACAATGGAGCCCAAAATTTACGTCGTTGCGAGATGTTTGTTAAGTGAGTTTTGCTCCATTTTACCACCTTTCTTGCAATTGTTAAGCGAATCACTGCAGTTAGTAACCTGGTTGTTAAGTGAATCTGGTTTCCCCATTGACTTTGCTCCGTCACAAAAGGGGATCACATGATCCTTGGATCCAGCAACCATCATAAATATGAGCCAGTTGCCAACTGTCCGAATTTTGTTCATGTCACCATGGGGTCATTTTTCAATGACGTGTGAAAAATGGTGATAAGTCACTTTTTTCAGTGACATCGTTAACTTTGAACAGGTCCCTAAATGAACCGTTGTAAGTCGAGGACTACCGTCTCCAAGCTGCCATAGAGTCAGCTAACATTTCTTTCTCCTGGCTCTTGTCCCCTTCTAGAAAGGGAATTGTTCAGCCCCACCATGAGCAGCCTCTGCAGCAAGGAAGAGACCATCTCTACCCCATACAACGGACCCTTCTGTGGAAAAGCCAAGGTTCACACAGATTTTATTCCCAGCCCTTATGACAAGGACTCTCTGAAGCTTCAGGTGAGTGCTTTGCATTTCTCTAGGCGCAGGGGTCAGCAACCTGTGGCTCTTTCATCCCTCTGCTGCGGCTCCCTGTCGCCAGTCGGCTCCACAATTGATAGGATTTTCGGTTAGGACAGGTAGAGGAAAAAGGACGCCGTGCTAGGAAGAGACTCTATGGTGGGGGGGGAACCAGATTTCTGGTCAGCAGAGGAAAAGGGATGCCACGCTAGGAGGAGACTCTATGATGGGGGAACTGGACTTCCGGTCGGCTCCAGAATTGAATGGGGGGCTTCCAGTTAGGAACTTTGTGGCTCTTTGAGTGTTTAAGGTTGCCGACTCCTGCTCTAGGGAGCTTTCCAAGAGTGCTCCCAATGCCATAAGTGAAAAAGACAGGGCAGGTATTGCTTCTTCCCAAATTGATTTTCCATGGCAAGAAGAAGAAAAGCAGGAAGAGAAAAATCATGGAAAGATTATACACAGACAAGGAAGAGGACCCTCCACTCAAGAAGCAGTGCTAGACCACTTAGAATATTGGGGTTAATACAGAGGTGAAATCCAGGACGTTCTGACAGGTTCTGGAGATCTGGTAGCAGAAATTTTGAGCAGTTCAGAGAACCAGTAGTGGAAATTTTGAGCAGTTTGGAGAACCGGTAGCAGAAATTTTGAGCAGTTCGGAGAATCAGCAAATACCACCTCTGGCTGGCCCCAGAGTGGGGTGGGAATGGAGATTTTGCAATATCCTTCCCCAGGAGTGAGGTGGGAATGCAGATTTTGCAATATCCTTCCCCCAGGAGTGAGGTGGGAATGGAGATTTTGCAGTATCCTTCCCCTGGAGCGGGGTGGGAATGGAGATTTTGCAGTATCCTTCCCCTGCCATGCCCACCAAGCCACACCATGCCCACCAGGCCAAGCCCACAGAACCAGTAGTTTTAAAAAAAATTGGATTTCATCACTGGGTTAATAAGAGCTTTTTGGTGGTCGTTTGGGAGATTTAATTTCACTTCCTGGCTGGCTGAGGAATTCCGAGAGTTGAAGTCCAGAGGTCTTAAAGTTGCCAAGGATGGACACCCGCGTTCTAAAATATTATTCTGATTTTATTAAGAAAATCTGTGCAGAATCTATTAATCCAATGCATAGTACAGAAATAACTATCGGAAAAGTAAATTAGTTCTCTTCGATGTTCATTGGTGTTCCCCAGAAGTCGATATTGCAACACAGTTTGCTTTTGGAAATGTGCAGCTTTTGTTGTTCTTAGGAATAAGCGTCATACGAACCCGTCATATGTTTTGATTTGGGTTTCCTGCGCTGCGTGAATCAAGCATGTAAACCACAGCTTTAGGACATAACGTGTTGTGCAAACCTAGCCCATTGTGACATGCAGAGTGAACCACGATTGTGCTCGATTGTACAACCATGTACGGCTGTCTTTAGAAGATAATTTGACAGCCGTCGCCAGGGGAGCTTTTTATCAGGTCCGCCTGATTCGCCAGTTGCGCCTCTTCCTGGATTGGGACTCTCTATGCACAGTCACTCATGCCCTCGTTACTTCCTGCCTGGATTACTGCAATGCTCTCTACATGGGGCTCCCCTTGAAGAGCACCAGGAGGCTCCAACTGGTGCAAAATGCGGCCGCGCGGGGGATAGAGGGAGCATCTCGTAGCTCCCATGTAACACCTCTCCTGCGCAGGCTGCATTGGTTGCCGGTGGTCTTCCAGGTGCGATTCAAGGTTTTGGTCATCACCTTTAAAGCGCTCCATGGCATGGGACCGGGATATTTACGGGACCGCCTGCTGCCACCAGTAGCCTCCCATCGACCTGTGCACTCTCACAGGGAGGGCCTCCTTAGGGTGCCGTCGGCCAAACAATGTCGGCTGGCGGCCCCCAGGGGAAGAGCGTTCTCTGTGGGGCCTCCTGCCCTGTGGAATGAACTAGCCATGGGACTACGCTTACTCCCTGATCTTCGGACCTTTAAGCGCGAGCTTAAGACTTTCTTCTTTCATCAAGCAGGGCTGGCCTAATGATAAATTTTAGTCAAGGGTCTTTAATGGGGTTTTTAATGGGGTTATTTTATTCTATAATTTTATTCACGTATTTTAAATATTCAGCTTATGGAATTAGATTTTTAATTATATTGTATTTTAAATTTTTTGTATCTGTGTTTTATCTATGCTGTACACCGCCCTGAGTCTTCGGAGAAGGGCGGTATAAAAATGTGAACAATAAATAAATAAATAAATAAATAAATAAATAAATAAATAAATAAATAAATAAATAAATAAATAAATAAATAAACCAGAAACCTACTAGGATCTGGTTGAAAGATGCTAACGATACGGCATTTGGCACAGAAAGGGGACATCATCCACATCATTGCAAAACCTCCTGTCGGCACCTGGACTGGCCTTCTGAACGACAAAGTGGGCTCCTTCAAATTTATCTACGTCAGTATCATCCCTGAAGAGACCGTCTCGGCTACGAAGACCAGTTCGCGGCACAGGAGCAAAAGGCCAAAGCCCAAAACCTTGCAGGAGCTGTTGCAACGGATGAACCTTGAGGTGGGGAATGTTGCCCTGACAATGAAGCACTAACAGGCAAGGGAAATGACTCAGTAGGATGTCTAGTCCCCTCCTTAGAAAGGAAACCCAAGCTGGGTGACTTCGGCCAAGATTGTTTCTCAGCCCCAACCCACTTCACAGGGTGGTTGTGGTGGGGAAAATGCAAGGTTGGAAGCCTCCACCGAATAATAGAGTTGGAATGGACGTTGGAGGTCTTCTACTCCAACCTCCTCCTCAAGCAGGAAACCCTATACCATATCAGATAAATGGTTGTCCAATCTCTCCAGTGTTGGAACACCCACAACTTGTGGAAGCAAGTCCAAAGAACACTAATTAATGTTCTAACTAGGACGCAATGGCTCAGTGGCAAAGGTGCTGAGCTTGTTGATCAGAAGGTTCGGCAGTTCAGCGGTTCGAATCCCTAGCGCCGCGTAATAGGGGTGAGCTCCCGTTCCTTGTCCCAGCTTCTGCCAGCCTAGCAGTTCGAAAGCAGGTTAAAAAATGCAAGTAGAAAAATAGGGACCACCTTTGGTGGGAAGGTAAAACGTGTTCCGTCCACCTTTGGCGTTGAGTCATGCCGGTCACATGACCATGGAGACGTCTTTGGACAGTGCTGGCTCTTCGGCTTAGAAACGGAGATGAGCACCACCCCCTAGAGCCGGGAACGACTAGCACACATATGCAGGGGAACTTTTACCTTTACCTTTATACTATATGATTCAGAAGGTGGCTCTAATTCTTGACATTTCTCGGTGAAACGATGGAAGATCCTGTTGAGAAGTCAGGGTGCGTGGTCATTCTCAACAAGCAAGTATAGCTTGATGGCCATCCTTGGCCAGCTGCTGAGGATGAGGGTAGTCAAGGCCAACACATACGCTCAGCAGAACTAAATGGGCCCTGGGTTTGACCTGTGTGAGGAAGTTTCCAGCAATTCTCCTGCCTCATATGCATCAGAAAAGTGTTACTCATCACCTTCAACACCCTGATGGCGGGCCTGGCCAGAACAATACTTTATAAACAGGAAATGGCATTGGTCCATTCGCTGAACATTTCTTGTCATATTAAAAGGGAACTGAAGGAGAGGCTGTGGGGCAGGGATTTGGACCTCATCCATGTTTCGAGCTCCCCACAGAGTAGGAAAAGGGGTGCCAGCCTAAATTTCATTTTGAGACGTGGCAGAAAACAGGAGAACAATATATTGATACCCATTTCTAGCTACTGCAATTAGCAGCGGAGTAAATATTTCATAAAAGAGGAAAAACTATTTCTTTAGATATACCTACTCACTAAAAATACAGGTGCTTGACTTGCGTTTGGGTTTTTTTTTCAAATCCTCTTCCTGAAAATATTAGGCTTTGCATCTTAAAAGATAAATAAAGCCTAATCTGCATTTGAGGTTGATTAAACCACAATTGTGTGGGTTTTTTTAAAAACTGTCTTGGATTGTCAGAATCTATTTCTAATGCACATAACAAATGTGGTAGCATTTAGCATTCAGTTAGACTCATGGTTTTGCTGCAGCCAATTTTTTTTTAGTTACAGTATTTAAGAAGCAACTTGCTCCCTCTCCTTTCGTCTGATACAGAACTAGAAATGTAAAAGTTCTAAACGTAACCGGAAAAACGGCCACTTCAAACATTTAGAGGCTAAAACATTGAAGAACGGTTGCAGGAATTGGGTATGTCTAGTTTCATGAAAAGAAGGACTAGGGGAGACATGATAGCAGTGTTCCAATATCTCAGGGGCTGCCCACAAAGAAGAGGGAGTCAAGCTGTTCTCCAAAGCACCTGAGGACAGGACAAGAAGCAATGGGTGGATTGATTGATTAATTGATTAATAGAAGATTACCGATGCAAAGCTGATGTAAAGGAGTATATGTTTTATGTTAGTGTTTGTTATGTCTTCTTGTTTTTTAAAAAAATAAAAAGTATTTAAAATGTAAAAAAAAAGCAGCAGCAGCAAGGGTTGGAAACTAATCAAGGAGAGAAGCAACCTAGAACTAAGGAGAAATTTCCTGACAGTTGGAACAATTCATCAGTGGGACAACTTGCCTGCAGAAGTTGTGAATGCTCCAACACTGGAAGTTTTTAAGAAGAGATTGGATAACCATTTGTCTGAAGTGATGTAGGGTTTCCTGCCTAAGCAGGAGGTTGGACTAGAAGACCTCCAAGGTCCCTTCCAACAGGTAGCATGTTCTATGCTATGCTATGCTATGCTATGCTATGCTATGCTATGCTATGCTATGCCATGCCATGCCATGCTATGCCGTGCTATGCTCCAAGGTCCCTTCCTATTCTATTCTATTCTATTCTATTCTATTCTATTCTGAAAACAGTTACAGTACCTTATATCCCTGTCTCAACTGCTAGAGTTGGCTAGCAAACAGCTACAGTCACATAACAAATACATTAAATGTCATTTCTTCTCCCAAAAACATTGAAAACAGCTCCATCATAGCTGCGATGGAGACTGCTAGTTCTTGTACTCAGCACAAAAATAAAGCAACACACACAGAGCAAATAGCTCCTGTGCACTTTGTTCCACGAGACCACACCTGGGCAGGCACCTTGTGCCAAAAGGTTTGCTCAGGTCTCACCTACCGTAGTCAGAGGTGGTATTCAGGAGGTTCTGACCAGTTCTGGAGAACCGGTAGCGGAAATTTTTAGTAGTTTGGAGAACCGGTAAATACCACCTCTGACTGGCTCTGCCCCCATCTATTCTCTGCCTCCCGAGTCACAGCTGAGCGGGAAGAAATGGGGATTTTGCAGTATCCTTCCCCTGGAGTGGGGAGGGAATGGAGATTTTACAGTATCCTTCTCCTGCCACACCCACCAAGCCATGCCATGCCATGCCATGCCCACAGAACCGGTAGTAAAAAAAAATTGAATCCCACCACTGACCGTCAAGGATGCACAATTCATATTATTGAGCTGATAGCTTGAGCTGTTGAATCCCTTCCTCAATCAGAATTGAATCTGATTTGCTCTTCCCTTCCCTTCATACATTGATCTACTATAGGAGTTAACTCTTTGGAAGTCTTTCTCCTCGAGATGCTGTACAAAGGTCCCAAGACATTCTTTACCCTCGCACCACGGCTCCAAATATTACTTGGTGACCAAATCCAGGCCCCTCCCCTCCCAATATGCCATTCCTCATAGCAGGATTCTACGTGTCATTGTATGAAACAAAAACAGGTGATCTCCTTGATGGTGTGAATTGGGATTGGAAACTAAACTCCCAAGCAATGAGAATTGCCGTTAGCAATCTCTGGAGGACCAGACCCAGTTCTAAATCCTCTACGCAAGAGTCAAGTCACTTCTTCATTCTCCAAGAACAGTGGTGGCCTAGTGGTTAAAATGCAACATCGCTGGCTAACTCAGCTCACGTTACCAGGAGTTCGAGTCCCTCAATCCATGACCGGTTCAAGGTTGACTCAGCCTTCTGTCGTCGGTCAAATAAGGACCCAGATTGTTGGGGACAAGATGCTGACTCTATAAACCGCTTAGAGTGGGCTGCAAAGCACTAGGGAGTAGTATATAAGTCTAAGTGCTATTGCTATTCCTTCCTCTCTCCCTTCCTTATTCACATTCTCCTTCCTGGTGGCGCAGCAGTTAGATTGCAGTATTGCAGGCTGACTCTGCCCAAAGCAATGAGTTCAACCCTGACCAGCTCAGCCTTCCATCCTTCTGAGGTCAGTAAAATGAAGAACCAGATTGTTGGGGGCAAGATGCTGACTCTGTAAACCGCTTAGTGAATGCTGCAAAGCACTAGGGACCAGTATACAAGTCTAAGTGCTATTGCTATTCCCACCTCTCTCTTATTCCCTTTCTCATTCTCCTTCCTGGTGATGCAGTGGTTAGATTGCAGTATTGCCGACGGAGTCTGCTCGTAGCCAGGAGTTCAACCATGACCGCCTCAGCCTCCCATCCTTCCCGAGGTCCATCAAATGAGGACCCAGATCATTGGGGGCAGTAGGCTGACTCTCTAAAACAGGGGTCTCCAACCTTGGCAATGTTTAAGCCTGACGGACTTCCAACTCCCAGAATTCAAAGCTGGCTGGGGAATTCTGGGAGTTGAAGTCCGCCAGGCTTAAAGTTGCCAAGGTTGGAGACCCCCTGCTCTAAATTGCTTAGAGAGGGCTGCAAAGCACTGTGAAGTGGGATATACAGCAAGTCGAAGCGCTGTTGCTATTACAGGGCCAGAAATGAAAACAAATCCCTCTCACCCACCCCCTCGGGTAAGCTATCCCAAGTATTATAACAGGACTGTCTCTCTTCCCCACCCCCCCACATTCAGGAGCACACCTCTACACTGTTACTAAATGGTTACCAGACCGTGGAGGACTTCAAGGAGCTGCAGGAGAACCACCTGAATGAATTGAACATCACTGACCCACAGCATCGCACCAAGCTGCTTACAGCAGCCGATCTACTGCTGGATTATGACAGTAAGTGCCCTTCTTGGGCCCCCCTCCCAACTCCCCAACAGCTTGCTTTCTTCCTTCCTCCATTGTCAGGCTCTTTTCCTGAAGCGAGGCCAGATCTGGGTGCAGAAAATCCCACCTTGAAATCCTACCACATTTGGTATTAAAGACCAACTGTTCTGTCCCCCCTCGCCTCCGTCCAAGCGATGGCTTAATTAGCCGGCACTATCAGCTCTGGCAGCAAACTAGCGAGCATATGCCAAATGACTTTGTTATCTCCCTTGATGCCGATGAGTCACCCAGGAACAAACAGTACTTCAGCTCTAGTTAAACAGTTGATTTGCCTGCTATGAAGAGGCATAGCAGTCCTCGCTGGTTTTATATCCTGTGGGGTGTAGCTCCCAGCACTTCCTAGGCCTGCCCCACCCCTGCTTCTGTTGTTCCCGCCTCTCCTGCCTACAAAACCTAGGGTCCAGCCAGGCCTGATTGCCATCAGCCAGGTCTGGAGGTGTGGCCTGGGGAGGGGAAGAGTCAGGGGACGGAGGCCTCGTTATCTCCTCCACCTGGCCTGCCTCTGGCTCCTGGAGCTGAGCCAGGGAAGCCGGTGCTCACGAGGTAAGTCCTGATGGCTCTTCCCCCTCACTTTCCAAGTCACTTTCTGGCAGGGGGCCCGGCTCGGGGGGCGCAGACACAACACCAACTGTGACACAAAACCGAATTGATAAATTGGACTAGACCACAATGAGATAGACCTGGGGTCAGTGGTGAGTTTCTACTGGTTCACCCTGGTTCGAATGAACTGGTGGTGGCAGGAAGCTCCACCCATCCACCCGGATGTCATCACGCATGCGCAGAAGCACCGTGCGTGACTGTGCACTCAAGTTCCGAATTGGTAGCGAAGGTATGTGAAACCCACTACTGCCAGAGGTGTCATTGAGAATCGTATCAGGGTTGTGTTTGACCTCGGGAGGCAGGGAGGTGGACGTGACCAGGGTGGGCCTGGCCAGCTTGATGTCACTCATCGAGGCTCCATTTTTGGCTGTGACGGCCTCCTGCAGGCCTCTGTCAGTGAAAATGGAGCTTGAGAAGGCCGCCTGCGGCTGTCCCAGGCTGTTTTGGGCCACGACAGCCTCCTGCAACCTTCTGCCATGCAGCTTTTCCAAGCTTCATTTTCACTGGCAGAGGGTTGCAGGAGGCTGTTACAGTCCGAAACAGAGCCGGGAGGTCTGCGCGCAGCCCTCCCGAGCTCCCTTTTTGCTGGCAGAGGCACCACGGACTGGTCCTTCACTGTTTTCAGGGTGAGCCCATGGGCCACATCTAAGCATCCCGCAGGCCAGATCCAGCCCCCAGGCCTTGAGTTTTGACACCCCTGGGATAGACTATCACAAATCTTGAAATAGTAGTTTCCTATGACATGTGATCTAAGGGACATGGGGGCTCAGTGGCTAAGATGCTGTGCTTAGGTCGGCACTTCAGTGGTTCAAATCCCGAGTGCCACGTAACAGGGTGAGCTCCCGTGACTTGTCCCAGCTTCAGCCAACCTAACAGTTTGAAAGCACGTAAAAAAATGCAAGTAGAAAAATAGGGACCGCCTTTGGTGGGAAGGTAAACGCCTTTGGCGTTTAGTCATGCCAGCTACATGACCACAGAGATGTCTTTGGACAGCGCTGGCTCTTCAGCTTTGAAACGGAGATGAGCAGCGCCCCCTAGAGTCAGGAATGACTAGCACATATGTGCGAGGGGAACCTTTACCTTTAACTCATGACATGTGAACATGGCTCCATAGTGGGAAGCCTTGTTTGGCGGTCCCAACATTTACCGAGAGGCTCCTGCTCTTCACAAGCCAGGTTACAGAAACTTCTGTTTCTCACCCAATCAATTAATCAATCAGAATAGAGCTGGAAGGGACCTCGGAGGTCTTCTAGTCCAGACCCCTGCTCAAGCAGGAGATCCTATGCCATTTCAGACAAGGGATCATCCAGTCTCTTCTTCTTGTGGTCCGCCAGCAGCCTGCGGAGCTGGCAATGGAGTCGGACAGCAATGAGGCTGAGGTGAGGCCAAGGCCATTGGGGAGTGAGGTACGGACTCCAGAGCCTGATAGTAGTGAGGTAGAGGAACAAGAGGAGCCTGTTCCTAATGCACGCATGAGAAGAGCTGCCAGAAGGCAAGAGCAGCTGAAGCAGAGAGGACAACTCGGGAGTAGGTCCAAGAGATGATTGGCCCCTCCCATAAGGCTTAAAACAGACCAGCAACGGCATTTGGGCTTTGCCGGAAAACAATGTTGGTAGCTTCGTCTTCTGCTTTGTCTACGCCTTGCATTTATTTTTGTGACTTCTGAACTTTTGCCAAGAAAGGCCTTTGGCAAGTTTGCCTGATTGGACCAAGGTTTGTGATAGGACTGAGGAATTTGTGTTGGGAGGAATTTGTTTTAATTTAGTTGAACTATGCTGGGAATGAAGCAATTCTCAGCTGTTCGAATAAAGTTTGTTTTTTCACTGACTGAATTTCCTACTCAGTTTCCCCCCGACTTGGGCCTGGGTCACAACATTTCTTTAAAAGAAACTTCCAGTGATGGAGCGCCCACAACGACCCAGGAACAAATGGCCAGGCCATCCTTCTTCCCTTTCCAGGGTTGCCACTTTTGGAACTGTCCCCGCTCTTCTTTTTTTTTAATAGCTGGCTTTTCTCTTCTCCCACAGCAAGCAGCGAGGCTGAAGAGGAAGGAGGCGCCTTGGAGGGTCAACTATTTCCCGGAGAGATCAAAGAAGACATTCCTCGTGATTCCGGCTGTTTTGAAGGGGCGGAGACTTTGGACAGTGGTCGGGAAGAAGACGTGAAGCTTGGGGAGGGGCTGCCATCCCATTCTCTGACCAGTTCGGGCTGAGATGAAGGCCCCTCGCTCTGCATCCTGAGCCCCGGTTGGTTGGTTGGTTGGCTGGCAGGAGCTGTTCTTCCAGGAACACGCCTCTTGTTCCTTCCCCTGCCAAGATAACTCTTTAGGCCAAGTAGGAATAGAGCTCCAAAATCCTGGCTGAGGAACAAGGAGAAGGCTCGGATCCAGAATCCGCACTGATTACTGCACCACAGACTCTTGTTGCCAGACTGTTGCATGCCAGGGGTGCCTCTTTCAGAGTTTTGCCTGCGGCGAGGAGGAGCTATGTTGAGACTTCCCAAGAAGCAACCGAACTCGCCTCTGCCTCCACGTGCCCAAGTCTTTCTCTTGGGTGCAAAGAGTGTTTGCTTGCCTCCGCAACCCCCACCCCACAGTCTCTGCGCAGTCCAAATCCCGCCACAAATATGGACAACGAACTTCTGAGTGGGGTGGGGCTTCTCCCACCCTCCTGAGTCACCCGAGGAGGGGTATCCACTCTTGTAGGTGTAGTTGGGAAGGGCAGGGGGGAGGGGGAGGAGGGACTCTGCTCTAGTTCTTTTCCAATAGATCTACTTTATTGTAAAACAGCTAGGTTTTAGGCAGCTTTAGGACAAGATCCTCAGGAAAGAAAGGTAGGTGCAATTTTTAGACTGGCTTACTGTATGAAATGGCAAGCACTATTCCCTGGTACTGACTTTTCAAATAAAGCACATTTTTCTCTGGAGTGTAGATCTGAACCTATATGTCTGGGTTGTTTTTAGAAAAACTAAAAGGTAAAATATTCCGAAGGAAGGAAGGAAGGAAGGAAGGAAGGAAGGAAGGAAGGAAGGAAGGAAGGAAGGAAGGAAGGAAGGAAGGAAGGAAGGAGGGAAGGAAGGAAGGAGGAAGGAAGGAAGGAGGAGGAGGGGAGGAGGAAAAAAAGAAGGAGGAGGAGAAAAGAAGGAGGGAGAGAGAGGAGGGAGGGGAGAAAAGAAAAGAAAGAAGGAGGAGGAGGAGAAAAGAAAGAAGGGAGGGAGAAAGAAAAGAAATGGAGGGAAACAAAGAGAGAGAGAGAGAAAGAAAGAAAAGAAAAGAAAAGAACAAAAACACAATAGGCCCAGGACTCTATTATGAAGCACAGCTAGGTAGCTTATTCCCCCAAGGCTTCATCCAAAAAGGGTCGAAGATCTCAAAAGACAGGTTTTGCAGAACAGCGAAGGTGAAGTTAAGCAGGCCTGATCTTGAAAACCAAGCAGCAAGAGAGCCGAGAAGATATTCGTGGCCTGGTTTCCCACTCTGCACCCAGGGGGCTGGTCTGCTTAGCACAGCTTCCTTGGGTTACATCAAAAGTGGGGGCACCGCACAAAAAGCCGTTATGGAGGTGAGCGGCGAGGGGGGGAGGGCCGTCTGAGGCCAAGGTCACACAAACAAAACTTACACACAAACACACGATCCAAAACCTTCACGGAAACCAGAGGTGGACATACTAAGGTAGCTAGCATGGCTAGACTGGAATAACCTGTCAGAGAACATGAAAAAGGGTATCTTAAAAGAGAGAGCAGGCAATTCCTCTCAGCAGCAAAGGGGAAGAACACCAGCAGCCTTTTCTGCTCTTGAAGCCAAGGACAAACAGACACACTGGAAAAAAAAGAGTTGCATTTTTTTTTTCTGCAACAGGGTGTAGAGGAAGCCACGCAGACTACCATATTACACCTGGATGCAGTACCTCTCCTGTCAATCATAGCAGCCACTATGGAAACGCCTTCTATTTCTGGGATGAGAAATAAAAGAGTCAGGTGGCGGAGGGCGGATGGTGTATTATTCCAAAACACGGCAGGAGCCTTAGCAATTTCCAAGTCTTTGACACTACGATCAATCGTCCCAAAGCATGCAGGAATGCGAGGAAATGCAGGAATGCGAGATTTCCTCGCTGCAATTCTCTTCCCAATGTTTTTTCAAGATACGGGGAAATGAGTAGGAGAGGAGGTTAGATAGGGAGGAAGTAGGGAGGAGGGGGAGAAAGTAAGGGGAAGTAGAGAAGGAGTAGGAGAGGAGAGAAGGAAGTAGAGAGGATGAAAGAAGGGAGGAAGAGGAGTGTGCAAGAGAAGAAAGGATCGCTGTGAAAAGGAAAAGATGAAATGGAAGAAAGGCAACTCCGAATACATTTGAATATATTAGGATAAAAATCCAAACCGTTAAAAAAGAAAAGAAAGAGAAGGAATACTAATAAAAATGGAGAAATTAGAACTTGAGGGCGAAAGATGTGACGTTAGTGAAATGAGCAAGGAAACATTAGGATATGAATAAAAATTATGAAAGAAGAATATTCTGGCAAAAATTGTAACTAAGTAAAATATATTTGAATATATTGAATTGTGTAAGATACGATATGGCCAATACTCTGTTCATAAACCATGTGTGTTTGTAAGGGGGGGAAATTAAAAAATCAATAAAAACTTGTTTAAAAAAAAAAAAGATCGATCGTCCCAAGGCGATGCAGGAATGTGAGAGATTTCGTCGCTGCCATTCTCTTTCCCAACCATTTTTCAAGATACGGGTTTTTTTAGTTCTGGGATTCTCTATGCATCTGAACCAGGTTATTTCCTGAGAACTATCCCAAAGGCAGGGGGGGGAGGGGATTTGTTCCAAAAGGCAGCTGGACTTTATTTTTCCTTGAAGACGTTTCGCTTCTCATCCAAGAGGCTTCTTTGGTTCTTCGCGAGAAGTTTCCTGGGTGAGAAACAAAAGGTCTTCAAAAGAAGGAAGTCCAGGTGCCTTTTGAAAAAACACCTGTGGGACAACCAGGACATGGATGATGGAGAATCTCTGCAGATATTCCTGGGAAGTAGGTTTCAAAGATTCAGGCCATTCTTTGTTTCCCGCTCTAGAGAGGGTAGCTACAGGTAGTTCTCCACTTACAACAGTTCAGATAGCGACCGTTCAAAGTTACAACAATACTGGAAAAGAAGTGACTTTATGACCATTTTTCACACGATCTTCCTTCTTCCAGCATCCCCATCGTCACGTGATCAAAATTCAGATACCTGGGCAAGTGGTTCATACTTATGATGGTGGCAGTGTCCAGCCTGGGGTCATGTGATCAGCTTTTGCAAACTTCTGACCCAGCAAAGTCAATGGGATATTCACCGTGTTGCTCGCTTAACAAATGGAATGATTCACTTAAGAGCTGCGGCAAGAAAAATCGTAAAATGGGGCAAACTCAACTTAATGCATGTTTCACTGGACAACGTAAATTTTGGGCTCCATTGGGGTCTCAACTCGAGGGCTACCTGTACTGTACTCAGAGGACAAGGCATTATTTTTTAAATTCATTCCCCCAAAATTCTTTTGCCGGAAGAAAATAATAATCCCAGGGGAAGGATTCTTAGCCAGCTTTCTCTCTCCACCGGAACATTATTGTTCCATTATTTATTCCCGTTTTCCTGTCTGACTGGCACAATCACCCTAGAAACATATGGGGTAGTATAGCTTTGCAATGATTCTATGGGCAGAGATGATCTGTCGTTGTTCCCCCTGCCCACCCCATCTTTTGTGGCCCGCCAGCGTCCAGAAGAGCTGGAAGCAGATTGGGACAGTGAGGAGGTTGGGGAGGAACGTGGGCCAGTCCTGGAGTCTGGGGAAGGCTTGGATGAGGGCTCTGAGTCAGAGGCAGAGAGGGGGCTAAGGCCATCTGGTAGTTCTTTGCTGCCTCCGGAGTCTGACTTCAACAAGGCAGAAGAACAGCGGGAGCCTGTTCTCAGTGTGCGCATGTGCAGAGCTGCCAGGAGACAGGAACAATTAAGGAAACAGGGTCGACTTGGGAGTAAGGCTTGGAGATGATTGGCCCCTCCCATAAGACATAAAAGAGAAGCGAGTGGGACATGAGCTTTTTCAGGAAGTAATTAATTCATCTGGTTGGTAGAAGCTTTGGAAAAGTTCTGTTTGATTCTGTGCTAAGTTTGGCCTTGCCCTGCACATGGTAATTAGTTCTCTGGCAGCATTCCAAGGGAGATAAGGTGGGTATTTATAAACATTCCCCTGAAACACTGTTTGAGAAGCCTTTTGGACTGGGAATGACAACTATTCACAGTCGTATGAATTAAAGAGGTTTGCCGGAACTAAGTTTGTGCTTTATGCTTTCTAAGGAAGCCTAGGTCAGAACACCGTACAAATTCAGAGTCCACATGACTTCCCCGACATATGGATTCTCAACGCACACTGAGAGAGAGAGAGAGAGAGAGAGAGGACTGAATAACACACAAGGGTCTCCGGACTCAAGTCATAATTTAGTCAGGTATTTCTCAAAGCAGCTTCCAGCACTGGATCAAAAGAGCTTCGAGCACAGACATTATGGGCTGTACGGAAGTCACAGACCGAGAGCCCACCTCGTCTATCTGTACAGAGATAAAACTTTCTACCCACAACAACACTGGCTCTTCTGCTTTCAGAGCATTTACGCTGCCCTTGTGACCCCATTTCCCCAGCAGCCCTTCGGTAACTGCTAGTGAGAAGGAAAGTTCTACCCTTTCCAGGATATGGAAGGCGATCAGAACCGCTTCTAATCGAAAAAGGGAGGGAGGAAAAGGGAAGGTTGATACTGCACCACAGATTCCAATACCTGAACAGACATGGAGAGGGGGGGTTGGGGGGGGGCAGACAAAAGGACCGCGAGGTCCTCTGGCAGGGTGTAATTTAGGACTATTTGGGACTTCGAGCTGCCAATTGGCACTGTTTGTCAGGAACGTTTAAAGGAAGGCTACGATTTCTGAACTTGGCAGGCAGTAGCTTCCATGGATCCAGCCCGACTCCATTGGCAAACGGGACCAGTCAAACACACAATACTGCAGTCACAGAGGAGAAAGATGGCACAGTTCACAATCACCAGGTTCCGCCTTCTTCCCAGCACATTCCATGTTCCAGGGCTGGGGCCAGAGAGGCACTCCCTTAATTGGGCTTAGAGACTACCGACGAATGTAGGAGTCCCGTCAAGCAGCAGCGACGAGTGCCCGGCCTCTGGTGAGAAAAAGGGAGCATTGGCAACTGTCAAGTTTGTGGTCACCGTTCACGACCGCTGGCGAACAAACCGCCTAAGGAACAACATGCTGTCCAGCCAGCTGCTCCCGTCCTTGCTCACGCTGCAGCTTCACAAGAGGCAGCCAAGTAAAAGCACTCTCGGGTCCATCTCGGAGGCTAAGGTGTCATCTGCGCAGGATCGAGTGTCTGAACAGATGATGATTCTTCTTCTTCTTCTGCAGCAGCAGCAGCGACAGGTGACTTCGTGGCTTCCTGGGGCACCTTGTCTGTTGGTCCAGGGAGCTGCAGAGGAGGAAAAGAAGGGAAGAGAACAATTCACAGCAGAGTCCCGCAAACAGCTCTGTGAAAGCAAAACTGTCAATCTTACGGACATTTGGAGGCACGTTAAAGATGCGGCTTCATATCTTGCCCATTATAGAAATCCTTTCTGGAAATCCATCCACCCGGCAACTTCCCTATGGGCTACTAGAACACAGTGCTGGTGCCAAGGCTGGGAGGAGGTACCCGTATTTTTCAGAGTATAAAACAGACCTTAGTTTTTGGGGAGGAAAATAGAGAAAAAAAATTCTGCCTATCTCATCTGGCTAGCATCCTTAGCCTGGTCAGCTTCAGCACATTACTTCGTTCTCTGGTTTTGAGGTTGGGGCTGAAAAACAGCTTCTAAAGCACAGCTGATCGTTGGAGGGAGCAGCAATTAGAAAAGCAGGCAAAGCACGGAAGATTGCTTCCGTCATGTTGGGGCTGAAAAACAGCTTTTAAAGCATAGCTGATCGTCAGTGGGAGCTCCAGTGACTAAAGCAGGCAAAGCACAGAAGGGGTAAGAAAAGGCAGCAGCTGTTCCGGGTAGCCATTTTGGGCGCCGTGCATCATGTTTTCAGCCTCCACATGTGTCGTGTTTTCGGGCGGTGATTGGGGGCAATGTGCTTTGGCGATCCCCGCAGCCTTGAAGGGTTCTCAAATGGAGCATTTGGAGGCTGAAAACACGAGACGCAGAGCCCAAAAACACAAGCCAATTGTCGGTAGCAACCTCTGCAGTCAGGAAGAGGACACGCAGAGCCTGAAGGGTGGGGGCCAATGGGTGGGCAAGGTTTCATTCAGAGTATAAGATGAACCCAAATTTTCAGCCTCTTTTAGGAAGGAAAAAAGTATGTCTTATACTCTGAAAAATGTGGTAATTTTCATCCTAAGCGCACCTCTGCTTTCCACACTTACCAGGCTTTGCTCTGGGAAGGCACTGCCGCCCTCGGGGGCACCACCGGCTTCCTGGGCACTGCATTCCTTTGCGCTTCTCTTCTCTCCTTGCGTTCTGGGCTCAGGCCCAGCGCCGCTCCCTGAGATAGCACTCTCTTGAAGCAAGATGCCCCGTCTATCCAGCACGCTATAAAGCAGAAGCAGATGATCAGGGAAAATAGACTTTTTTGGGGGGGGGAATGTTTATAGAGATGAAAACAGCTAAATTATCAATAAAGAAGAATATGTGTAGATCAAGGTTGAAAATAGGGGTCCTTGGTGCTCTCTGAGCTTGGTGTTTTCTTGTAGATGTTTCATGATCGATGATGTGGCCAAAATTGTGGAAACCTTTGGAGTTTCAAGATACCACTGCTGGAATGGCCTGGGAACAACTCAGACCTTAACCCAATTGAAAATCTATGGAGCCGACTAAAGAAACGTGTTAGTCAGAAGCGACCCAGCAATGAAACCCAGTTAGTAGAAGCAATCCTTCAACCTTGGTTTCACATGATAACAGCTGCAGAATTCAAAGACTTGGTTCACTCCATGGGAAGACATCGTAAGGCTGTAATTCATGCTAAAGATTACCCAACTAAGTATTAACTGACATGGTGATAATTTTTGTATATCTCATTTTTTCTACGTGTTTCACTTTTCTTCGTTATACTGTAACTGCTATTCTAATAGCAGATCCTTCGTGAAAGTTATTGCATTACACTCCTGATCAAATCTTTCCATTGATATATAATTTTATGGTACTACTCCTAAAAAAGTAGTGTTATTAGCTATTTAGAAAATACACTTTTCCCAAAAGTTTCCACAATTTCGGCCGCTACTGTAGGTAACATCATCGGTGCTAATCCATTGATCGCTAGCATTGATGAATGTTACCTAGTTTGTGTCATGAGACATCGTGACTGAGAGAGCACCAAGGATGCCTTAACAGCTAAATTCCATCTCAGATCTGCAGGAAGGGCCCCTTCCATCAATTCCCTCTCCACCACAGATGCTGCTGCACCGTTTTATAGACAGGGAGAACAACATCGAGATACAGATTGAGCAATCACCTGGGAGGCAAAGGACCACACAGAACTTCGCAGCAGTTCTTCACTATGTTACCATGGCTGTAGGGATTCTGCACACGGTTCTTCCCTGTCCAGGATCCTTTAATCTGAAAGAACAAGAGCAGCAGCCTCTAAAAATCCAGAACCAATGTTAGCGTTGATTTACATCAGAGGTCTTCAAACTTGGCAGCTTTAAGACATGTGGATTTCAACTCCCAGAATTCTCCAGTCGGCTACGCCAGCTGGAGAATTCTGGGAGTTGAAGTCCACAAGTCTTAAAGCTGCCAAGTTTGAAGACCTCTGATCTACATGATGATGATGTACACCCAGATTCCAAATGAAAAAGCATCTTTCAAGTTACTCTGGCTTCTTCCAACCGATCTCTCCTGGAACGCTTGGCTACTGCTGTTTTTCTAATTACTTTGTCCTAATGAGATGCCTTCCTCATCCACAGAAGAGTTTTACACCCCCGGGGTCTGATGCATCAATCAAAGACTCCTTACCGCTTGCCAATGAGAAGAAACAACTGCCCAGTTGAATAGGCGGGGCTCTATTCCACCTAAGGATTTGAAGAAACACTGCAAATTGCAGCAAAGGGACGGAAGGTGGAAATGCATTTAAGTTCTTTACTTCAATAAATGATTTCTTTTTTTAAAAAAAATTGACATGTTTGGAAGAAAGCTTATTGTGTTCTTTGGAAGGAAATCCAGTGGCTCCAATCCATTTAAAGGAGAATGGGTATTCTTTCAAGAAACTTAGTCACGCCTGTCTAGAGCAAGGCCAGAGTTCTATGACAATAGCTCTAAACCAATGTTTCCAAAAAAGAACATTCTCACAGAGATTACAAGTGTGTTTGTGTGTGTGTGGGTGGGTGTATGAGGGAGGGAGAGAGAAGGAGAAGGAGAGAGAAGGAGAGAGGGAAAGGAAAAAAGGGGAGGGAGGGAGGGAGAAGGAGAGTGGAGGAGGAGAGAGAAGGAGAAAGAGAGAGGGAAGGAGTGAGAAGGAGAAGGAGAGAGGGAGAGGAAAAAAGGGACAAAGAGGGGGGAGAGAGAGAGAGAAGAGAAAAGGGGGAGCTGTGTCTTCGGAAGTACTTACATCTTCATTCGTTGTCTGATTTAATGCTACCAGGAACGTGTGGAATCCAGTTAGGCCCACCACAGACCAAAGAGTGAAAAAGCAGATCAAAACCTCCAGAGCCGTGGAAAGGTCAGTTAAGGAACACAAATTCCTTACAGAATCATTCACTTCTCCCAATGCTATCCTACCCCATTTCTCCCTCACACGCACGCACGCACACACACACACACACACACTGGAGAGCAGGGCAGAATGATTTCTCTCCTATTTCTCTCCGGCCGAGTTAAAACCGGCTACCGATCAATCAGCAGAAAAGATATGTCCCTGGAGTTTCTTTCAGTGTATTCAAAAAGCCGATGTTCAGGGATTCTGCATGGAAGGAAAAACACAATCTATTTAATCCGCAATTATTAACCGCACCAAGGGCGAAGGCCATTTTCCCCCCCCAAATCACCGCCCCCTTCCTTCCTTCCTTTCCAAGATGCCTGTCCAAAGCTTTTGGTCCAAATCCCTCCTCCCTTGACTACAAGCCTTACTCACTCAGGGCGACGTAGACAATGTTGAAGGAGAAGATGTAGATGGTGAGGAGTGACAAGGAAAGGATGAAGAGGTAGAAATAACGGTAGTTCCTCTTTCCCACACAGTTTCCTACCCAGGGACAATGGTGATCGAAACGCTCTGTGAAAAAACAACAACAGAGAAGCTTTTGCTGCTTTTCTCTTCGCTGCTGTCACAGAAACTTCGGCCAGCATGTTGCAAAGTTTCACTCTCATACCAAGCCCACGCTGCAAATCCTTCTGGCTAACTGTGGAACGGATTCATGCCCTCGTCTTTGAGGTGGGAGGATTGCCAAGTGCAATCTTTGAGTTCTGCCTTCCAAACTCGCTTTGTTTTAAAGAAGCGTACCTCCGTGATAGCGTCAGAGACCCAGCAACTTACAGGAAAGGGGCTTGTCGAATTTTTATGCATATGGTAAAGTAAACCTCACATTGGACTCTTTGGGGAATGCAGAGGGAACCAGAAGCAGCCGGGGGGGGGGGGAGACACGAGGGGCTAAGGCCTACTTTATCTGAACCTGAAAAACAAGAACAGAACACAAGCTCTTGCTTTCAGGTATTCTCATCCTCTTATTATAGGGAAGTTGCAAATCCACCGCAGATGTAGTGTGGCGGCTTGCGTGGCATCGAAATTACAAACTACCCAAACTCCTGCTTTCGTTTCACTTGAAAGTCTAGAATTTACACTTAAAGAGAGGTTTGAAGGCTGGCTGTAGACGTCCTGCATCCGGGCAGATGGAGTTGCCAGGCCTTCAATTTCGTTTTCCCTTCAATCAGTAGCAAAAGGGAACGCTTACTGCCTTAATAGAATGTCTTACATTCTGTAGAACAGCTCAATGGGCCATCGGGAGAAGGTACTCAGGTGCATATTCTCAGCCCCGAATAAGAGCCCTGAAGGGATTGGAGCCCAGCCACTTGTCACTCACCCACACAGTTGTCGCAAATACTGCAATGTGAGGCCCGGGGTGGACGGAAGATCTTGCAGGTATAGCAATACTTCAGCTTCACGATCTGGTTATTGATCTGGAAGTTCTTAATGCGCGGAGGTGGCCGCTGGCCGGGAGGCACCGTTCCATTGGTTGCCTCTGAAATGAAAGCAGACCGTTGGCTGCCTGACCTTTGCCCATCTCACCAGGCGAAACCGGGGGTGGGGGGGGAGGGGGGAGGAGAGAAGTCTGCATCTTCTGGCTGCTGATTTTGCCAATTGCCACTCCACATACCTATTTCCATTTCAATGAAAGCTGCCTCATCAGGTAGGGCCCGTGGAATGACCCCAGGGTCACTGAAGCTTGTCCGCAACAGGGTTGCCATTGAAAACAAAAAGAGAATTACTGCAAAGACGGGGATAGCTGGGGAGAGCTCGATAGCAAGGTACGGGCACCTGGAATAGGAAAGAATTCAGGTCACTGAAATGACACGCAAAGACGGTCAGTTCCTGTGAAGACTTACAAAGTTCTAAAAAGGACTCCAGGCAAGAGTCTGAACACTGTGGATTTCCACCCTTTCGCTAGAGGCCAAAGAAGGGACTTGTTGAAGCAGTTTGTATTTCAAGAAACCCCTTTTCTAAAAACAATACTCATCAATCCCTGTAGATTCTCAGTCATCCAGGTCATGGTTGTCCCAAAGGTGCTTTTTCAGGAGGTAACTGGACTTCCCTGTTTTTTTCTTCTGAAGACGTTTTGCTTCTCATCTAAAAGGATGCAGTTTACCAGCTACCTGCAAGGAATATAAATCCTTCCATTTCCTAACTGTCCTGTCAGAGCTGAAGAAGCTTCTTGGATGAGAAGCGAAACGTCTTCAAAGAAGAAAAAACACGAAAGTCCAATTGCCTGAGAATCTGTACAGATTTTTTAGTTTTGGGATGGATGCCCTTTGAATGGTGTGGAAGTAGGAATGGGTTTCCAGAGGGAAAAAATTGCAGACTACAGGAACCAGGAGCACCACTCAGGTGACCCTGAGGACACAGATAAACCCCCAAGTGCTTCAAGGATCCTCTAAAAGGATGCAAAGGACCAGCTGTCTGCAAGGAATATCCTCCCTTTTCCCCAACTATCTTGTCAGAGCTGAAGAAGCTTCTCGGATGAGAAGCAAAACATCTTCAAAAGGAAAAACAAGAAAGTCCAGTTGCCTCCTGAAAAAGCACCTTTCGGACGTCAATTCCACATTTGCTGAAAGTTCTTGGAAATATTTCAGCAGCTTCCAGTGCAAGTTTAGAACCAAATCACATTTGTATAAGGACCAGCATTGATTTCTGGCTTCCTCCTCCTGTGGCATTTATTGACACTCTAGGTTGGCACTTGTTTTTAGTGAGGGAGTTGGTTTTGAACGATCATGTGCCTATTTTGCAAACAACTTTTTTTAAAAAAATATGATAATTGAGGAAAAGCTCAGACAGAAATTGTGCTCATCTAGGCAGTTGATCTCATATTTCAACCAAAAACAATCAGAAAGACTTAATGAGTTAAAATGTCTGGCACTTTAAATATTGAGAGCGGAGAATAAGAGGAATAATGAGAGCAAGAATTGCTGGCTCGTGGATTAGCTTATGTACTACAAAAACTTTCATGGTTCTAACCTTTAACTGGGTGAAACGATGCACGAAGGGGGCAAAACATTTTCAACCATGTGTGTCTCAAATGGATATTCACTGAAACAATGGCAATGAACAACAGGTTGTCTAGTTTTATATATTTTAACTGCACAGTAACCCAGTTTAGAGGGATTCCAAATGGATCATCCTCCCCATCTATCTCTTCTATTTTGGGTATTCTGTCATAAACATATACATGACACAATAAACATGTCTGCATCCCAAGGAACACATACATTTTTATATCAAATTGGCGGCCCTGCCCCTTGGAGAAAAGGCACATCGCCAAGAATAGTGTTCCGTGCCAACATTTTTAATCTGGTTGATCTAAAAGTGCAGGCAGGAAGTATATTGAAATGTAAACAACATTTAAGCATTCATGGAAATCAGTTCACGTGACTTAGATAAACTTATTCACAACACAATCATTTTGATAACATCTGCTTTTTAAAAACAAAAACAAAAACCTGAACCAACTCCAAAAATCAAAAATATTCCTAGACCCGCTGCTTAAATACTAGCCTAGATGAATCACAGTGATTTCTTAAAATAATCCTCCTATAGCTTTCAACACTTCTGGAAGCAAGGTTCAAATGCGGAATGTTCTGGTTGTTTTTTTCAAAGTTCCATATGAATCAGAAACAAAGTGAGTGTTTTGTTTGGACGTGACACAATCAGCCAATTAACCTTGTCTCACAGGCTAAACATGCATAACAAAATCAACATTAAGTTGCTATGTACTTTCGCTCTGAACTTATACAATAGTCCTCAATGATATCCTTCACAATGTCCTTTCTCACCCTGTTCTCATTTCTGCTTACAGAGGTGAATGCCAGGATCTTATTGAAACGTTAACCAATATAAGCAAAGATATATTTTTTTAAAAAGAAAGTTCCCTTTCTTTATTTAGAAACACTTCCCCAGCATCATAGGTGGTTAGAACATCATGGTCTTTATCAGGCTAATCCCTTCTTGCAAACCTGAAGAGGGGAGAACAGATTGAAGATTTACATTGAACTAATAACATGAAGTTTTCCAACGTCACTTTCATCGAAATTAAGTTGGTATGATTGAATTAACCTTTCTAAAAGTTCACATACAGCAATCTTCTCTATTGTCTTTTAATGCTTAAGACACGTTTTCTCAGTTTTCAAACATAACCTTTCACATATCGGATATAGCTATTTATTTCTAATATTTTGTATCATCAATCAAGCAGCGACATATAAAGTGCTGGACAAGACCTCTGGTTACTATATTTCCCACTTTGCATTATTGCTGATTCATGCCAAAGTGCAGACTGGGGTTAATATTTCTCCTAGATTTCTCAGTGAACGACATTAAATATTTATATTCCATAAATATAATTTATGGAACAGTTCTACACATTCACTGTTTTGCCACATTCTCTAACCTGGGAACAGTTTACTATACAATACTAGAGCAGTTCTGATATTTGTCATTCTTCACCCAAGGTGTGAAAGCAGTTTCTAAAGATATTACTCCAGGAAAATACCGATACGGTACAGGGACTAATATCAGAAAAGTGGTACAAAGACTACAGGTTCAGTTTCCATGCATAAATGCCATACTTCTAGAACCTGGGCATCTGAAGGTGGCTCGGGTATGAACAAGCTCTTTTTGTCTAATCCGCCTTCTATGATTTTGCAAGAATAAAAGGAATGAGAAGAACCACATATCATCCTGAGCTCCTTGGAGAAAAATCAGCAGAGCTTATTCAGAGCTGAAGAACTGCTTCTGAAATCTTCTCCAAGGCAGGATTCTCTCTGCTTTCCAGTTAACGTTGTTTAATTAATACAACAGTATTTGTTTTATTAAGATATCCCTCCAACTCACAAGATGAAAACGTATAAACGATCATAAAAGACAAATAGCAAAATCAATAAATCACAGCTCATCACATAGCACTTAAGCTACAGAACACTTCTTCTGTAAGTTCAGTGTTTTGCCTCCTACCCCAAAAGGCCCATGGAAAAAGCAGTTTTGGCTGCTTTCCCAAATAAAAACAGGAACGGAGGCATCCTCCCTCCTTCTGTAGGGGGACTATTTCAAAGTGAAGGAGCTGCGATGAGAAGGCCTGGTTCCCTACTTCCTCCCTGTAACATTAATTTGCCCTCGTGATCCTCCCTCACCCATAACATCTTCCTATCTTTGGGAACTGGGTGGGCAGACTGTACTTTGGGACAGATGCTACTCAAAATAGCAGCAACCTGAGCCACATGGGCCTTTGATAAGTGATCATCAAGCACCTTGAGTTCCACCCAAGAGACTTCTGATAACAAGTGCACCTCCTACAAAATTGGTGTTGACAAGTTAGTAGGCGTACAATTAAAGAGTTTCCAAATTGCCTTCAAGGACAGTTCCATAAAGAATAAATTGCGATAATCCAAACGCAAAACGACAAGGCCATGAGTTACTAATCTCCTGATCCAAAGGAGGTCACAACTCATGCATCATCAGTTTCTGAATATGACCTTCCTGGCTGTAATTCCCAGCTTTGATCCAAGCAGGAGTCTCCAAAAGGACCCCCAGGTTTTTTTGGACACAGTCATCCCATCGCAGGGCTAAACAAGGAAGAATTCTGAGCAAAGTAAGACTACACCTGGAATACTACAACCAATTTTGATCACATTACTTAAAAGATGTTGAGATTTTGGAAAAATCTCAACATCTTTTAAAAATCTCAGAGAAGAGCAACTAAGATGATCAAAGGCCTGGAGACTAAAACATACGAAGAATGGCTGCAGGATTTGGGTTTGGCTACTCTAGAGAAAAGAAGAATTAGGGGTGATATGATAGCAGTATTTCAGTATTTGAGAGGCTGCCACAAAGAAGAGGGGGTCAAATTATTCTCCAAAGCACCAGAGGGCAGGACAAGAAATAATGGTTGAAAATTAAACTAGGAGACAAGCAACCTGGAATTAAGGAGAAACTTCCTAACAGTGAGGACAATTAACCAGTAGAACAGCTTGCCTTCTGAAATTGTGGAGGTTTTTAAGAAGAGACTAGACAGTCACTTGTCTGAGATGGTATAGATTCTCCTGCTTGAGCAGTGGGGTGGACTAGAAGTTGTCCAAGGTCCCTTCCAGCTCTACTATTCTAAATTCTATGTTAACAAGAAAAAATAAAGTAAATGGCCAAATGCCATTTAATTTTCGAGGTTGAGAAGCAGGCTCAGACCAGTCTGTCCCCCTCTTGCCAGCAAATGCTTGAATGTTCATCAAAGCGAGTTGAAAGACATGAGTGCCAACATATAATCATTTGTGTAACAAGACTGATCCATCACTCTATTATCTTCATGAACGCGCAACAGTCATAACACCTTAAGGAGTCCATTACAAATGGAGGTAGCCAAGATTGGTAAGAGTGATGCAGTGTCACTACAAGAGATGGAGGTAGACAATGCCAGAATCAAGATATATAAGATTGGCCTTGGATATACACACAAAGCACCCAAAGGACCATAAAGGATGCTATGCTTCCATAAGTCCTATTCATGTTCAACAAGCTATCTTATTACAGAATGTCAGCAGATCCGGCAGCAAAGTCTGTATCTATATAAATGTTAAAAATGAACAAATAAAAAATGACTAGTCCAAAGCAACAGGTGAAAATAGGCATGACAAGAATAAATACTGGAAGTAAATCTTTTAAAAGCATGTAAAAATTTTTTTTAAAAAAAAACTAATTATTTTGGTAGAACTCTAAACAACTACTCCAAAACAGAGGCTGTGGGAGATGGTATTACTGAAAGACCTGTTTCTACTAACCACAACTGCAGCTGGGGATTTCAGATATGCTCAAAGCTTTAACGGAAAGTATGAGAAAAGGTACTCATTAAGA
The DNA here is from genome assembly GCF_028640845.1 of Ahaetulla prasina. Taxonomy (NCBI): domain Eukaryota; kingdom Metazoa; phylum Chordata; class Lepidosauria; order Squamata; family Colubridae; genus Ahaetulla; species Ahaetulla prasina. The sequence goes on along the minus strand of NC_080549.1, from coordinate 13,438,630 downwards.
TACTGTAGCTCCAAAAGGTGAAGATATGGGGGATCGTGCCATACATACATGCCAGTTTCCTCTGGCGTCCACATTCCTTCGTAACAAATTTAGTTCCAAAGAAGCAATTACAAGCCAAAGAAGACAGCAGTCTACCAGTATAACAGAACTAGAACCCTTCGTCTGCAAAAAAAACTGACCCCTGCACATGCTCGTTTTTATATAATATGCATTAAACCACATCCTTTTCCAGAAATGAGTCTTCCTTCCTTTGACCAACTGGCCAAGTTATGAATCTGAAAAGTGAGGGAAGTGCATAAATTTCAGATAAACTCACATTAGCGTAATGGCCTCACAACTAAGCAATTCCAAAAAGGTTCCCGCAAATTATGCTACAAACATTATTGGCAGAAGACAACATCTTTTTATTATGCCATTTCCTAAGTTCATAACTGTAAGGTATTCCTATCAGAATATTCTCCCAAAGGTGAACCATATTCTGGAAAAGAGGGCATTCCAGTCAGCAACAAATCCTCCCCAATCCAAAATAGAAACCACATTCTCTCTAACAAGGCAAATGCATCCAATCTCTACTATTCAAATACCTTTGAAATCTGACACGGTATTCCATACCAGGAAAGGAGCCAAGAATTTTCTTTTCAATTTTTACAAGGCATTAAAATTACCGTATTAAATTCCTTCATTTGATTTATCTCTTTCAAATAAGAAACCGCAAGAATGAAAGCACCTTTCAAAACAGAAATTCTTGACATCATTTAGCAAAACCTTTCTTTTCAAAAATAATAATAATAATAATAATGGAGATTGAGTGTTAGTATGTTCTGCTCTGACCAACTTCTTTTGAAAGAATGTACTGGTGTGGGAAGAAAAAAAACAAACAGAGACAACTTTGTTGCTTTCATCCAAAGCGATCAAGACAGAAAAAGCATATCCATCTCCAAAAGAAGCCAAATGGGCCATAGCATGCTAGAGCAGGGGTGTCAAACTCACGTAGTCAGGGCGGCATCATGTGACATATTGGGACTTTCCCCCCCTTCGCTAAGCTGGACATGGGCATGGCAAGCGCGTGACGTATCCGGCCCATGGACCGGGAGTTTGCAGTCCTGTTCTAGAGCAACTGTAAGATAATCTTGTCATTTTTTACTCTGAACACACTGGCACACATTAAAAATGAAATTCTATTGCCTGCTCTCACAAGAAAGTACGTATCTACCCATACGCATACAACACACACACACACACACAAACACTTTTGCAAAAGCTTATGCTATATATATCTCTATCTCTACAATAAATCTGCTTTTTACTTGTTCATGGTGTCCTTATTTTTGAGAGGTTTGTGGGGTTTTTTTACTCTCTCACACACACACACACATTTATATATATGCTAAATACATATATATACCTACATCCACACATTCATATACATACATACATACAAATACAAACACACACACACACACATATGTTAATCACTGTCTATTTTGAATACATAGTGGAAACGGAAACTTGAGAGTTCACAAGATTGATGCTCTATGGAATAAAAATGTGACTGAATCTAGATGTTCTCCTTTGGATACCACAAAGTCTCCTCCCAGAAGGTAACAAGGAAAACAGGTTGTGAAGAGCATGTGCAGCGTCCCAGACAATATTAGGGACCTTGCTCAAGCAGCACTTAGATCTATAAGAATGTGGGCTGTTAATGAATTCCAGTCTTGTGAGTAAAACATACAAGCAAGCAGGCCAATCATGATGAACTTACTCAAAAGCAAAGAAGAGAGCGCACGTCCCCACAATGAGGAAGAGTGTCAAATAGAAGATGCCTTTCTGACGGGCCATCATAATGCGCCCGTCGCAACAGAACGTATTCCTCCCTGGTAGCTTCTCCCATTTCCGCGTCACTTTCTTCCTTGCTATCAACACAGACATGGCTGCACCTTCACCGAAGGTGGGGTAAGTCGGTAATGGCCTGTCTCCACTCCAGCCACCGGGAAGCACACACCATCCTCAGCAATCCAGCCTCAGCCCCTGGAAAAGTAAGCAATAAGGAAAGGTCAAGGCAACTCCTCAGGAGGCACTTAAGATTAGGAAATTGGTCCAAGCTGTTATTACTGGAAGCAAATCCTTTCTGGCACACCCACATGCCACATTTAAGCTTTAGTCACCGTACAATTTCATGAAGCAAGACAAGGGCCTGACCAAGAAGGAAAGAATACGTGCCGTGATTCTTGGTATGAAAGAAACCTGCTCGATCCAGTAATTGGGTAATCGATCATGACTTCCTCCCGGCAAACGAGACTAGTTTAAAACAATCCAAACTCACTTGGACCTCACTGCATTCCTGACAAGCCTTTCCTCTGATTCAGAGGATGAACAGAGAGCCTAAGAACCACAGTAGTGTTTTATGAGAGGTTTGTTTTCCTCCTCCTCGACATGTCAGTCTGTGCTACAGGGAGTAAAGCCCGATCCAGTCAAAATAATATTTCATCACTTACATTCCAATTGTAACCACAAAATGCTGCATGGATTTCCGGGCAGTCATCACAAAGTTAACACCCTGCATCACACAGAGTAATTTGAGTCTAGCTCAAAGCCTTTGGACCAAACCCAGACGTTCACATGCTGGCCTTAGTACTTCAGTCCAGAGTTACCCAACGACCGAACCCACCTGCTTCCCTACTGAATCCGGATCCAGGGTGGTTAATAATCAACTCCCCTCCTCTTGTCTCTTTCTGCCCCACCTTTTCGCCTACTTGCTTTAAGGCCACACAGACCGACAATGAGAATAAAGCATTTACAAAAAAAACCAAACCCTTCTCTCTTTTTTTCCCTAGCTTTGGTTTTCCAAAGTCTCCACTGCCCACAGCCTACTGGCTCTCCAACCAGGATCCTGAACAAATAAAGCCGGGGATAGGCTTGACGAAGAAAGAAGAAGCTGTCAACAGACCCATTCAAATTCAGAATCAAGGCTCAAAATAACTTGGCTCTGCTCAAAAACAAGCGCACAAGATCCACCTTTTTTTTTAGGCTCCTCTCAGCAACCCTTCAAGAAAAGGAGTTTTAACCCGGGACAAAGAGCATGGAGAGAGAAAAACACTCCACCGGTTAAGATGAAACAAGCAAAATAAATAGGGACTCGAAATTAGATTAGATTGATAGATTAGATTGATTGATAGATTAGATTGATTGATTGATAGATTAGACTGATGTATCAGACTGATAGATTAAGATAGATTGATAGGAAGGAAGGATGAAGAGAGAGAGAAAGAAAGAAGAGAGGGAGGGAGAGAGAGAGAAAGAAAGGAAGGAAGGAAGGAAGGAAGGAAGGAAGGAAGGAAGGAAGGAAGGAAGGAAGGAAGGAAGGAAGGAAGGAGCTTTTTGTCTAATCCACCCTTTATGATTTTGCAAGAATAAAAGGAATGGGAAGAGCCACATATCATCCAGTTCCTTGGAGAAAAATCAGCAGAGCTTATTCAGAACTAAAGAACTGTTTCTGACATTTTCCCAAAGGCAGGCTTCAAGGATCTCTCTGCTATATACATATCTATATCTATCCAATTCTTATCTATCATCTATCTATCTATCCTATTTTTTATTTTTCAACAGCAGGAAGAGCGAGGAGGGGTTCTTTTGTTCGCTTGCTTTGGGGAGGAAGGGTCTCGATCCACGCGCGTCCATCCACGCCGGCCTCTTTCTTTCCCCGCAAAAACGATGTTTATGCCAGGCGGGGGTGGGGCATAAACACGGAGCCCCCGTTCAGCTTCTTTCCTGCTTTAATTGGCGTCCGCTTCTTTCTTTCCCGATTGAGGGACCGACGTCTCTTCTTCTCTTTCTGCAGGATGCCCCCCACCCCCCCACCACACAGCAGCCACGCGAGTCCCGGCCTCCCTCCCCCCCACACGTTCCCACAAGCGTCCCCGGCAGACAAAGGCAGGGCCTCGCTTTCCCTCCCCCCCACCCCCGACCCAGCCCCCCACAATAACAGCCAAGCCCACCCAGCCACCTTTTTCGTGCCCACCGACAGGATCCCGACGACCCCAAGCCCCCATTCCCACCTCCACCCCGCCAGTGACAAACCCAACCCGATCTCGACACGCGTCTGGGCATTCCCACGTGCGCGGCGGCGGAAAGAGCGCGGCCTAGGTCCAACCGGGAAGGGGGAAGAGGGAGGGGCGGGGAGTTGTCTGACAAGGGAGGCCTGTCAGGTGCCGCACCCCCACGTGCGGCCGGGCAGCCAGCCAGCCACACCCCCCGGGCGGCCGAGGCAGCGAGGCCGGAGGGGGGTCTGAGGAGGGTCCCTGCACCGCACGACCGACCCACCCACCCACTCTTGCAAGGCCAGAGACGGGAACGCTAACCCTCTTCCTCGGCTTCCTAGCCCGGACCAGCGTGGCGTGGCTCTCTCACCTGCCGCCCGGCTTTGCCGGGGCTGAGACCGAGGCCAGCTCCGGCCGAGGCCTTCCTGCTTTCTGCCGCGCCGCGGTTCTGAGGGGGGTGAGGGAGAGCCGCTGCTCATTGGCCCAGCCGCGCCTCCGCACCGCCTCCCGGCTCAGGTGGGCGCTGCGATTGGTCCAGCCGCCTGTCACTTACGCTGAATTAAAAGCACCGGGCGTGGGGGTGGCGGGGGGGAGACGGGAGGAAAGAGGGCGAGGCTGTTTTTCTTCGGTTGGCTTCTTTGCCGCTCGGTCGGAGGGTGGGCGAGGGAAGGAAGAGGCGCCGCCTCAACTCGGGGGACCCTCCCGGAGACCCAGGTGGCAGCTCATTCTCCAAACGAGAGCAGGGATTTTTTTTTTTTTTAAAAGGCGGACTTCGTCCCCCTCAGACAGCGCCTGATGTTGTGTGGAGACTCGAACCCGCCCGCTTGGCCCCGAAGGCAGCCTTCTTATTGGTCGGGTGGCCCGTCATTTGGGAAGAGCGGCGGCGCGAGCCGTCTAGTGGGCGGGGCTAAGCGAGCAAAGCGCTGGAACGATTTTTTTTCTTGCGTCAACTAATCGAAACGGGTGGGCGGGGCCGGCGTTGAATTCCTACACTTCATTGGATCAGGTCAGCCGCGCCCCCCCACCACCACGGTGGCCCAGATTCCAAAGGGGAGGCGCGGTCAGCGGTAGCCCCGCCCACCTGCTTATTAAATTTGCCAGGGACCTCGCCCTGCAAATCAGGATAAGGTTGAAGGAAGCGGGCGGGACGACTAAGTGTTTTATCGCAGCCCTTCCCCAAACGCCTGGGAATGGGGTAATTGCTCATTTGCATAATATTTAAATAATTAGCATAGGCGGGGCGCACCCGCACAGGACAAGAGCGGCCCCCTGTGCTTGTAATTCCGAACGAAAGAAAGGGGAAAAGGGCGGAACTGCTGCAAAAGTCTGGCTTCAAAGGCGGAACTGCCGGCGTGCTTTACGGCTGAGAGGGCTCTTAAACACGTGTTCCGTAGCCTGCTCGGAAAAGGAGGAAAGCCGGTCGTTCTCGTGTTTGGCTGGAGTTTCGGTGGCTTTGCCCCCTCCCCCCTCCATGGAAGCTGTCGAAGAGGAAGATCCCTCCGAGAGGGAGCTGATCCCGAGCGAGGAGGACGAGGTGGAAGAGGTGAGATCTCCCTCCTGAGAAAAGATCCCTTCTGATCCTGGAAGTTGGGTTTTATATAATCATTCTCTGCACGGGATCGGATAAGTAGCAAAGAATGCATTTCCACCACCGATGGGCCAGAGGGGAGTTTCAGCAGGTTCTGACCAGTTCTGGAGAACCGGTAGCGGAAATTTTGAGTAGTTCCGCGAACCGGTAAATACCACCTCTGACTGGCCCTGTCCCCATCTATTCTCTGCCTCCCGAGTCCCAGCTGATCAGGAGGAAATGGAGATTTTGCAGTAACTTTCCCCTGGATTGGGGAGAGAATGGAGATTTTACAGTATCCTTCCCCTGCCACGCCCACTAAGCCACACCCACCAAACCACACCCACAGAACCGGTAGTAAAAATTCTGACTGGCCACACCCCTATCTATTCTCTGCCTCCCAAGTCCCAGCTGATCGGGAGGAAATGGAGATTTTGCAGTATCCTTTTCCCAGGAGTGGGGTGGGAATGGAGATTGAAGACTCCTTCTCAGCCGAGAAGCTTCTTTAGCTCCGGACAGGATGGTGGGGAATGGAAGAATTTATTTATTCCTTGCAGACAGCTGGTCCTTTGCATCCTTTTAGAGTGAAGCACTTGGAGGTTTATCAGTGTCCTCAGGGTCACCTGAGTGGGGCTCCTGATTCCTATAGTCTGCAATTTTTTTCCTCTGGGAATCCATTCTTACTCTCACGCCTTTCGAAGGGTTGTTCATCCCAGATTGTGTAGCTAAAAGTCTTAATTGAGAAAGGTTTTGTAACTGTAGCATGTTGTGGGGGGGGGAATGTGTGTGTGTTGACGTGCTATGGTCTTGGGGGTGCAAAGAGTAGGACACAAGTTAGCAACTGAACAACAATGGATAACAAAAGCCTGTTGATGCAGGGATAATTTCCCATAAATTACGTTACTTTCGTCTGGATTTATGAGTTCTTGCTTTATTATATATGTTGACTGCAGCAAGACTGTTGTATGCACAAAAATGGAAGGACACTTTGATTCCTATCATGGTTGCAGAAGTTGACTGAGTGGACTGAAATGGCAAAACTGACTACTTTGATTAAAGAAAAGAACTTTTCTTTACCAAGTACTTTTGTTTCCACTTGGAGACTGCTTCTGAACTTGGTGCTTGAAGTGGAAAAGAAGGAAATTCTGACTTTGGGTTTCACCAAATAGATTGATAGATCTTTACAGAAGTGGCTTGTTCAAATTATTATGAAAAAGCCAAAAGTTGCAATTTGAGGTTAATGTCTTACTCTGTTTTATTGCAACAGAGTCAGAAGTCAATGTTACTTTTTCTTTTTCCTTCTTATCTTTTCTCATTTCTCTTGCCCCTTTTCCTCCCCACTGCTTTTCTATTTACCGTATTTTTCAGCGTATATGATATTTCGGCCCACCCACTGGCCCCCACCCTTTGGCCTCTGCCTCCCAGCAGTTTACCTCCTTGCAGCAAGCAGCAAGAAGAAACAGCCTATTTCAGCTTCAGCACAACCTAATTAGCGCAAGTTGATTGTCCCTTGGAGCAGCCTCCCGACTCTCAGCTGTTTCAGGCTGCAGGGATTGCCATGGCCTATTGCTGGGCCTCTGCTGCTTGCTGCAAGGAGGTAAATTGCTGGTAGCAGATTTTTTTTTTTCTTGTGCTAATGAAGCTATGCTGAAAATGAAAGTAAAGCAGGCTGTTTGCTGCAACGAGGCAACATTGCTGGAATCTTTTTCTTATTTTCCTCACCAAAAAAGGTAGGTGTGTCTTATAGTCCGGAACATCTTATACTCTGAAAAATACGGTACTTTTTGTATTTTACAATATTTTGTAATTCAATAAAATGTTAAAGTGATGAGTTCTTGCTCATTGGGACTCTTTCGTTCCACAGGTGGACGAGGAAGGGGCAGCCAAGAAGCACCGGCAACTGGTAGATGCCCTCACCGCCTTGGTTGGTGGGAAGCGGTAAGAGAGAAAGTCCTTGGTGAGGGAGACTGAGAACAAGCCATCCTCAAAGCCACGGGCCTCTGTGGCTTAGGCTGCTAATGCAGTCTGTTATTAACAGCAGCTGCCTGCAATTACTGCAGGTTCTAGTCCCACCAGGCCCGAGGTTGACTCAGCCTTCCATCCTCTATAAGGTAGGTAAAATGAGGACCCAGATTGTTGGGGGCAATAAGTTGACTTTGTATATAAATATACAAATAGAATGAAGACTATTGCTAACATAGTGTTAGCCGCCCTGAGTCTCCGGAGAAGGGCGGGATATAATTTATTTATTTATTTATTTATTTTATTAGATTTTTATACCGCCCTTCTCCCGAAGGACTCAGGGCGGTGTACAGCCAAATATTAAAAAGCCCACAATATACACATTAAAACAAAACTAAAACAAGCATATTACAAATGGCCGAGAATTTAAAACAGTTTAAAATTTTAAAATTATAAATAGCCCCAATTAAAATTAATAAGACATTTAAGACTTTCAAGCCAGTCCCGCTTGAATAAATAGGTGCGTTTTCAGCTCACGGCGAAATGCAAATAATAAAAAAAAAGGTTATACCATTTATTTATTTATTTATTTATTTATTTATTTATCGTATTTATATACCGCCCTATCTCCCGAAGGACTCAGGGCGGTTCACAGGCAAATAAAAACACATAAATACAGGTTAAAATAACAATTAAAAAACTTATTCTAAAAGGCCGAATGTTTAAAAACTATAAAAAATAAAACCCATTTAAAACCAATAAATTTAAAATCTAATCCAGTCCTGCGCAGATGAATAAGTGTGTTTTAAGCTCGCGACGGAAGGTTCGGAGGTCCGGAAGTTGACGAAGTCCTGGGGGTAGTTCGTTCCAGAGGGTGGGAGCCCCCACAGAGAAGGCCCTTCCCCTGGGCGTCGCCAGACAACACTGCCTTGCTGACGGCACCCTGAGGAGTCCCTCTCTGTGAGAGTGCACGGGTCGGTGAGAGGTATTCGGTAGCAGTAGGCGGTCCCGTAAATAACCCGGCCCTATGCCATGGAACGATTTAAAGGTGGTTACCAAGACCTTGAAGCGCACCCGGAAGGCCACAGGTAGCCAGTGCAGTCTGCGCAGGATAGGTGTCATACGGGAGCCACGAGGGGCTCCCTCTATCACCCGCGCAGCCACATTCTGGTCTAACTGCAGCCTCCGGATGCCCTTCAAGGGGAGCCCCATGTAGAGAGCGTTGCAGTAATCCAGGCAAGACGTCATGAGGGCGTGAGTGACCGTGCATAGGGCATCCCGGTCCATGCAATCCTTTCCCACTAACAAGTTGGTTACTGTCATTCCTGCAGACGACGAAAGGTTGAACGTTCTGAGGCCAGCGCACAGATTTCAGAATTCGATGTGGGTGGTGGAGGTAAGGTTTATTTTATTTTTTTATTTTATTATTATTTTTTTGCTTCTCACTGTTAAATCCATACAATACCTTTTGATTATGTACCATCAAGTCCTAGGGGCCACATAGTAAAACTTTTACTCCGCGACAGTCTATAGGTAGTCCTCTTCTTACGACCACCATTGAGCCCCCAAAATTTCTGTTGCTAAGGGAGACGTTTGTTAAGTGACTTTTGTCCCATTTTACCACCTTTTTTGCCACCGTCGCTAAGTGAAATATTGCAGCTGATAAAAGTTTGTAACCCGATTTGTTGAGTGAAACTGGCTTCCCCATTGACTTGGCTTGTCGGAAGGTCGCAAAAAACCATCACGTGATCTTGGGACAGCAACGGTCCCAAGGACTCACTTGCCAAGGTAGGAGTCACTTGCCAAGGGTCTGAATTTTGATCACATGATCATGGGCAAGGGTCTGCAAACTTGGCTCTTTTAAGACTTGTGGACTTTAACTCCCAGAGCCAAAGAAAAGCTGGCTGAGGAACTCTGGGAGTTGAAGTCCACAAGTCTTAAAAGAGCCAAGTTTGCAGACCCCTGATCATGGGGATGCTTCAAAGGCTGTAACTCTGAAAATTGTGTGTAGGATAACAATGTGAACTTCAACATTCCCGACTCAGAAATATCATGGCCTTTTGCAGGTGCCAATGAGAAAGTCCAGCTCTCGGAGCTCCTACAACCGGTTTCGGCTGTGCCAGCTCTGCGACCGGTTCAGAAACAGCTGAAAAAAGCCCAGCAGAAAATACCAACTGAAATCCCACTTAGTAAGGAAGAGTCCCAACGGGTAAGTTCAGAAAAACAATGTTTTTAATTATGCGTATCTGTTGTTGGTAGTCCACACCTCACTCCCAGAGGGCCCTGGCCCCACCTCTTCCTCCAATGCAGAGCCCTCATCCGGGCCTTCTCCAGCCTCCAGGACTGGCCCATGTTCTTCCTCAGCCTCATCATTGTCCGACTCCGTTGCCAGCTCTGCAGGCTGCTCGCGGACCACAACAGTATCAAAAAAATACAATAAAACAAAACTAAGAATCAAATAATTAAAATTTGGAATTAAGAAAAGGCAGGAAAGCGCCTTTTGTCTGTAAAGCGCTACCGGAAATGAGTTTCTGTCACTGACCCTTTCTAATGTCTCCTTAATGGGATGCTTTGACCATGTGGGGGCCCATGGTTATCCGGTTGTGTCTGCAGGTGGTAAGGGAAGCAGCTTACACACAGACAGCCGAAGCGCTGAACAAATGGGATCCAGTCGTGAAGCAGAATCGACGGGCAGAGCAGCTGATCTTCCCGCTGCAGCAGGAGAGCGTGAGCATTTTGCCCATTGAGGAGGTGATGTCAGGTTGGCAGGTCAGTGTTATTTGGACCCTATGATCATTAAAGTTGGTCTGTTCTGGCGCGCAGCAATTTGGTAATCCCCTAAAATATACCCTGTGCTGTATGGACCATTTACCATGCTTTTCCTAGCCCATGGTTCAGCAAATTAAGGTAAAGGTAAAGGTTCCCCTCGCACACATGTGCTAGTCATTCCCAACTCTAGGGGACAGTGCTCATCTCCGTTTCAAAGCTGAAGATCCAGAACTGTCCGAAGACATCTCCGTGGTCATGTGGCCGGCATGACTCAACGCCAAAGGCGCATGGAAAGCTGTGACTTTCCCACCAAAGGTGGTCCCTGTTTTTCTACTTGCATTTTTTACCTGCTTTCGAACTGCTAGGTTGGCAGAAGCTGGGACAAGTAACAGGAGCTCACCCCGTTACCGCGGCACCAGGGATTCGAACTGCTGCACTGCCGACCTTTCGATCGATAAGCTCCGTGTCTTAGCCATTGAGCCACTGCGTCCCTTTTTTGTCAGGAAATTAAGTTGGTTCTATTCAAACAGGAGGTCAAGTTGTGATTGTGCTTCTTATTTCTTCTTCCTTCTTTCTTTCTTTCTTTCTTCAAGTCAGACTTCACTCCAGGCAACTACTTGAAAAAGTTCCTGCATTTTTGGGGCAGCATTTTAGAAATGGCTTGTTTAGAGGAAGGCTTGGTCTTCTCTTCCATCTAGGGCAGAAATAGAATGACCGGCTCAGTCACCCCATGTAGCTTCCATGCCAAGACTAGAGGTCTCCATCTCCTGGTTTTTATCACAGACTATTTAACCATTTGGATGGATTTTTCCGTCATACTAATCCATAAATGTGGCCATGTTGCCAAGTGCCCGAAAAGTCTGTAGAGATTCTCAGTCATCCAGTATCACGGTTGTCCCAAAGGTGCTATTTCAGGAGGCAACTGGACTTTCTGGTTTTTTTTCTTTTGAAGACGTTTCACTTCTCATCTAAGAAGCTTCTCCGGCTCTGACCATTCCCCACCATCCAGTCATTGTATTTTTGTCCAATATTTTTTTGCCTCTAGACCAGGCAGGGGTGAAATGCTCCCGGTTCGGACCAGATCACCTGATCCGGTAGCGATGGTGACGGGTGATTCAGAGAACTGGTAGCAAAAATCCCGCCCCCCTGCGCCCCCCCTCCCGCATGCCCAGCTGAGCCATGTGATCATCAGAGGGTTGTTGTTTTTTAACTTTTAAAAGCATTTTTTCTTCGGCCGAAAAAATGCTTTTAAAAGTTTTTTAAAAAGCCTCTGACGATCGCACGGCTCAGCTGGGATCGTCTGAACCTTTTAAAGGCATTTTTTTACAGCCTCTTTGGCAACTCAGCTGCCATCGCCAGAACCCTTTAAAAACATTTTTTCTACAATCTCTTCAGCCGAAGAAGTTGTAGAAAAAATGCTTTTAAAAGTAAAAAAAAACAAGTTGGCCATGCCTACCCAGCCACATTACTCCCACCACCACCAAGCCACGCCCACAGAACCGGTAGTAACAAATTTTACATTTCACCCCTGCTCTAGACATGATAATACAGTGATGGCGAACTTTTGACGTCACCACGTGGCAGCTTGCGTGCCGGAAGTAGCATGCAAAACCATCCTGTGAGGTATGCACGGCCCCGCTGGCCTTCACACGTGCAGGAGTGCCTGATATCCGGAAGAGCAGCAGTCCATCGCGCATGCGCGAGCCGGCACACGGATGTCAGCATGGATGCACGCCTGACGAACAGCTGGCCATCACACATGCGTACGATGTCTACCCGGGCATTCGGGTGCTGGCCTGCGCGCGTGTGACGGAACGCCGCATCGTCCAGGTTCCGCTGCTTCCGCGCAACGGCTAACTGAATGGCGCGCGTGTGTGATCACAGGAACATGGAATAGGAGCCAGCAAGGTCGCGCATTCTTCACGGGGTGGTTTCGTGTGTCATTTCCAGCCCGCGTGCCATAGGTTCGTCAACATTGTGGTAATACGTCCCAGGTATCTGGTGGCATTTCCAACGTTTAGCTGATTTATCTTTAAACATCTTTGCCAGCCTCACGTGTGGTTATGTGGTTTAAGTCCACATGCCCCTTTTTTGCAGGCCCGGACGCCCTTGGAGCAAGAGATCTTCAGCCTTCTCCACAAAGCCCAGCAACCGGTGAAGGATCCACTTTTGACCCCCCAGGAAAAAGTCTCCTTGAAAGCCATGAGCCTGGAAGAGGTAAACCTTGACCTGGCTGAGCCCGTCCCGTCCTTCACCTTGCCTGCCCAGTCGGGCTTGACTCCGCTGCGACTTCACAGAACTTCCAGCCAGCTCTTTTTTTACTTTTTCCATGTCTTCCAGGCTAAGCTGCGCAGAATGGAGCTCCAGAGAGCCCGGGCCTTGCAGTCCTATTACGAAGCAAAAGCCCGACGGGAAGGGAAAATTAAGAGCAAAAAGTAAGCAGCGTTGGAATGCCACGGGTGGGAATGGGTTACAATGCAAGGAACTGGTGCTTCCTTTGAATGGGGCAGGTACCGTGTTTCCCCGAAAATAAGGCCCTGTCTTTTTTTTTTTTTTTTTTTTTTTTTTGAACCCTGAAATAATGCACGCATGCACGGGGCGGGGGAGCATTGCATTATGGGTGCTGGCATGCACATGCACTATCGGCCAACAATGAGAAAAAGGTTAGCCATCACTGTATTAAGGCCTAAATAGAGTTAGAATTCAAGGGGCCGCGGTGTGGCTCAGGCTGTAAGAAGCCTGTTATTAAAACACAGCTGCCTGCAATTACTGCAGGTTCTAGTCCCACCAGGTCCAAGGTTGACTCAGCCTTCCATCCTTTATAAGGTAGGTAAAATGAGGACCCAGATTGTTGGGGGGGCAGTAAGTTGACTTTGTAAATATACAAATAGAATGAGACTATTGCCTTACACACTGTAAGCCGCCCTGAGTCTTCGGAGAAGGGCGGGATATAAATGTAAACAAAAAAAAAAAGATTTCTTTTGGTAGCCCTTAACCTTAGGACCAATCTTTTAGCAACCATTCAGTTAAGAAAGATCCCCTTCCAAAAGGAACTGAAGACCTGGTTCCAATGTGATCACATTCCTGGTACTTGACATCCGGCCTATGTTTTATGGCCGTTTCAGGATCCCACAGTCACATTACTACAATTTAGGATGGTTTTGTAGATTCCATTATGATTGTAAGTCGAGGACAACCCATATGATGCGAGATGTAATATATTAAAAACATCCAGAGGACGAGCGGTTCCGGGCTCTCCTCCAGCGCTTTGTCCTCTTGGGTTGCGTTGCGTTGGCGGCAACTCCTTCTTCACAACTTGGTTGATTATCTCCATGGCCTTTCTCTCCTTCTCTCACCCCAAGGTTTCACAAAATGCTTAGGAAAGGGAAGAGTCGGAAGGTCTTGCAGGAGTTTGAGACGCTGCGGAAATGCAACCCGGAAGCTGCCCTGGAACAGCTGGAGAAGATTGAGAAAGCACGGATTGAGGTGAAGCTGGTCTTCTTTCGAATGAAGCTAATACCTGTATACTGAACGAGTGTTCTGTCCCCCTCGCCTCACTCTGAGTGATGACTTAATTAGCTGGCAACTATCAGCTCTGGCAGCAAACTAGCGAGCGTCTGCCAAGTGTCTCTTATCTCTCTTGATGCCGATGAGTCAACCAGGAATAAACAGTACTTCAGCTCTAGTTAATCAGTTGATTTGCTTGCCACGAAGGGGTATAGCAGCCCTTGCTGCTTTTATATCCTGTGGGGTGTGGCTCCATGACTCAGCACTTCCTAGGCCTGCCCCACTCCTGCTTCTGTTGTTCCCGCCTCTCCTGCCGACGAAACCTAGGGTCCAGCCAGGCCTGATTGCCATCGGCTGGGTCTGGAGGCGTGGCCTGGGCGGGGGGAAAGAGTCAGGGGACGGAGGCCTCGTTATCTTTTCCACCTGGCCTGCCTCTGGCTCCTGGAGCTGAGCCAGGGAAGCCGGTGCTCCAGAGGTAAGTCCTGATGGCCCTTCCCCCACACTTTCCGAGTCACTTTCTGGCAGGGGGGCCGGCTCGAGGGGGCGTAGACACAACAATGAGTCAAAAAGAGGGCTGTGAAAATATCTACAGACCCCTCACATCCTGGACATAAACTGTTTCAACTTCTACCTTCAAAACGACAGTACTGTGTTTCCCCGAAAATTAAGACTGGTCTTATATTAATTTTTGCTCCAAAAGATGCATTGGGCCTTATTTTCTGGTTAGGTCTTATTTTGGGGGAAATACGGTACTAAATGGCTGACAATCTTAACTGGGGCTTATTTTTGGAGGGGGGTAGGGCTTATATTACAAGCATCCTGAAAAATCACGCTAGGACTTATTTTCTGGTTGGGTCTTATTTTCAGGGAAACAGTGATGGTTAACCTTTTCCGGACCGAATGCCCAAAGTGTGCGCACGAATGTGCACGTGCACACCCGAACCCCCAAAATGCATGCACATGCAGCCCCCACATGTGCCCTGGCCCCCCCACACGCTTTGCCCCCCCCCATTGCATGTGCAGCTCCTCTGCAGTGCCCTCCCCCCCCACATGCGTGCCCCCACACATGCACATGTGGCCCTGCGCCCACCCCCTCGTGCATGCCACACGGCCCCCGCACACGCCCCGCCCCATACGTATGCACGGCAGAGACCTGAAGACCAGCTGGCCGGCGGGAGGTGCGTGTGTATGCACAGCGGAGGTGAACTGGGGCAACAACTCACGTGCCATCAGAGATGGTGCTGCGTGCCACTTCCAGCACGCATGCCATAGGTTCGCCATCACAGGCATAGGGCACTGCACACCAGAACAACTAGACACAAGGACAGTTTTTTTCGCCACATGCCATCACTCTGCTAAACAACTAATTCCCACAACCCTGTCGAACTATTTACTAAGTTTGTATTACTATTATTGTTCTCATCCTTCCTATTACTTATCTCCTTCTACTTATGACTATAACCTTGTTGGTTGTATCTTTACGATTATATTGTTTGATTTAGTTTCCTAGCATGATTTTGATTGCTTGCTTAGTATCCTCTGACTATCACTAAGTGTTGAATCTTATGATTCTTGATGAACGTATTTTTTATGCACACTGAGAGCTTATGCACTGAAGACAAATTCCTTGTGCGTCCAATCACACTTGGCCAATGAAGAATAAAAATGAGGCCTCTCTGCTTCAAGATAAACATGCAGGCATTCTTGGTTTTAGGGGGCACCAATGCTCGTTGCGTTGATCCATTCTGTCTTTCTTTCTACAGGAGAGGATGAGCCTCAAACACCAGAATAAGGGCAGGTGGGCCAAATCGACTATCCTTATGGCAAAGTATGACCTCCAGGTAAGAGAGCATCGGAGAAGGTTTCATCTGAACATCTTAAGATGTTCAGTTGTGGTGGTGCAGTGGTTAGAATGCAGTACTGCAGGCTAATTCTGCTGACAGCCGACTGTCAGCAGTTCGGCAGTTCGATTCTGACCAGCTCAAGGTTGACTCAGCCTTCCATTTTTCCAAGGTCGGTAAAATGAGAACCCAGATGGTTGGGCTGATTCTGTAAACTGCTTAGAGAGGGCTGTAAAGCACTGTGAAGTGGTATATAAATCTAAATGCTATTACTATTCCTCCTTCCCTCCCTTCCTCTTATTCCCTTTCTCATTCTCCTTCCTGGTGGCACAGTGGTTAGTATGCAGTATTGCAGGCTGACTCTGCCCACAGCCAGGAGTTCAATGATCAGCTGTAGGTTGACTCAGCCTTCCAGCCTTCCAAGGTCAGTAAAATGAGGACCCAGATTGTTGGGGGCAATAGGCTGACTCTGTAAACTTCTTAAAAGAGAATTATAAAGCATGATGAAGTGGTATATAAATCTTAAGTGCTATTGCTATTTAATGGAGTCACTCCCAGTATTTCTACATTCATCTCAAGAAAGCGTTGAAAACCCCTAAAGGAGAAAATTGTCTAAGGAAGATTAATTATGCATATTGGCTCATTCATTAATGTCTGCCTTTTTGCAGGAATTTCTGACTTTGGAGGTTGTAGGAATACCAGATGCCAGAAGTAGCTACTCCTTAAGTTTTGCTATTTAACACCTCATCCCTAGTAGATACCGGGCCAAAAACGTTCTTTATAAATTACAAGTTGGCCCAGCGTATCGGCTCGGATACAGTTTTGGCTAACTGCACAACTTGTGGTGTGCTTCTTGTTCCTTTTTTGTTCCTGGTTTGGATTAGTGATCTCTGAAGATTTAGATAAAAATAATGGAGTCAGAGTGAGACTTGTGTTGATCTACTTACAGAAGAGGTCTTCAAACTTGGCAGCTTTAAGATTTGTGGACTTCAGCTCCCAGAATTCTCCAGCCAGCATAGCGTAGCTGGCTGGAGAATTCTGGGAGTTGAAATCCACAAGTTTGAAGACCTCTGAGTTACAATATATATATATATATATATTTGGCTGCTGTATGGTGATTTCTGCCTTTTCATTTCCCAGGCTAGGCAAGCTATGCAAGAGCAGCTGGCTCAGAACAAAGAACTAACCAAGAAGATCTCTCCTGCCTCAGAAAGCGAAGAGGAAGACGTAGGTGACAACCCTGAAGCAGAGAAGGATCTTGTTCCGGATGTTGTCAATGAGAGGCATATCGGAATGGCTTCCAGCAACCCCTGGATGTTAGGAAAAAGTCCCGCAGAATCCCAGGAGAAGCCAAATCTCCCAACAGAAGACAGCGAAGAGAGTGAGGGAGAAGGAGAAGAACCACTCGTGGCCAACGAGAAGGATCCGTCTCAAGGTTCTGACGAACAGTGGCAGAGCCTGAAATGTCAGCACGGTAGGGCTGGGCTTCAAGGTGAGCTGCCAAAGTATCCAGAAAAGCTTTAATCGTATCTTGGGAGTCCTCTATGTCAGGGGTCTCCAAACTTGGCAACTTTTAAGACTTACGGACTTCAGCTCCCAGAATTCCTCAGCCAGGCACCATCAGTTTGTACGTGGACTAGAGAATCTGTTGGCCTCCCTCAGATATTGGTGAACTCAAGTTTTTATCAGTTTGGCCTTGAGCGAGGCATGTTAGATGACAAGTGGGAAACCTGCAGATTTCCCTTCGCTGATAACTTGTGTACTCTTTGGCGTGGTTTGCACGTTGTATGAAACACACACACCCTAGTTTACCTGCACAACCAAAGCCAACTAGGTTGCCGTGTAGACCCATAAATCAGGTATTTTGACTGACTTTGCATGGCGCAGTAGGTTAGAATGTAGTTGGCTAGTTTGGGTGTCTGAGCATTTGCACAACCAGATAGCCTACTTGTGTCAAGTTTATGAGGTAATCCAGACAAGAAGCACAGTCAGATGAAGTATGAAGATGTAGTCATACTGGCAGGAATAGCCAACACCCTAGATCAGTGGTAGTCAACTGGTCCCTACCGCCCACTAGTGGGCATTCCAGCTTTCATGGTGGCTGGTAGTGGTTTTGTCCCATATAGAAGCACTTTCCTTTTTTTTTTAATTTAATTGACTTTTTTAAAAAAAATTAATAGCATTATTTAAAAACATTTTCATTAGGTTTTCATAAAATTCCCCTTGACAATTTAAATTTCTGAAAATATGCTATTTAACCTACAGTAAGTTGTTTTATAAAGATTTATTCTGCCAAACTTAGCGAAAGTCCGACATAAAGTATTTGGTAAGTAATTATTGTTATATGCTTTAACTTGCTGTAACTCTGCTTTATAAATTTTATAAAGTAAAGTTACTTCTCTACTTTATACATCATCATTACTACGAAACCGGTGGGCGGTTAGAAAACGTTACTACCAACAGAGATACAAAAGTGGGCGGTAGGTATAAAAAGGTTGACTACCCCTGCCCTAGATGATAGGCTCAAGATCCAGATGGATCTTGACAGACTTGAACACTGGGCCCTATCTAACAAAATGAAATTCAATGTAGAGAAAAGTAAAGTCTTACACTTAGGCAGGAAAAACCCCAAGGACAGATATAGACTGGGTGAAACCAGGCTTAATAGCAGCAACTGCGAGAGGGATCTTGGAGTCTTAGTAGACAACCAGTTAAATATGAGCCAACAGTTGCGGTGGCAGCCAAAAAAAGCTAATGCAATCCTAAACTGCATTAACAGGGATACAATCAAAATCAAGACAGATACTTAATACCACTTAATAAGACCACACCTAGAATGCCGCATCCAGTTTTGATCACCACACTATAAAAAAGAAGTTGAGACTCTAGAAAGAGTGCAGAGAAGAGCAACCAAGATGATTAGGGGACTGGACGCTAAAATAGGATGAATGGTTGCAGGAACTGGGCACGGCTCGTCTAGTGAAGAGAAGGACCAGGGGAGACATGATAGCCGTCTTACAATATTTGAGGGGCTGCCCCAGAGAGGAGGGGGGTCAAGCTATTTTCAAAGGCACCTGAAGGCCAGACAAGGAATAATGGATGGAAACTGAACAAAGAGATGTGCAACCTGGAAATAAGGAGGAATTTCCTGACAGGGAGAACCATCAACCCATGGAACAGAAGTTGCTTCCAGAAGTTGTGGAAGCTTCATCACTGGAGGCTTTCAAGAAGAGATTAGACTGCCATTTGTCAGAAATGGTGTAGGGTCTCCTGCTTGGGCAGCGGGTTGGACTAGATGACCTATAAGGTCCCTTCCAACTCTGTTAATCTGTTACTCTATTGCATAAGGTTACATTAACAGAATTTTGCAGGTCTGAAAGTATATTTCCCTCCCCCCTCACTTTTACAGCCTGAGAAATTAAAGAGGTTTCTCCTGAGTTGTTTGCCATGCCCCGATTCCTTCTGTGGGCTCCGTTGCCTCTTACCCGACCACTGTGTTGTCTGCAGCTCTTGCCTTCTGTCTCCCAAGGTCATTCCTACATGCCATTATGGACCAGGCCGGATGAATTCCACCTAGACAATTGGGAGTGATTTGGGCTAATCAGTGGTGTTTGTCATGCAAACATAAGCAATTGCCAAGGGTGAAATGCTGCCGGTTCAGACCGGTTCATGCGAACCGGTAGTAAAAAATTGCTACCGATTCGGGCGAACCGGTATTTATTTTTTATTTGTTTTTATTTATTTATTTCATCAAGCATGTATTAGATAACATATATAGGTATAGACATAATTATGATTCCATGAGATGGATACAATTAAAGAGAACATTATGACAGGGACGGTAGGCATGTTGGCGCACTTATGCAGACCTCTTAGGAATGGGGTGAGGTCGACAGTAGACAGTCTAAGGTTAAAGTTGTGGGGGTTTGGGGAAGAGACCACAGAGTCAGGTAGTGCATTCCAGGCGCTGACCATCCTGTTGCTGAAGTCGTATTTTCTGCAATCGAGTTGGGAGCGGTTTACCTTGAGTTTGTATCTATTGTGCGCTCGTGTATTATTGTGGTTGAAGCTGAAGTTGAAGCTGATCCAACGATCAGCTGTGACGCATGATTTATATTCGCTAGAATCATCGGATTTCCTGCTTCCTAGCTAATTAAATTGTGTGGCACAGCGATTCCCCCCCGCCCCGCCCCCCGCCCCCCGGCTGTTCTACTTACCTTTGCAGACTCGGAAGGCTTCAAAACGTTCCTTTCCAGAACCAGAACCGATAGCACTCTTCAGAGGATTTCACCCCTGAGCGATTCCCATATTAGCCTAGCTAGCGCGTGTGAACCGATCTGAAACTAGAGTTTTGCTCTAGTCCAGCCTGGCAGTCTTTTCCTGTCATCCATAACTATCTTGATTCTTCCGGTACAGAACCTGGCAACGGAGAGATGCCACCAGAGGCTCCGCCGAGCCCCCCGTCAGGGGAGCAGCCCTTCCTGAGTGAGACGCTGAAACGGATCCGCACCTTGGAGGATCTTGAAGAGGGCCTGGAGCCAGGAGACGATCCACGAGAAGACGAGATGCGGCAGCCCGAGGAGACCCAGACCTCCCAGTCGGTGGGCGCCGAGTCCCTGCTGCAGCCCCAGATCAGCAAGTCCAAGAAGTCAGCCAAGCAACAGACCCTGATTGATCTCAAGGCGGTCCTTGCGGGAGCACCGCCTGCCACAAGGTGCCCACTTGTGCCTGCTGCAGTGGAGGATGAGGTGAGCATCAGTGGGGGAGGAGGGTAGACTGTTCTGGTAGAGCAGGGGTGTCAAACTCAATTTTGTTGAGGGCCACATCAGGATTGTTGTTGACCTCGGGGGGCGTGGCCAGGATGGGCTTGGCCAAGTCAACGTCACTCGTGTCCAGGGGTTGGGGGGCACCAGTGGTGGCCAAGTGCTAAGGCAGGACTTTCCTCACACCCTCTCTCACTCATTATAATCTTTCCTTCCTTCCTTCCTTCCTTCCTTCCTTCCTTCCTTCCTTCCTTCTCTTGTTATTCCTTCCCTCTTCATTTTCCTTTCTTTTTCCTTCCCCTCTTTCCTTATTTTTCCTTCCTTGCTACAGCAGGGGTGTCAAACTTGTTTTCATGGAGGGTTGTGTTTGACCTGGGGGGGGGAGGGGTGTGGTGTAGCCAGGGTGGGCATGGCCAGCTTGACGTCACTCGTGGCGGGGGGGGGGCGCCTGTGGCGGCCAAATGCTAAGGCAGGACTTCCCTCAGCCTCTCATTCCCTCTTATTGTAATCTCCCTCCCTCCCTTCCTTCCCTCTTCCTTCTCCTTCCTTTTCCCTTTCCCTCTTCACTCGTGTCGTGGTAGATCGTGTCCGAGACGTGCTTCCTAAATCTGCTCCTTGTTTTAACTCCTGTCCAAAAGGGATCAGAATGATAGAAAAGGAAGAACCCCTGACTGAGTCTTTTAAGAGTCCATGCTTGTCTTCTTTCTGCCAGAGGTGACTAAATAAGCTAGGATCGACTGTGAACGTCTGAACCAGGACTCTTGAATTGATCTTCCTTTTAACAAAGTCGTAGGACAGGAAATCCTATTTGGTCTCTGATCATGGTATATTAGAGGGGAACAAACCTGGGATCTCAGCTGGAGGGTAATGCTGAACAAACCATGAATGGGAGCTACCTGGTTCATTTAACTCAGGGGTGTCAAACTCAAGTTCATTGAGGGCCGCATCAGGGTTGTGTTTGACCTTGGGGGGGGGGACGTGGCCACGGTAGGCTTGGCCAGCTCGACGTCACTCGTGTCAGGGGCGCCTGCGGAGGCCCAAGTGCTCTGCCAGCAAAAACAGGCTCCCGACTTCCATTTTCGGCTGCAACAGCCTCCTGCAACCCTCTGCCCGTGCAAACGGAGGTCGGGAGGGCTGCAGCCTCCATTTCCGCTGGCAGAGGCACTGCGGGCCGGTCCTTCGTTATTTCCAGGATGCCCCTGTGGGCCAGATTTAAGCATCCTGTGGGCCGGATTCGACCCATGGGCCTCGAGTTTGACACCCCTGATTTAACTGATCTCACTAGTGGCGAGTGCCTTGGACTGCAAGGCGATCCAACCGGTCAGTCCTAGAGGAGATCAACCCTGACTGACTGCACTTTAGAAGGCCAGATCCTGAAGATGAAACTGAAATACTTTGGCCACCTAATGAGAAGGAAGGACTCACTGGAGAAGAGCCTAATGCTGGGAACGATTGAGGGCAAAAGAAGAAGGGGACGGCAGAGAATGAGGTGGCTGGATGGAGTCACTGAAGCAGTCGGCGTGAGCTTCAATGGACTCCAGATGATGGTAGAGGACAGGAAGACCTGGAGGAACGTTGTCCATAGGGTTGTGATGGGTCGGACACGACTTCACAAATAACAGCAACAACTAGTGGCAGGAAGCAACCAGAAGCCCCCGATGGATGTTCACTTGTGTCTAGTAACTGGGGCCTAAGCTCAGTTGAAACTGGTCAGAGTGGACTACAGCAGTTTCTCCGTACGAGCTGCTCCTTTCACTCATTTCAGGGTTGAGTTCAGATCACATTAACCCAAATTAAAAAGACAAGACAGGTCATGGCCTGTTACAAGAATAAGCCGGCGGCTCCCTTGGGCTTCTTTTATGTGTCCACGAGTGGAAGAAACCGAGGTATGCTTTTGTTCTTGAACCGGCCACACATTCCTCAGTTTCTTCTAGCTGTGGACGGTCTAGTTCAGAGGTCAGCAACCTGCGGCTCTGGAGCCGCATGTGGCTCTTTCACCCCTCTGCTGCGGCTCCCTGTCACTCACAATATGCGTCACAACCACCAATGTGCGACACCCTCCAAGCACGTGATTTTATTGAGCTATATTGAACCCCCGGTAGGCCAAGCATGGATAAATCCAAGGAAAGAAAAGTTTTGGAAGAAAACAATGTTTAATTCAGCTGCTCAGGAAATAGTCAGGCACAGGAAGGGTTTTGTGGCTCCCGGTGTTTTCTGTGAAAGAAACGGATCCAAACGGCTCTTTTGAGTGTTAGGATGCAGACCCCCTGCTCTAGTTCGTGATGCATTAGGAACAGCTCAAACCACAGCTCCCTGGCATTGGACTTGGTAAGGAAGCAGGTCATAAGCGGTGCATGGAGCCCCTTTGAGTCGGTGGTTAAGAAACCAAGACACTGTGAGTTTTTACTCCCACCTCTGACCATGAAGCCAGCTGAGTGACCTTGGGCCAGTCACTCTCTCCCCACCTAGGAAGGAGGAGGAGGCGGCAGCGGCAAGGACAAACCACTTTGGAAATCTTGCAAAAAAAAAACACAACAACACTGCAGGAATTAACCCTGCAAGGAGTTGTTGCTTATCCAAAGGGCACCGAAGGAAGGAAGGAAGGTGCAGCAATCTGGGCTGGTCCTCAGAATAAATCCAGATAAACAATTGCCCCCCCAAGACAAATTAGTGCATGCTTCTTAACCTTTACTTAGTAAGCTTTATTTATAAGGGACGGGGTGGCTTAGTGGCTGAGACTCTGAGCTTGTCGATCGAAAGGTCGGCAGTTCAGCGGTTCGAATCCCTAGTGCTGCCATGTAACGGGGTGAGCTCCCGTTACTTGTCCCAGCTTCTGCCAACCTAGCAGTTCGGAAAAAAAATTCGAGTAGAAAATTCAAGTAGAAAAAATAGGGACCACCTTTGGTGGGAAGGTAACAGCGTTCCGTGCACCTTTGGCGTTGAGTCATGCCGGCCACACCACAGAGACGTCTTCGGACAGCGCTGTCTCTTTGGAGATGAGCACTGCCCCCTAGAGTCAGGAACAATTAGCACATATATGCGAGGGGAACCTTTACCTTTATTTATGAAGGAGAATATTTGTTGCTCAGGGTTGACATGAAGGATCCTTGGACATTTTCTTGCAAATGTTTCATGACCAAGCTAGAAAACGTCATCAGTGCTATAATCAGCACTGATGTTACCTAGTTTGGGTAATGAAACAGCTGCAAGAAAACAAGCAAGCTCAGCAAGCACCAAGAACCCCTTATAACGTTTTTGGTTTTTTTTAGCTTTTGTGGGACAGATGTTGGGAGAGACAAGACCCCAAACACTTCATTTGCTCCATTCCATACTGTTTCATCTCCTTTCAAGGTCCAACAGGATCTTTATTGCAAGTTCTAAACACAACAGAACAGAACAGAATAGAATATAGAATATAGAATATAGAATATAGAATAGAATAGAATGTAGAACAGAATAGAACAGAATAGAACAGAATAGAATAGTTGGCCCAGTGTGTTTGGACATACAAGGAACGTGTCTTCAGTGCATAAGCTCTCAGTGTACATAAATAAGCAATCAACATAAACCATACTAGGAAGGATACTACAGTAGTGGCCGAAATGATGGAAACCTTTTGGAAAAAGTGTATTTTCTAAAACTAGCTGTTAACACTACTTTTTTTTTTGAGTAGTACCATAAAATGATATCAATGGAAAGATAATTTAATCAAGAATGTAATGCGATAATGTTTATGAAGGATTTGCTATTAGAATAGCAGTTACAGTATAAAAAAGAAAAGTGAAACACGTAGAAAAAAACAAGATATACAAAAATGATCACCATGTGAGGCTCCAGTGACGTCACCCTCCTGCTGGGTGCTCAAACAGAGCACTCCGTGTTAGAAGATTGTAAAAGTCAGTGAAACAGAAAATAAATCACTGTTCACTGAGCTTAGCATAATCTCTGGGTGAAAGAGATTATCAGAATTGTGGAAGAGTGGCAGGTCTGACAGGGGGTTTGCTCTTAAGAGCGAATTTTCCTGGATTTATGACCCCACCGAATTCCACTCCTTCCAACTTCAGCACGCCCCTGTTTTTTATCAGGGAAAAGGAGAGGAATGTTGCTTCTGCTCTAGAGAACTTATTAAATTGATTGATATTCCAAGCAGACGGGAATTTCACAAGCGTTCGAACTTTGATGTAGAATCAGCACGGCAAGTACCGACTCCCTTTTTGAAATTTGAAACCTTTCTTTGTCTTTGATTAATTGACTTTTAAAATGGCGTCTAAAAGTGAAAGTAAAAATTTTTAGTACGATGAAGCAGCGGTACTTGTGGATTGTGACAAACGGAGTTTTTATACTGAAAGGAGGGAAGGAGAGTTATTAAGTTTGAATTCCTGATTCTTTTGAAGACAGAATGGCAGCTAAACCTTTAAAGCCTTCTGGAAGAAGGGGATCTGAACCAAGTCTTGAGGAAATATTGAAAGAACAATTAAAACTTTCTGAAGATAGGCAAAAAGAGATGATGGAGAATTTTAATGCAAAAATAAGAGAAGATATTCTTATGGCAGTTCAAGGACTGAGTAAAAAAATTGAAGGATTGGAAGTGGAAATGCAACAGATCTCTCAGTCAAATAAGTATTTAGAAGATGAAATGAAAGGTGTTCAGAAAAAAGTGGATCAAAATGAAGATCAGGTTGTGATATTACAATATAAACTTATGGAAGGAGCTCTTAGAATTCGTGGTATGCGAGAAGAGCGTGGAGAAGACTTAAGAAAAATTATATCAGAAGCATTGGCTGAATTTATTGAAGCGGACCCCCAAGAGGTAGCTTACCAAATTGATAAAATATATAGAGTTAATTCTTGGATTGCAAGACAGAGAAAGCTTCCTCGGACATTGTGGTTTATTTTGTGAAAAGGACTATGAGAAATCAAATTCTGCAAGTTTCATATCAGACAACTTTAAAAATTGGAGAACAGGAGTTGAAGGTGTTGAAAGAGATTCCTTCAAAGATGTTAAGAGACAGGAAGGAATTTGCTTTTTTTACACAAGAACTTAAAAAACATCAGATTCAATTCAGATGGGAGGTGCCAGTTGGACTGACACTATTCTATCAAGGAAGGAGATATAGAATTGACACTGTTTTAAAGGCAAAGGATTTTCTTTCTACAGTTTTGAAAGTCGAAATAGAAGTGATAGAAAAACTTCAAGAGACTCAAGAAGGCGTGGTGACCCAAGAGCCTTTATTGCTGCCAGTATTAGAGGAACCACAAGAGCAAAGGGTGACAAGAGGAGCCCTTAAGCGTAAAGAAGAGCAACAGTCTCAAAGTAAAAGTCAGGATCCCATTATGGAAGCTGTGGGAGGAGCTAGACGGAAGATACCGGAGGAGGAGCTTCCGTTGTCTGCTTCAAAGCTTCAGGAGGCCAGTAATGGCAAATAGAATCTTGTCATGGAATGTTAATGGCTTGAATTCAGCTCAGAAAAGAAGGAAAATATTTCACTACTTGAAACAATTTAAAAATGATGTGATTTGTTTGCAAGAGACACATATAAAATTATCAGACCAAAAATATTTAATTAATTCAAAATTGGGTAACCATTTTGTTGCATCAGCTTTGGAAAAGAAGCATGGAATTGTTGTATATATCAGGAAGGATATACCAGCTAAGCTAATTGAGGCAGATATTCAAGGAAGATTTATTGCTATTGAACTGGTGATAGATGCAAAAAAGAC
Source organism: Ahaetulla prasina (assembly GCF_028640845.1). Taxonomy (NCBI): domain Eukaryota; kingdom Metazoa; phylum Chordata; class Lepidosauria; order Squamata; family Colubridae; genus Ahaetulla; species Ahaetulla prasina. The sequence continues at coordinate 13,412,463 of NC_080549.1, read as the reverse complement.
TTTGTTGATAGGTATTTATGCACCTAATCAGCAACAAGAAAAGTTTTACAAAATGTTACATGAGAGGTTGACCCTCTGGGATTATAGTTCGTTTATTTTATTAGGAGACTGGAATGGAGTAATTGATACAAGAAGGGATAAGAGAACTTCCTCCAAGAAGATACCTATACATGCAAAATTACCAAAATCTTTTTTTGAAATGATGGAAGACTTTGAGTTTAGAGATATATGGAGGTTACGGAATCCAGATGAGAGAGATTTTACTTTTTTTTCTGATAGGCATCAATCTTTTTCACGCATTGATTTTATTTTAATTTCTAATGACTTGCTTTCTAGGGTGAAGAAAACGAAGATATTTTCGAGGTGTTTAACTGACCATAGCCCAGTATGGATGGAATTATTACAAGGGAAAAAAGGTGGTAGAACATGGAGGTTGAATGAAAATCTGTTTAGATATGAGGATAATGTAACTTATTGTAAGAAACAGTTAAAAGAATTTTTTGATTTTAATATGTACAAAGGGACACCTATAGGAACTGTGTGGGAAAGAAGAAGATAAAGTTCCTGCCACAATTTTTCCTTTTGGGAATTATAATGGATTGTACAGGGATTGAGACTAAACTGATTTTGAACTTAATAACAGCAGCAAGACTGTTGATTGGACAATACTGGAAGAAAGAAGAGATACCTACAATAGAAGAATGGATATTGAAAGTTATTAACTTGGCTGAGATGGCTAAAATCTCAGCGTTTTTAAAAGACAATACGCAGGAAAGATATTTAATTGAATGGAAAAAATGGATTGATTATCTACAAAACAGATATCAGATTAAGAAATATCAGATTGCCTTTGAATAATTAGAAAGTTATTTTATGTAATGGGGAGGGGGTTGGGAGACGAAAAGCTTTGGATGTGGTTATTTGGATTGGAGTTTACCTTGTGATTGTCCCGGAAGCCGGGGTGGGGAGGAGGGGATGTTTTGTTTTTTTTTTTGTTGTGAGAGAGAGGGGGAAAAAAGGGGGAAAATGTTTTTGTTTTTTTTAAAACTCTTTCAATAAAAAAAAAAAAAAAAAAAAAAAAAAAATGATCACCATGTCAGTTAATACTTAGTTGGGTAACCTTTAGCATGAATTACGGCCTTACAACGTCTTCCCGTGGAGTGAACCAAGTTTTGCAGCTGTTATGTGAAACTAAGATTGAATGATGGCTTCTATTAACTGGGTTTTATTGCTGGGTCGCTTCTGACTAACAAGTTTCTTTAGTCGGCGCCATAGATTTCCAATTGGGTGAATGTCTGGGCTATTCCCAGGCCATTCCAGCAGTGGAATAGGATTAACTTGAAACTCAAAAAAAAAGTGGTGTTATTAGCCATCAAACCTCAAAAATACACTTTTCCCAAAAGGTTTCCACAATTTTGGCTACTACTCTAGCAGCAAGGTTATAGTCATAAATAGAAAAGAAGATAGGTAATATAGGATGAGAAGAAGAATAGTAATACAATCTTAGTAAATAGTTTGACATTGTGTTGGAAATTTAGTGATGCAGTCATTGAACTTTTTTTTTTTTAATCACATTTAAAATAGCCCAGAGAACCACAGCTATAACTTTCACCCATTGCAGGGGTGAAATGCTCCCGGTTCGGACCGGATTGCGCGATCCGATAGCGATGAGGGTGGGTAGTTCAGAGAACCGGTAGCAAAAAACCCTACCGCCCACCGCCCACGCCTCGCTGTTCTCTGTCCCTGAAGTGCTCAGTGATATAGCTGCGAACGGCCTTAAATGACTGCCGCGGCGCTTCCAAGGGCCGCACTACAGCTGATCAGTGCTGTAGGCGGCTAGTAGACCGGTGCCTCTATTTTTAAAGAAGGTAGACCGATGCCTCCCAAAAAACGGCAATTGGTAGACCGGTGCCTCTATTTTTAAAGAAGGTAGACCGGTGCGCTCCCAAGTTTTGTATACTTTATTATTTATTATTATTGGCCGTGCCCATTCAGTCACCTGACCAACAAGCCACACCCATCAATTAAGCCACACTCACAGAACCGGTAGGGAAAATTTTTAGATTTCATCCCTGACCCATTGCCTCGCCTGTTGACTGAGAACCTAAGGAGCTGCTTCTTCACCAGAGCCTGTTTTTATTTCCTTGGGCAGCTGGAGTCCGGCGCAAGCCAGAGGCAGATGATCCGAGAGGCTTTTGCGAGCGACAACGTCCTGGATGACTTCCTGAAAGAGAAGCGAGCGGCTGAAGAAGCCGGCAAACCGAAAACCATTGATCTGGTGCTTCCCGGATGGGGCGAGTGGGGAGGCGTGGGGCTGCATCCAAGCAAAAAGAAAAAGAAAAGGTACTTCGGGAGATGAGGTTGGAGGCCCCTGCCCTATTCTCTGCTCAATCTCTTTGCTTCTCTTAACAATTAACCAATGGAACGGCTTGCCACCAGAAGTTGTGGGCGTTCCATCAATGGAGGTTTGTAAGAGACTGGGCAGCTATGAGCCAGGGTGGCGCAGTGGTTAGAATGCAGTACTGCAGGCTACTTCTGCTGACTGTCGGCTGCCAGAAATTTGGCAGTTCGAATCTCACCAGGCTCAAGGTTGACTCAGCCTTCCATCCTTCCGAGGTGGGTAAAATGAGGACTCAGATTGTTGGGGGCAATAGGCTGACTCTGTAAACCGCTTAGAGAGGGCTGTAAAGCGGTGTATAAGTCTAAGTGCTATTGCTATCTATCTATCTATCTAAATCCACTAGAGCTGTGGTGGTATAGTGGTTAGATTGCAGTATTGCAGATTATTTCTCCCAACTGCCAGCAGTTCAATCCTGACCACCTCAGGCTTTCTTTCTTTCTGAGGTCAGTAAAATGAGGGCCCAGATTGTTGGGGGGCCAATATGCTTAGAGAGGGCTGTAAAGCACTGTAAAGTATATAAGAATATATATAAGCTCTATTGCTATTGCTATTTGTCCCGAATTGGGTATGCAGTCTCTTGCTTGAGCAGGGGTTTAGATTAGAAGTCCTCCAAAATCCTTTCCAACTCTTGCTATTAAATCAGGTTCCTCGTCAAGCCAGCGCCTGGACCCCCAAGGAAAGACCGGCACCTGCCCCACGTCCTACTGAACGAACGGCAGAATGTTTTAGCCGCCGCTCATCAGGTGAGAGCAAACATTCCTTTTTTCAGGATGGTTCTTCCCGTTAAAATTCTGGGTGCTTCACTGGATTTATTGATTTGATGGATGTAGCTGCCCATCTCACGGCAGGGGCTCCCATTTAAAAGCAAGCCAGAGTTGGCAGGTCAACAGCGCAGGGCCCAAGCAGACAGATTTCCCCAGCCATGCTAACTCCGAATCGGATAAACAATGTCTGCTACAATGTCCTACCTGTCAATGACTACTTCAGCTTCAACCACAACAATACACGAGCGCACAATAGATAACAAACTTAAGGTAAACTGCACCAAACTCGATTGCAGAAAATACGACTTCAGTAACAGAGTGGCCAATGCCTGGAATGCACTACCTGACTCTGTGGTTTCTTCCCCAAACCCCCAAAACTTTAAGCTTTAAACTGTCTCCTGTTGACCTCACCCCATTCCTAAGAGGTCTGTAAGGGGTGTGCTGATAGATTCGGATTTTTATGTAATATGGGAGAAATGGTATAATTGGATCGAAAATAGAAGGAAAAAAAGGTGCTAGAACCTCTAAATAGAATGTAAAATTAGTATAAATGTGTAGAACATAGGTGAATACTAATAAGAGGATATAAAAATAGTCACAGTCATGTGTAAGCGGTGAATAAGAATTGTTTAATTGTAAAACTTAATAAAAAAATATTTTTTTAAAAAAAAGAGCACCAGCGTGCCTACCGTCCCTGTCCTAATGTTCCCTTTAATTGTATTCATTTTATGTATTCAATTCATGCTTATACTTACATCTAATATGTACTCAACAAATAAATAAATAAAATAAAAATAAATAAATTAACCACACACTCGCTGGTTTTTACACAAGGCACTTAATTTGGTCCTTGGACTTACTAACCTGTTTTCTGGGTTCCACCAATACAGTGAATTATTAGAATGCCACTACTACCATCTTTAACCTGGTTTAAATGAATTGTGCATACCCAGCCAGTGGTTAAGTGCAAGGAACAGGAATGGCCGGAATAGCTCAGGCTGTAAGGAGTCTGTTATTAGAACACAATAGCCTGCAATTACTGCAGGTTCAAGCCCGGCCCAAGGTTGACTCAGCCTTCCATCCTTTATAAGGTAGGTAAAATGAGGACCCAGATTGTTGGGGGGGCAATAAGTTGACTTTGTAAATATACAAATAGAATGAGACTATTGCCTTACACACTGTAAGCTGCCCTGAGTCTTCGGAGAAGGGCGGGATATAAATGTAAATTAAAAAAATTTTTTAAAAAAATGGCGCCTATGATATGCTAACATAAAATCCATAGGAATCCAATATTATAGAAAAAGAAATATATTTAAAAACTTTTTTTAACAATTTCTGAGAATCTTATACAATTTCCAAAAATCATACTAAAATTATACTCAAAGATTGCATGGGTGAAAATTTTGAAATATTACAACTTTGGGCATTTTTGGGGGTGCAGGGGTGAAATGCTCCCGGTTCGGACCAGATCGCCCGATCCGGTAGTGATGGCGGTGGGTAGTTCGGAGAACCAGTAGCAAAAATCCCTGCCCCCACCCCCCACCCATGCCCAGCTGAGCTGAGCTGCGCAATCATCAGAGGCTTTTTTTTCTTTAATTTTAAAAGCATTTTTTCTTCGGCTGAAAAAATGCTTTTAAAAGTTTAAAAAAAGCCTCTGATGATCGTGCAGCTCAGCTGGGACCATCACCATTCGGCCGAAGAGGTTGTAGAAAAAATGCTTTTAAAAGTAAACAAAAAAAAATGGCCATGCCCACCCAGTCCCATCAAGCCCATCAAGCCACGCTCACAGAACCGGTAGTAATAAATTTTACATTTCACCCCAGGTGGGAGGGGGGGGGCTACGCAAGGACCAGAAACAATTTCTAAAGCTTAACATGGTGTGTAAAGTAGGCCATTATTTTATATCTAAAAATTTAGATCTGGGATGGATGTTGCCAAGTATCCGTGTTTTACAAATTGTGAACTTGGGTAAAATAAATGAAAACTACTAAAATTTAAAAATAATCGCTAACTCAGAAGGCAGATATCCCTCGACTGCCTTATTCTGATACTGTGCTGGCTTGAATGAGCCCTGGTGGCGCAGTGGTTGAAGTGTAGTATTGCAGGCTAACTCTGCCCACAGCCTGGAGTTCAATCCCGATGGGGATCAGTATATGTCTATTGCTAATGCAGATTCAGACAAGCAGAGGAAAGACCTGGAGGAGTGCAAGGCCAGGTACTGGCACCCGGAGGCTCAGCGGGCTAAGATGCTCAGCCAGTTCCAGGCCATGATGCAGTCCCACTGGAACGAGGCCTTCCGGCTCTTCGCCACCAACAGCGCTTCCCTCCAGCCTTCGCCCAAAACCCCACACCAGGAGGCTAAAATAGACCCCAAGTCGGAATTCCTGCCCCCGTCCAACCCGCATAAAAAGACTCTGAAGGGGGAGACTCTCTGCAGCAACCCAAACGTTCAGTGCACATATCTGTCCCGGGGCCGTAGTTTGAGGACCCCTGATTTAGTGCAATACAAAAAAATGCAAATAATTTTTCTGCGGACCACCAAAAATTTCTCGCGGACCACCAGTGGTCCACGGACCACCCGCTGGTGACCACTGCCCTAGACAGCATCTCTGCATCCCGTCTCCCAAGGTCTTTCTTGCATGCCATGATGGATCCCTTTCCTCCCACAGGTGAACCAGCTCCCCTTCCCCTTTGAGAACCGTCAACAGTTTGAACGCAGCATCCAAGTGCCGGTGGGCTCCACGTGGAACACGCAACGGGCTTTCCAACAGTTGACGGCTCCCCGGATCATCACACAGCCTGGCCAGATCATCCGTCCCATCACTGCAGAAGATACCAACCTGATCCATCAGAAGGATAGGTCGACAGCCGCCGTTGGACCGAAACCAGATTTGGAGTTAACCCTCCCTCTCCGCCCGCCTCGTCCCCACCGTATCCCAAAGAAGAAAGGCCGGTAGGAGTGAATTTGTGCCGATATGACCAGTGGGCACATTGGCATCTTATTGGCATTGTCCCAAGCAGATGTCCTGTCTTTGGATTTTTCCTTACTTTGAAGATGATCCTATATATACAGTAGTGGCTAAAATTGTGGAAACCTTTTGGGGGGAAAGTGTATTTTCTAAAACTAGCTAATAACCCCATTTTTTTTCCCGGAGTAGTACCATAAAATTATATATCAATGGAAAGATAATTTCATCAAGAATGTAATAATGCAATGTTTGTGAAGGATTTGCTATTAGAATAGCAGTTACAGTATAAAGAAGAAAAATGAAACACATAGAAAAAATGAGATATGCAAAAATTGTCACCCCCCAAAAAATGAGATATATACAAAAATTATCACCATTAATAATGTATCAGTTAATAATTAAAAATTATCAATTAATACTTAGTTGGGTAATCTTTAGCATGAATTAGGGCCTTACAACATCTTCCCATGGAGTGAACCAAGTCTTTGAGTTGTGCAGCTGTTATCATGTGAAACCAAGGTTGAATGATGGCTTCTATTAACTGGGTTTTATTGCTGGGTCACTTCTGACTAACAAGTTTCTTTAGTCAACTCCATAGATTTTCAATTGAGTTAAGGTCTGGGCTATTCCCAGACCATTCCAGCAGTGGAATAGGATTATCTTGAAACTCCAAAAAAAAAAAAAGTGGCGTTATTAGCTATCAAACCTCAAAAATACACTCATCCCAAAAGGTTTCCACAATTTTGGCCACTACTGAATGAGGATCTTATATACAGGTTTGCCTGCCCAATTGGAAGATATACTCGCTTTCTTTCAAATGATTTGGTTTTATTCCGTATCCCTCGCTCACCCACCCTGTTTTTTTAAAATACTAAAGAAGTTAGTTAAAACTCTTTCAACTCGTCCCTTCTTGACCAATGAGCTAACCTGGGAACAAGCGGTCCTATAACCATGGCCTTTTTGCAGGCACCATAATAAACTGTGAAAAAAGGTGCTTAGATCTTACAGCAGGTTAAGGCACCACTTTCTCCAGTTAAAAACCTCAACCCTTCTCCCAAAATAATTGGATTGATTCTTCCTGTTTGGGGAGAGGTTAAAGTGCAAGCACCTTACAACACCCCCAACCCTGCCAGCAAAATAAAAAAGACAGAACACTTCACTCAGTTTGTCTGTTTAAAACCTCTGTATTTCCACTTTAAGACGCTCATAATTCCACTCTCCTTAAGCAGGATGGAAAAAAAATATATAATTCACGCACCCGAAAAACAAAATTGCAATTTGGACGGAGGAAAAGAATGGAAAAAACACAGGAAGTTTTCTTGCCTAGACAACCCAGGTCGTTTAGCACTAGAAAAATAACCGGAACCAGCCAACTAATAAACGGATCTATATATTTTTGAAAAGTGTCTCTTCGTGCTTTCTTTTTCGTTTCTTTTTTTCTAAAGCCAGGAGTGTGTTTTTGTACCAAAGGGCGAATTTGTGATTGCGTTTTCTTTCCTCCTAATTTTCTCAACGAGATGCAAAAAAAAAAAGAAAAAAAAGGATAATGAGTGTTATTCAAAATTTACAGGCGTGACTTTAAAAATGGGGGCTTTGCCAGAGTTCGTAGACATCAAAAATAAATTAGGCTGCTTGCTTATTACTCGTTGTCCGAAGTTGTTACAATTCCCCTGCTTGGTGGTTTTATCGATCCACAATTCAACCTGGCCAGGACCGTTTTGTTTTTCTAAGTTTCCAATCCTTACGACCGAGATCTTAGGTAAGGTTGATGTTTCAGACGGTTAGGAAGGTGATATTGTGGTCCACCAACAGCCTGCAGAGCTGGCAATGGAGTCGGACAGCGATGAGGCTGAGGTGAGGCCAGGGCCATTGAGGAGTGAGGTGTGGACTCCGGAGCCTCCAGAGACTGATAGTAGCGAGGCAGAGGAACAGGAGGAGCCTCTTCCTAATGCACGCATGAGAAGAGCTGCCAAAAGGCAAGAGCAGCCCAAGCAAAGAGGAAGACTCGGGAGTAGGGCCAAGAGATGGTTGGCCCCTCCCATAAGGCTTAAAAGACCAGCAATGGCATTTGGGCTTTGCCGGAAAACAACGTTGGTAGCTTCGTCGTCTTGCATTTATTTTTGTATCAGTGTCTTCTGAACAACAAGAAAGGCCTTTGGCAGTTTAACTAATTGGACCAAGGTTTGTGATAGGACTGAGAAATTTGTGTTGGGAGGAATTTGCTTTAGTTTAGTTGAACTACGCTGGGAATGAAGTAATTCTCAGCTGTTTGAATAAAGTTTGTTTTTTCACTGACTCCGTTTCCTACTACCGACTTGGGCCTGGGTCACAACAGGTGAGTGGGTAAGACTGAACAACATTTTTTTTAGGAATCGGCAGGTGATGTTTTCATATCTTTACACGCTTCCCCCTTCTTGGTGACAGGAAGAGGATAAATTTTGCAAACAAAACTGTTGCGTGTAAATTGACTGTATTGCATCATTTTATATGTGTTGCTTCATCAAAATAGCAGCACATTTTTGTTAAAAGTTTATTAGCTTTAACGATGCTATAAATAGATGGGTGGTCCTGCCTCCATGGGAGAGGGGATTTCCCATTTCTTTTTTTAAAAAAAACCCATTTAGAATAGAATAGAATTTTTTATTGGCCAAGTGTGATTGGACACACAAGGAATTTGTCTTGGTGCTATTTGTTTATTTATTTATTGGTGCTTGGTGTTATTTTGGAGAATAACAGCGACAGACATGAAGCCAACGCTAAGCATATCAAAAAATCCATCTCTGTGGACAAGGATACTAAAAAGTCATCCAAGGAAAACCATTAAAGGAGAATATTTGTTGTTGTTCTTAGTTGCAAAGTCATGTCCGACCCATCATGACCGCATGGATAACATTCCTGCAGGCCCTCCTGTCCTCTACCATCCTCTGGAATATATATATATATATATATTCTATTTGTATATATAGAATATTTGTAGCTGAGGGTTAAAATGAGGGGTCCTCGGTGCTCTCTGAGCTTGCTTGTTTCCTTGCAGATGTTTCGCTACCATACTAGGTAACCTCATCAGTGCTAGGAACACTATAAACCCACCTTCGTGCAAATGAAAATACTACATGCCGTTTCTAACCCGGTGTCCCAAACGAGTCGCAAAGGAACACCCCCAGAGTCGTGGGGCTTAATTCTGCCTTCCTCCATCGCAAGGATCCTGAGAAAGGAAGGATCACAATACTCATAATGCCCAGCAAACATTGGTAAGAGTAGCCAAAAAAACAAAACAAACCCCATCCACAATTAATCAGATTGTAAAATTTGTGCCAGACTTACCTTCTATTTAGTTTCCACCTGCGAGAAAGCTCTGATACAGGGTAGTCCCTCGACTTATAAACTATTCGTTTAGTGACTGAAGTTACAACAGCGCTGAAAAAGTGACTTACGACCGTTTTCAGACTTATTACCATGGCAGCACACACACACATGGTCACGTGTTCAAAATTCAGACCCTTGACAACTGACTCGTGTTTATGACGCTTGCAGTGTCCTGGGGTCACGTGATCCTCTTTTATGACCACCTGACAAGCAAAGTCGATGGGGAAGCCGGATTCGCCTAACCGTGCTTCTAACTTCACCACGGCAATTATTCTCCGAACAACGGCGGCAAGAAAGGAGCGTCAACCCTTCCATTCCCCCACCATACAGTCAGAGCGGAAGAAGCTTCTTGGATGAGAAGCGAGACGTCTTCGGCAAGAAACCAAGAAAGTCCAGCTGGAAAAGCACCTTTGGCACAACCCTGACCTGGATTAGGGGTCTCCAACCTTGGCAACTTTAAGCCTGGCGGACTTCAACTCCCAGAATTCCCCAGCCAGCTTTGCTGCTTTGCTGGCTGGCGAATTCTGGGAGTAGAAGTCCACCAGGCTTAAAGTTGCCAAGGTTGGAGACCCCTGACCTGGATGACGGAGAACCTCCACAGACATCACAGACTCCAAGAAAGGCGTGTAAAATGGAACAAAACTCGCTTAGCCAATTCTTACTTAACCACAGAAACCGGGGGCTCAAAGGTGGCCGTAAATCAAGGACTCACTGTATTAATTTTCTAGGGGTGGGATTATAGCGACAACCGTTTTTTTTTTGTCGTCTCTGCTTTGCCGTTCTCTTCCAAACAGAAGCTTTAAACGGGGGATTTAAATCGGCAGCCAGACAGATTGCAAGCGATCCTTGACTCCCGTTCCAGTGTCTGCCTCCCCCCTCCTCCTCCTCCGCCCACCCCTCTAAATCTGTTCAGACCTCCATTAAATCTACTGCAGCCGGCTACTCAAAAGCCCGATGACCAACACCCGCCTCTCTCTCTCTCTCCCCACCCCTCCCTGACTTCTTTCCTGTCTCATCCACCAGGAATTATCTCTACTGACGTTGACCTAATTGTTTACATCTCGCCCAGATCCATTTGGGGCAGCATTTTCTCTTTCATTTCTCGCCACCCCACGCACCCTCCCCACCTTGAACTGGGGCGGCATATGCGCTGCTCCTGTTGAACTGCAGGCCAGAAAGGCAAAATAGCAGCCGAGCAGCTGGAAGGCTTCGACTTATCCTTTGCGTTATTAGCCAGTCCTCGGCGTATGGCCTACGATGGAGGCCAAAATTTCTGCCGCCGAACAAGACAATTGCGAAGTGAGTCTCGCCCCGTGATATGACCTCTCTAGCCACCGTCATTAAGGGAATCACTGCAATTAAATTGACTTTGTCAGCAGGTCACAAAAGGGGATCAGGACACTAAAAGCCGTCATAAATACAAACCAGTTCCCAAACCTCTGACTTTTTGATCGGGTGAACAAGAATGGTCATGCGAAAAGCTGTCGTCACTTTTTTTCAGTGCCGTTAATAATCTCCAACGGTCACTGAACGAGTGGCTGTAAGCCAAGGACGACCTATCCTCTTAATCTTGACCCCTTTGGAAGGGAGTGCGATGTGAATCCAAGCAAGCTGGCCAATGCATGGTTTAATCCACTGATCGGGGGACGCTGACAGTGTTGTGTGAGCAGCTGCCATTCCAGAAGAGGAATTCCAAGGTAGACTGTTACAACCTGGGGAAGCTTCCTTGATCGAAACAGCCCTTATAACAACTAGGGCGACCTTCAGAAGGTGGCATTCAGCCGGTTAAAACCGTTTCAGGCGAACCGGCAGTGGAAATCTTGGGTGCCGCTCACCTAACCTGGCGCTATTTAGGCAGGTTTTTGAAGCCGGTAACATGCGCGGAAGGCACGCACAAAAGCGCATTTGCAGAAGGCCATGCGCATGTGCAGAAGGCAGGTGCGCAGGCGAATCGAGCGTTCGCACACGGGGCGAACCGATAGTAACAAAATGTGAAGCCTTCTCTCTTCCAGATGTTTATAGAGTTGCAACACACACCCCAAGCATCAATCATCATCTGGAGGGAATATGATTGTTTAAAAAGGATGTGACATACCGTACGGCCAGGTATGTTATTTGGGGATAAAAATGCTTCCACCCACCTCCCATGTGTAAGCAAGATACCCCAAACGTTGAAGCCCTTGCAGGTTTTATCTGTGTCTTCAGGTCTTCAGGAACCAGGAGCATCACTCAGGTGACCCTGAGGATACAGATAAACCTCCAAGGGCTTCAAGGACCCTCTAAAAGGATGCAAAGGACCAGCTGTCTGGCAAGGAGTATCAATCCTTCCATTCTCCCACCATCCAGTATCAGAGCTGAAGAAGCTTCTTGGACGAGAGGAGAAAGGTCTTCAAAAGAAAACAAACAAGAAATTCCTGAAAAAAAAGCACCTTTGGGACAACCTGTTGGTAGGTATTTAAGAGTTCAAGGTTCTCTTTTTCTTGATTTTGATGGGTAGGTGGCTTCCTATACCACCTTTTCCTCCAGAAGCCAGCCTCAACTTCTTTAATGGAGTTGGCACGGCTTAAGGGGGTGTCTGACCCGGGGAGGGGAGAGAGGAAGTCCCTCACCTGACTAGGTGGCTCAGTGGCTAAGACATTGAGCTTGTCCATCAGAAAGGTCGGCAATTCGGCGGGTTCAAATCTGGTGAAATCCAGCAGGTTCTGACAGGTTCTGGAGAACCGGTAGCGGAAATTTGGAGTAGTTTGGAGAACTGGCAAATACCACCTCTGGCTGGCCCCAGAGTGGGGTGGGAATGGAGATTCTGCAATATTCTTCCCTCAGGACTGGGGAGGGAAGGGGGATTTTGCAGCATCTTCCCCTGGAGTGGGGTGGGAAGGGAGATTTTGCTGTACCCTTCCCCTGCCCTGCCCACCAAGCCACGCCCACCAAGCCACACCTACAGAACCGGCCACAGTAAAAAAAAATAAAAAATTGGATTTCCCCACTGGTTCGAATCCCTAGTACGGATCTCTGCCTGAGCGAGGGGGTCAGAGTAGATGACCTCCGAAGTACCTTCCAACTTGGTTACTGCTCTAACCACTACGCCACCCGGTCTTTCCCTAAATCCGGGATTTCCGGGGAGGGGGGCGGTTAAGGAAGAAGGAAGGGGAGCAGATGGACGTCGCTTCCAAAGCCCCCCCCCCCCGTGCGCCCCTCGCCTTCGCCCGGCCACCGAGTCTGGCATCGAGCAACCGTCTCGCGGCCGGTTCCAAGCACCGACTTTTCCCCGCCGCTTGCAACCGCAGAACGCGGCGGGGCTTGTCGGCAGTCACGCGTGGAATCGCCCTTCTCTTTCCCCGCTTGCCCGGAGACCGGCGCGGCTTGCATTGCAAGCCGAGGACGGACTCGTCCTCTCCCCTGCACGGAGCCCAGGTGGGAGCTTCGGCTGCAGACGCCAGGCGGGCCGGCTCGGAGAAGCCAGCGGCCGGAGCTGCGCGCCTCCCTTCGCCGGCCTACTTTCCAGCCAGCCCAGCCAGGTGGTGGTGCTGCCCCAACTCCGCAGCGCAGCTCCCGGGGAAACGAAACGAAACGAAGCGAGAGGGAAGCCGGCGCGGGCTCGGTGCCAAGCCGAAGGACTCTCCGCCACTCGCCCTTGCACGCATCCCCCGCCCTACATACACACACGCGCGCGCGCGCGCCCGCTCCTCAACACGGGTCGGCGGCTTCCCACGTGCATGGCTCAAGCAGGCTGCTTGCAAAGAAAAAAAAAGGGGGGGAGAAAACCCCGCGTCCTGGCCGCCCCTTTCGTGCGTGGGTTGCAACGTGCGTGGCGTGGTGGTGGTGGTTGTCACGGGTATTAAGAAAGTAACCCATTCAGAAGACCAGCCTTTCTTCTGCCCCTTGCAACCCGCGTGGGGAGGGAGGGGAAGGGTCGTGGGTGGTGGTCACGGGTATTAAGAAAGTAACCCATTCAGAAGACCAGCCTTTCTTCTGCCCCTTGCAACGCGCGTGGGGAGGGAGGGGGAGGGTCGTGGGTGGTGGTCACGGGCATTAAAAAAGTAACCCGTTCAGAAGACCACCCTTTCTTCCACCCCTTGCCCGGAGCGGGTCTTCTTCTTTTCTCACTGGGTGGGTCAGGCAGCTGTGCGGATCAGCCTTCCACCTCCCTTCCCCACGACCCCCGCTGGGCTCTTCCTGTCTTCAGGCCCGGCCTGGCCGCTTCATCCATTATACACGTGTATATATATATTTTTTTGCCAAAAAAAAAAGCGGGGGGGTGGGCTTCAAACGGGCACGGGCACGCGCGTATCGCCAGGGCTCCAAGACGGTGGGTGGGGGTGAGGGGAGGGTCGCAGGATGGAAGATTGGCAGCCACCCGGTTGGCTTATATAGCCCCATGTGGGGGGGGGGGGAGGTTGAGATTCCCCGGAGCTTCTGACGATCGTTCGCGGCCACTTCCGGAACGAGGAAATTGCAAGCGAGCAGCCCTCGTGCATCGATCGGGCTCGGGCTGGGTGGGGAACCGAACCCGTGTTCGCTTCCCCTCCCGGGCTGCGGGCGTCTCCGGCAGGATCGAGCGACGCGGCCGAGTTTGGAAGCCTCCCCAGTCCCCCACCCCTCTCTCTCTCTCTTTCTGTGTGCCCTGCCAGCGAGCTTAGCAAGAAGATCGAACGTGTGAAACCGACCCTCCTCTCTAAACGCGGGGTGGGGGGCGCGGGGTGGGGGGCAGAAAACCAAAACCCAAAGTCATTTGGCCATGTCAAAGTTTGGAGGGGATGGTCGGGGGTGAGGGAGACGAGGCTCCCGATCTGTCCCAAATCGGGATGACCGACGTGGGTATCAAACTCGCGGGTTCCCCCCTTCCCCCCCCCCCATGGTGAGGATTATGCCAGGCTGCCTTGCTTGGAATGGAGGTGGGGGGGGAGATATATATAGAAATATGCATGCATATGTAAATAAACCCGCTAATAAATAAATGAAAACCGAGGAAGCGGATAGAAGGGTTGCAGATTTTTATTTTTTATTTTTGTAGAGCTGCATCCTATCTATTAATATGCGGGGGAGCCCTTAATGGGTTGTGTGAACCGAAGGAGAGGTTAGAACTGTGCTTTTGGCAAGGGTTTTTTGCTACCTGTCTTGACAGATTACAGGTTGTCTGGAAGGCAGGGATGACCCATGAAAGTAAAAGCAAGGGCCCAAGCACTTCTGACCTTGGGTTTTCTACCTAAGCAGGGGGTTGGACTAGAAGACCTCTTAAGGCCCCTTCCAACTCTGTTATTCTGTTCTTGTCGTATTGGGGTGTTGCATGCTGGGACCATCCCAGTTCAACCAGTGAGACATTTTCCCTGGACGTTTTCTGGCTGGACCGTACAATCTTATCTTTTTTCCCCTAATTTCTTTGCAAAATCTGTAAGGGGCGTGCATAAGAGCACAAACGTGCCTACCATTCCTGTCCTAACGTTCCCTTTGATTGTATCCAATTCGTATAGTTTTTCTTTTTTTATACTTATGCTTATATATATATATATGCTTATATATCGTATAGTTATTTCATGCTTACGCTTACATATACTATTGTGACAAATAAATAAATAAATAAATAAATAAATAAAATATTCCCAAACGTTACCAAAACAAACCCTCTTAAGAAAATGGAGTTGCTTTTTTAAGAAGAAAAAAAGTTATGGCTGTTTTATTTAAGAGAAAAAGAAACATATTTATGCATAACCCATTACACGCTGCTTATTTCTGCTGGTTATGACGACCCCAAGGGAGGAAAAAAAAAATCTGTTTACAAGATATTTGGAGGCTAGTCCAGATTTAACACCAAATCATCTTTGTTGCTATAAAAATCTGGACCGGGAAATTGTGAATGAGAGAATCGGAAGTTTTATTCTGGATAAATTGGCCCTTTTTTTCCCCTCTCCTAAATTGTGTTTGCTTGAAGAAGGACAGTGAGCAATCTGGGTAGGGGTATGAACATCCTTGGATCCTATTTCCTGTGCCTCTGAGAACTGGTGATGGTTTTCCAAGACCCCCTAGTCCTTCCTAACTTCAACCCTTTCCCATTTGAGCCAAAAGAGCCATGGATGGCAGCCATCTTCCCAGGTAGTCTGGAAACGCTATTCAAATTTTTCTAATGACTTTCCTTAATCGGGTGCCTCCTGAGGTGTGATGGTCTCACCTTCCAACATCCTCCAGTCGATGGCTGTGGCGACTGGATGGCTGTGGCGACTGACGATGATAATAACTATGGCCAAACACACCTGGAAGGCCACTGGCTAGAGAAAGGAGATTGGGTTGGATTGGATTGAATAGTTTATTTGGCCAAGCATGATTAGACACACAAGGAATTTGTCTCTGGTACAGAAGCGCTCAATGTACACACAAAGCTATCATTATTATTTACTTTATTCATTAAACATGAAACTCAAGTCAACTAAACATTCAAAAATGCATCACAAATACCATGAATGGTTGAGACAGGTTGCTGCCAGTGTCCTAGGTATCATCATCATCATCATGTTGTTGTTATTATTATTATTATTATTATTATTATTATTATTATTATTATTATTATTATTATTATTATTATTATCTTATTCATTAAATATGAAACTCCGTCAACTGAACATTTAAAAATGTGTCACAAATATGATTGACTGGTGCTAATGGTTGATACGGGTTGCTGCCAGCATCCTAGGTATCAACCAAGTATCTTCTTAAAATATATGATATTCCGAGTAGCGCAATTTCTTGATGTGTTTTGTAAAATTCTTGGACATGGAACCAAGTGCCCCAATGACAATGGGTATCACTGTTACATGTTTCATCCATAGCCGTGTAGTTTCGATGGCCAGGTTGCGATATTTTGTGATTTTTTTTTTCAGTTCTTTTTCTTCGACTCTGGCGTCTCCTGGTAGAAGAAAAAGAACTGGAAAAAAATCACAAATTATTATTATCATCATCATCATATCTTTTATTCATTAAACATGAAAGTCAGTCACTGAACATTTAAAAATGTATCGCCAATATCATTGACTTGCGCTGATGGTTGATATGGGTTGCTGCCAACGTCCTAGGTATCAACCAAGTATCTTAAAATAATAATAATAATAATAATAATAATAATAATAATAATAATAATAATAATAATAATAATAATAATAATAATAACAGCAACCCGTATCAACCATCAGCACCAGTCAATTATATCTGTGATGCCTTTTTGAATGTTCAGTTGATTGAGTTTCATGTTTAATGAATAAAGATAAGTAATAATAGTAATAACAACTTCATTACAAACCAAAATTTTCCTTGGTCGTAATTTTTGGGTGAAAGCATCCAGGGTGGTTTGTGTTGATCTGTTGATCCTTCAAAGTGTCGTGCAAACTTAGAAAACAGAGTCCAGTCTTCTAATAGCTGTGCTCAAGCATGTGTGAACATAACCCACAAGTCCTTACTCGGTGTTACCATCTTTAACTTCCATAAAATTATATTTCAAGAGCAATCAGTAACGAGGATCATAGTTTTTCATAGCTCCATCCAGTCTGCTTTCCGGGCGCCGGATTAAACTCCAAACACGCAACAACGATTTTCTGTTTCTATGTGGGTTCAAGATTTAAAAGCTGCTTTCTGTATTGTCTTTGTAGTGAAGAAGATTGAACATGAACTTTCCAACCGTGAGATTCTTAGCCAGGAGTAGAGGCCACACTCCAGTTATTATAGGCCAGATGGTTTTAGGAAGGAAGTAGTGTTTTGAAGAAGGAATACTCCAGTCGGAGGCCAGATTGTTCTTTCTTAACTTCTCCATGAGTACATGAAGTTCTACCAGACCTGTCCATCTAGTAGTTCATCACTTGCTACATCAACTTTCTCCAGGTTGGTGTGTTGGCCAAGAGTATAACATGTAGGAACCAGGCAAAGAGAAAGGATGTGCAGATAAGACTCCCTTATTTTTTATTTTTGTCCACTATGACAACCATGTTAGATAGACACAGCTGAGAACAAGTGGCCCAAAATCACCCAGAAAGCTTCGTGCCCAGGTAGAGCCCAGCACCTTAATCACTACACTGTCTTGTAGACTGTATTGGCTCTGCAGGCTCTACTGGAGGGCTGGTTGCTCCTTCTGAACTTGCCTTTATTACATCCTCAACTGGAATGCAATGTAGCCCACAATGGATGGTTGGTTTTTGTAGGCTTCAAAAGAAGAGCAAGCTACACTTGCATTGTAGGATAAATATTCTCTGAAGTTTAGGGGAACATGAGATGGGTTCTTCTCTAGATGAGATTGGGCAGCACATAAAACTAAATAAATAAATTCAAGAAGGGCATCATTTTTTGCAGGAAAGTATCTTCCGCAGTATACTTTTCCAGAGATTAACCTGTGGATTATGGCTTATCTCTGGAGTTTCCTGCATGGGACAGAAAGAGGGTGATGGTTACAAAGAGGACTGTGAAAATATCTACATACAGATCCTTCGCATCCTGGACATAAACTGTTTCAACTCCCACCCTCAAAATGACGCTATAGAGCACTGCACACCAGAACAACTAGACACAAGAACAGTTTTTTTCCTGAATGCCATCACTCTGCTTAACAACTAATTCCCACAACACTGTCAAATAATTTACTAAGACTGTATTACTACCATCTCTTCCTTAGTGGTATCTATCTCTTCCCACTTATTACTAATAACCATGTCGCTTGTATCTTTCAATTTATATTGATTTTGTTTCGTAGGACGATTTGATAGCTTATTAGTAACCTTGACGATCACTAAGTGTTGTATCTTTTTATTCTTGATGAATGTATTTTATTCTCCTTATGTACACCGAGAGCATATACACCAAAGACAAATTCCTTGTGTGTCCAATCACACTTGGCCAATAAAGAATTCTATTTTATTTTATTTTTCTATGGATCGTGTTGCACGATAATCATGCATGCTGGTGAGGCTACAGAAATATTGAAATATTTCAAAAGCAAGATGTTTTGAGTTGTGTAGATTTATTTTAAATATATATATATATATATATATATATATATATATATATATATATATATATATATATATATATATATATATATATATATATATATATATATATATATATATATATATATATGTAAGATTGAAGTGTCTTGGCGACGTTTCACGAAGTCTCATTCGTCATCTTCATTCGTCATCTTCAGGCTCCCAGAAGCACGAAGCTGAAGCCTGAAGATGACGAATGAGATTTTGTAAACGCTACAAGACATTTCCAATTTTACACGGAGAAAACCCGAACAACCAAAGACCTATATATATATATATATATATATATATATATATATATATATATATATATATATATATATATATATATATATATATATATATATATATATATATATATTGCTCCCAGAAGCACAAAGGTGAAGCCTGAAGATGACGAATGAGACTTCGTCGAAACGTCGCCAAGACACTTCCAATCTTACACGGGAGAAAACCCGAACAACCAAAGACCTATATATATATATATATATATATATATATATATATATATATATATATATATATTTATTTATATATATATATGTATATATATAAATATATATATATATATATTTAAAAGAGGGGTTGATAAACAGATAGATAGATAGATAGATAGATAGATAGATAGATAGATAGATAGATAGATAGATAGATAGATAGATAGATAGATAGAGTGAAAGTAGTCATCATCAATAAGCCAAATTCTGGACTAACCTGCGAAATGAATTTTGCACATTTTGCAGATGTGATACAAAGCTAAATGGCTTATCAAAACCATAGAATGAATCATTTCGAGCCCCATTTACAATTATGGGTCTTAAAGAGCTGAAATTCAACAGATGCTGTTTTTAACCTAACAGCAACCGTTTCCAGACAACACCAGTTAAATTTCTACCTCTCAGACCACGGCTAAAGGCCCAGCAGCCTGACCTTCTCCTGGGAGAGCAACTGAAAATATATTGGAAGGGGGGGGGTCCCTCAAATAGATAAAAATATCTTTTTTGCATCAGTTCTCAACAACCCAGCTTACTTACAACTCTTAAATTATCCTGATCGACTCACCTTGGCCAAGGAAGTACACCTTGCTGTGTGAATGAGTTCATTAATCTTCTGCCCCTAACGATGCTATCTATGTGGCACTTGGAAATTCAGTCTTATTTTCTCAGTTATTGCACACTCTGGCGGGCAGGTAAGACCGTCACCTGCAGAATCACCTGTCATTTAGCTGCTAAAGCAAGAATGGGCGGTGTTGAACCCTTAGGTGGCCTTATGGGCCAGTTGTCCCCCACGCTAATTGCAAAATCTTTCTGCAAGTCATCCACTCAGCTATATGGGGGTCTTTCCATTCCCTAATGCCTGCCAGGTGGGAGGTGTCAAGAGGAAAATTAGATGCCAGAAGAAGGATCCAAAAGATGAGGGGGGAGAGGACAGGAACTGGGAAGGATAAAGGGGGTTCTAATCCATTTGACTCCAGCCTTAACCACTGCTTGCTTCAGCTTGGCTCATGGATGGATGCAGAGAGGTGCCCCCTCCCCATAATTATCCAGGGAGGAATAGCCTGAACCTGACAAGGTTGCTCACTTTAAGGAGGATGACCCATAGCACTAACTGGCAATGGGTGCAGCAGCAAGTCTTGTTGTGATTATGAAAGCTGGCAGAATCGTGGTCATGGGTGGCCATGGTTTGATTGTTGGGGTGCCAGGTTGCCCAAACATGTTCTTCTGTATCTCGCCAGGTGGCTTGGCCAAGGAGAAGCTGACCCAGAGAAGAATAGAATAGAATAGAATAGAATAGAATAGAATAGAATAGAATAGAATAGAATAGAATAGAATAGAATAGAATAGAATAGAATAGAATAGAATACAGAGTAGAGTGTATAGAATGCAGAGTAGAGTAGAGTAGAATAGAATAGAATAGAATAGAATTCTTTATTGGCCAAGCATGTTTGGACACACAAGGAATTTGTCTTTGATGCGTAGGCTCTCACTGTACATAAAAAGACAAGATACATTCATCCAGGATTCTAAGGTACAACACTTAATGATAGTCATAGGGTAAAAATAAGCAATCAGGAAACAATATCAATATAAATCAGTCATAAGTGGGAGGAGATGGGTGATGGGAATGATAGTTTGACAGTGTGGAGGGAATTATTTGTTTAGCAGAGTGATGGCGTTTGGGGAAAAACTGTCTTGTGTCTAGTTGTTCTGGTGTGCAGTGCCCTGTAGCGTGGCTTTGAGGGTGGGAGTTGAAACAGTTTATGTCCAGGATGCGAGGAGTCTGTAAATATTTTCACAGCCCTCTTTTTGACTCCTGCAGTATACAGGTCCTCAATGGAAGGCAGGTTGGTAGCAATTGTTTTTTCTGCAGTTCTAATTATCCTCTGAAGTCTGTGTCTTTCTTGTAGGGTTGCAGAACCAAACCAGACAGTTAGGGAGGTGCAGATGATAGACTCAATAATTCCTCTGTAGAACTGGATCAGCAGCTCCTTGGACAGTTTGAGCTTCCTGAATTGTTGTTCTCCAGGATAACTTGAAGAAGGTGGATGTAACCCAAAACTCACCCCGATTTCCTCTTTGGGTGCCACCAGAGCAGGAGGGAAAGTCTCGTTTTTTTAAAAGGCCTTTCCTAACTCTTTGAGATTTCCACTTCTGACGGTGACAACTCTTCACCGCTCATCCTTCCGGCTTTGTCACCTCGCGTCCCTCCGAGAATGACTTCCCACTCGTTGGGTCTTCGTAATAAATCTTTCTCCCCATGCCCAAACCCCACCCTCCCGCCTCCCCCTTTAATCTTTGGGGAGGGGGGAAGAGTAAAATTACGGAACCCCTCGTTATTTTAAATCTGTATTGTATCTATTTATTGTTGGTTTTTATCTGGCTGTGAACCGCCCTGAGTCCTTCGGGAGAAGGGCGGTATAGAAATTAAATTATATTATTATTATTATTATTATTGTATTTCCAACGCCGACGCGACGGGGTGGGTGGGAACCAAGCTTGAATCTGGCTTTCTGCCTCGGAGCCCCGCTTTGCAACGATTCCCTGGGCCAGGAGGGGAGCTGTGTGTCCCGGTCGGGGGATGATGGGAGCGGTAGTCCAAGGCTAGGTGGCTCCCGGGGCTAAGACACTGAGCTTGTCGGTCAGAAAGGTCGGCCGTTGGGCGGTTGGAATCCGTAGTACAGGTCTCCTCTGCGTGAGCGAGGGGGTCGGGCTAGATGACCTCCAAGGTCCCTTCCAACTCTTGTTCCTGTCAATCTGTCTCCAAAGACCACCGGCTGGGCGGGGCGGAAGGACAGCTAGACGAGCATCTCTGGCCACCGGGGCTTGGGGGAAGAAGTCTGTTTGTCTCCACGCGCTTCTTCTCTTGCCCCCCCCCACTTCTCCCCGAGAGGTGTGTAACTTGAGAACTAGCACCTTGGCTTCTCTCTTTTAAACTCTTCCCGGCCGTCCTTTTGTTCTCCGCTTCGGTTTCCAGGAGCGGCAGCTAAAACCCCCCCCGCCCATCCCCACCTCTTGAGGATGAGGTTGTGGGGAGGTTGGGGAGAACTTCGCAAGGCTGGTCGGGCGACCCTCGGGGCGGAGACCCCCCCCCCTCAACTCCGGCGTCCCCCTCCTCCCCTTCCTCCCCTCTCACTCCCCCTTGGCGCTTGGAGAGCGGCCGTTGCAACCCAACCCAACCCAACCCAACTCAACCCAACCCAACCCAGTCCTTGGTTGGCAGCTGGGGAAGTGGGGTGGGTAGGTGGGGTGGGGGAGAAGAAGAGAAGGTCCAAGAAGACCCCCCCCCCACTCTCCCCGGGGCTGCCCCGCCGGGCTCCTCCTGCCCCCCTCGCCCTCCTGCCACACGTTCGCCTCGGTCCGCAGCCGAGACCCCTCCCCGAGCCGCCGTCCCCCCGATCTCCCACAATCCTTTCTCCGAAAGCCAATCGCGCGGAGCTTGCTTGCGTACAGGGCTTGCCAGAAACTCCGCCTCCTTCCCGCTTTCGTGCTCCGGAGCCTTTCTCGTCCAGGATGCCGCGGAACCCGGCGGAGCTGCTGGCCGGAGAAGAGGAGGAAGAGGCGGCTCCGGCGCAGCTGCCGGCCGATGTCAGCGCCGGCCGAGCCTGAAGGAGAAGGACACGTGTTGGCGGCCTTGGCGCCCCGCGCCAGGTGAGCCCCCTACACCCCCCACCCACCCACCCACCCACCCTCCAGCTCGCTTCCTTCTTTTGACCTCCTTCCCATCGCCTTGCCTCGCGAGTCGGGAGTCGGGACTCTCCTCCGGGACGTCTTTCCTTCCAACCCAACCGAAAGCCCGGCCAACTTTCCCGGGAAGGAGGGAAGTGAGGGGGGGGAAGAAAAAGAAAAGTTTGCGGGTATTGGGGAAGGGGCGCCAGGCAAGACCCCAGCGATCTTTTCCACCCCTTTCTTTCTCTCTCTCTCTCTCTCTCTTTCTTCTGTCCCGCGTCGCGGGTTTTTTCTTAAGCCGTGATTTTTTTGGGGGTGGGTGGGAAAGGCACGATTGGCTGAGCTCACGGGGGACCCGGGCTTGAGCTTGGCTTGGCTAAGCTAAGAGCTTCCCGCTGGGTTTGAGGTCGTCACCAACAACTGCGGGGCTCTAGGTGCGAAGCGCCCTTTTAGGGGCTTTTCTTTAGGGCGGTGGGTTTTATATATATATATTATATATATATAGGGCGCTGGGTTTTATATATATATATATAAAACCCAGCGCCCTATATATATAATATCCCCTCCTGGCCCACACCGGGATCGCGGAATGGGCTTCAGCTTGGCTTCATTAGCAATGGCAGTTTAGACTTATAGACCGCTTCGCCGGGGCTTTTACGGCCCCTTCTCTAAAGCGGTTGAGGTCTTCCGACCTTGGAAGGCTGAGTCCATAGCACTTAGAACTTATACACCGCTTCAAGGGGCTTTTACAGCCCTTCTCTAAAGCGGTGTTAGAGAATCAGACTGTTGCCTCTCCACCCCCCCACCCCCCCACCCCCGCCTCACTATCTGAGGTCGTCGTTTTACCGACCTTGGAAGGCTGAGTCCATAGCACTTAGAACTTATATATCGCTTTCACAGGGCTTTTACAGCCCTTCTCTAAAGCGGTTTAGAGAGTCAGCTTATTGCTCTCCTCCCCCATCCGCACCATCTGAGGTCCTCGTTTTACCGACCTTGGAAGGCGGAGTCCATAGCACTTTAGACTTATATACCACTTCACAGGGCTTTACAGCCCTTCCCTAAGCGGTTTATAGAGTCAGCCTCTTGCCCCTTCCCCCTGCCCGCTGGACAGTCTGGGATCCTCGTTTTACTGACCACTGGAAGGCATGGAAAACTGAATCAACACCCAAATAGCACTTAGACTTATATAGACTTATATATGATATATATATATATATATATATATATATATATATATATATATATATATATATATATATATATATATATATATATATATATATATATATATATATATATATATATATATATACACATACACACACACACACACATACCCCTTGACAGCCCCTCTCTAAGCGGTTTACAGAGTCGGCCTCTTGCCCACCACCCACTGCCACCCACCCCCAACAATCTGGGTAAACAAACACGACAGGCTGGAGAATGAGTTGGTGCCTTCCTAAGATACAGACTTGGGGAAGCAGAATCTGAAGCCTCCTGGGAAGCAAACCTCAACTAACCTTCCCGAGATGCGTGTGTGTGTGGGGGGGGGGGCGTTTAAGTGTGTATTAGGATTGCAGCCTGCCCAGGGCAAGCCTGCTGGGTTTTTGTTTTTTTTTACAAGAGAATAACGCCCCCCCTCCCCGCCTGACTCTTCCGCATTTGTTTTGGGGGACAAACAAAGGCAATTTGGAGACCGTGTGATATGCGCAGAAGTGGCCCTCTTTTTAACTTTCAAGTTTCTTGCTCTGGCCTGGCTAGGATAAAGGCTTGTGTTTTCATTCCTGTCTCTGGGTACGAAAATTCAGGGTGTGTGTGTGTGTGTGTGTGTGTGTGTGTGTGTGTGTGAAATACTATGCTGGAAAGTGGACGGATTTGACCAGAGAGAGAGAGAGAGAGGGAGAAAGAGAGAGAGAGAGGGAGACATACATCCCAGCGGGAAAGCAGAGCCTGTCAAAAACAACCAGATCCTGCTTCAAAGGCTTTTTATGGAGTCAAAAAGGGGCTTTTTGACTTGAAGGACCATCAGTGAGAAGGCCCCTTGCCCTGTCCCTGCTGATGTGCTGTCCGTCATGGGACATGGCAGCTGGAATCAAACCTGGCAATTTGGAGACATGTCCAAAAGTTTGGATTTCCCCAAGGCCAACTCCAAGCCAGGGGGCTTTCTCAGTCAGTGAGACAGTTTTCTTTCTAGACTTTGCCTCTTGGAAATCCCAGAGTCTGACTTACAGAATACACAATAACAAGTGTTGGAAGGGACCTTGGAGATCTTCTAGTCCAACCCCCTGCTCAAGCAGGAGACCCTGTACCCTGTATCCACACAAATGGTTGTCCAATCTTTTTCTTAAAAACCTCCAGTGTTGGAACTCCCACAACATCTAAAGACAAGCCATTCCACTGATTACTCGTTCTCACTGGCAGGAAATTTCTCCTAACTTCTAGCTTGGGTCTCTCCTTGATAACTTTCCATCCGTTGCTTCTTGTCCTGCCTTCGGGTGCTTTGGAGAATAGCTGTACCCCCATCTTCTCTGGTGCAGCCCCTCAAATACCAGGAAGACTCGCTTTCAGGTCACCCCAATCCTTCTCTTCATTAGACTAAACATATCCAGTTCCTGCAACCATTCACCGTATGCAAAGTGGGGCCGAGAGATTCATTCAGGTTAGACAACATAAGCCAACAGCTGGAAGGCCAGGCATGGGGGCTTCTAGGCCAGATGTAGATGCCCTCTTCCCTTTTACCAGCAGTGTCCACAGCCCCCTGGTTAATTTCGCCTTTAATAATAATTAAATAATAATGAATAATAATAAAGCCAGCAGCATCCATTGCTGAAATGGCAGTCATAATCATTGGCTTCCCTTTCTAATCTACTGTCTGCCTCATTTCCCCCAGTGGTAAAACTAGCCAGAAGAGACAAGGGACAAATCAATCACAGATTATTTAAATCAGTGCCCCCCCCCACAACCTTTTGGGCACCAGGAACCTGTTTGGTGGGGAAAGGGTTTTCCAAGGCCGGGAGGAGAAGGTGTGGTCTCACATACTGCCTGCATCCCACAGATGGGGCTTTGCTTGTTTGCGTGGGCCGGTTTCTGGCATGCCGTGGCCCGTTGCCAGTCCACGGACAGGGGGTTGGGGACCCCTGATTTAAATTACCTACTCGGCGTTGAAACAGAAATAGGACCGGCTATTTGCTGGCCTGTGTAGGGAGCCGAAACTCACCTATGTGATCTGCTCTGCTATTCTTCTCCTTCTTTACAATCTTATCTGCTCGCTCAGGTAAAGGTGGGTGATGCTAGTGACTGCTAGAGAGCCGAAACACGCGTGCAGATGTAGTGTCTAAATCACCCCGGACAATTGTGCATCGTCACCACGAAGGGGGTTTGTAAGCACAAAAGGACATTCAAAAGATGAAGGGATGTTGGGGAGGAGAGGCCTGGAAAACGGGGTTTATGGGAAGTTAAATTGCGTGTCTCGATAGGATCTTGGCCTCTACCTGGAGATTCAAGGATGCATAGCTGGAGCGTCAATGCATTTCTATCATCCCTCCTGTTCAGACATAATTTTTTCTCACTCCTGGCCACTTTCAGATGGGTGGACTTCAACTCCCAGAATTCCCAGAATGGCTGGCTGGGGAATTCTGGGAGTTGAAATCCACCCATCTGAAAGATGCCAGGGTTGAGAAAAACTGGTACAGAGGCAGGGCCAGCTTAGCGATTCATGCCAGCTCTGTTTTCCCAAGCCGAATACATTGAGTGATTGAGGTCTGGAGTTCAAATCCCTAACTCTAGTCCTAACTGTTCAAATCCCTCCCTTGGGTTAAATTACACAACTTCCCAAGATGGTTTGAAGACACAAATTTAGAAGAGAAGGACTATTAGAAGCTTTTTATTAACCGTGGAGGAAACAGAAGTTAAAATATAACGGAACAGGTTTACCAAATGTCTTCATTTATTTATAGGGATACGGGTAGCATCTGTACATTAAAATGCTCCTCTCACCAATATTTGGTGGGGGGGGATTGATGAAATAAAGCCAATAAATAATTAAATGCAGCAGAATTTTTACTCCAAGGGTGCTTTGCCTAAATATGACAATTAACCACCCCTCCATGGAAAATGGGGAAAAAATTAACAAAGTACTGATGAATCCCATTTCCTGGAGATACCATTTCTATTTGGGTCTTCTTTTAGCACTCTAAACTTTCATAACTCTGTGATCTTCAGACGTGATGGATTGCAACTCCCATCACCCCAGACAATACGGTGGAAGAGGGAAGGATGGATGCTGCAGTCCAACTTATCTGAAAGGCACAGTTGTATAGGCAAGATAATGTTGTATAGGTCTCTGGTCCATATAATCCTTAACATTCGTTCAAACTCATCAAAAGAATTGTTGATATGTAGGAATGGCATTTCCCAGTTAACATATTTTGTTAATGGCCTGGTTGCAATCTCCATACTGTAGTTTTCAGCAATTATTGATATTGGTTACTTGTTACTTTTTTATTTTGGAAAGAAAAAGCAATAAGAATCTATTTTAAAAAACAACAACCACCAAAAGTTCCAATAATGTGGCAGGTGCATCTATAACATTAAAGTAAGAATTTAGAATTTAGAACAGGGCAACCCCAAATGCTTATAGGGGTTCTTATCTATTGTATTTTCTTGCAACACCCAGGCATCTGAATAAATTGACAAATTCACTTGAAAAACTTAATTCAGGTGGAAAAAGCACTTCCCTATTCACTGGGCAGCAGAGAGAATTTGAAAGAAATGTTTGTTTGTTTTTCTGAATGTGAAAAGTAGTTTCCTTGCTCATAGAAAAGATGTTACACGCGTACTGGGGCTATATTTTATTAAATTAACTCTAAGTTTCACACAAACTTTTCATGATCAAATGAGCAAAGCAAAGCAAAATCCAGTTCTGGTAAAAAAAAAGCATATTATTATTATTTTTTCTTTTTAGCCCCTGTTCTTGAGAATAACCATTTTCAGTGTGTGATTTCCTTTTCAGCAACTGGTAAATCTGCCAAATGAAGAGTGTCTTGTCTCCCCCATAACATGCTGGTCTATGTGGTTAATTAAACCATGGTTTATTGAACAAACCCAATTACTTGGATTTGCGACGGGGCAGTAAGCAAACCCAATTGCTTGGATTTGCAACATGGAGTAACAACATTGGCCAGTGAGAAGCAAAACAGCTTACCATATTTTAACATGCTGTGTGAAACTAATCCCAGCATAAGTATGGAATTCCAGATCCGAATTCCCACTTTATTTTGGGGCTCCTTAGGTGTCATCCAGCCGCTGTTTCTCTCCCTGCCCCCCCCCCAGTTTACACCCAGAGTGGCTGTTTGTGGGAATACAAAATAAGAAAATGGTTGCAAATCTCACGTTCATTTCCCAGAGGAAACACAGTTTATAAACATTGTGTGTTTTTATTCAAAATGTCAGGTATCACATTGGCAAGGTGGAACACGGCTACCGTATTTTAAAATACCAGGAATTAATTCAAACATATGTACCTCTCGGAAATCAAAGCATTCTCGAATAATGTTAAAACTCTTGCTAATGTGAGTAGTCTGGGGCGCCATCTGATCTTCAGGAGAAGTAAAATTCTTAATTAATTTGCCCTGCAGAGTGGCAGAAACGTAATGTCTTCAAGGCTGGGGACTTGCAGCTCTGCTGAATTTTGATGCCCATAATGTCCTGTAGATTGCAGTCACTTGAAAGATACCCTTAAATATTATTCCTAGTTTTTGCCTTTATGTTCTGTGCATACTTTGGCTCTGATTCTGCCCCCTCCCATCTCTTTCATTTCTTAAAAAAAACCAAAAAAACCCTGTTATGATACTAAGGGCAGTGGTGGGTTTCAAATTTTTTTACTGGTTCTGTGGGCGTGGCAGGGAAGGATACTGTAAAATCTCCATTCCCACCCCAATCCAGGGGAAGGTTACTGCAAAATCCCCATTTCCTCCCAATCAGCCTGGACTTGGGAAGCAGAGACTAGATGGGGGCGGGGCCAGTCAGAATTTTTACTACCGGTTCTCTGAACTACTCAAAATTTCCGCTACCAGTTCTCCAGAACTGGTCAGAACCTGCTGAAACCCACCTCTGATTATGGGCAATTTTCTAGACCGCTGTTTCTCAACTTTGGCAACTTGAAGATCAGTGGTAGGTTGCTCCCAGTTTGGTCCGGTTCTTGCGAACCGGTAGTAACGGTGGCGGGAGGCTCTGCCTCCCACACATCATCATGAATGATCTGTGCATGCGCGCGCGCTCCCATTGCGAACCGGTAGTGGAGGTAAGTAGAACCCACCCCTGCTGAAGATGTATGTTCTTTAACTCCCAGAATTTCTGGGAATTCTGGGAGTTGAAGTCCACCCATCTTCAAATGGCCAAGGGAGAGAAACGCTAGTCTAGAATCCGCCACTAAATTTTAAGACACCCTTTTTAAAATAGTCCGATCCGATTGGCATTCAGTTACTCGTTTCTTGTAGCAAAATTTAGGGTTTGGAGATTTCCCTCTGCCTAAAGCATTAAGAGGGGGCTTTGTTTTCTAAATGAAGGTAGTCCTTGACGTACGACCGCAGTTGAGCCCAAAACTTCTGTTGTTGAGGGAGACATTTGTTAAGTGAGTTTTGCCTCATTTTTATGACCTTTCTTGTCATAGCTGTTAAAGTGAATCAATGCAGTTGATGAGTTTAGTAACGCAGTTGTTGTTCTGTGAATCTGGCTTCCCCATTGATTTTGTTTTTCAAAACGGGATCGCACGATCTTGGGACACAGCAACGGTCATAAGTATGAACCGGTTGCCAAGCATCTGAATTTTGACGCGATGCTACAAAGGCCCTAAGTGTGAAAAATGGTCATCGGTCACTTTTTTCTTTCTTTTTTTTTTTTTTTGCCGTTGTAACTTTGAGTGGTCACTAAATGAACTGTGGCCAGTTTCTGTTTTTCTCCGTTTGAGTTTTAAGATGCTTTCGATTGAACTCTTTGTGTCTCAGATGCCCGTGGCTTGGAGAGAGGCCCGTGAAAGATAAGAAGATGGGCGAGAAAACGCTTTTGAGTTATGACACTCCATGGCGTTCTTGCTCTTCGTTGCAATTTTAACACCAGGTTTTTTGCTGGGCTTTCGTTTTGCATAATGCAAGAGCCCAAGAGGAATCGGCAACCAAATTAATACAATGAGAACTGTTTCGGTAGAATCAAGATTCTTCGTGCGCCATCCTGTTTCTAGCCTTTTCCTGGACTCTGATTTTTGTATGTTGTATGATATTGCAAGAAGGAACTACCACAAAATATTGCTGTGTACACCTAGCCCCTGTGTACCATTTCACTGAAATGGTGAATTGAACTGAGGTTCACGTGAATGGATCATGCTTTAGCATTATATGCGCTTTGTCCCTAAATCCTCCTGGTTTTCTAGTCTTCCATTCGGTCCCCTATCATCAGCCAGATTCTAGGACTACTGAATAGCCTTGTTTTTATTACTTTTATCACTGGCTTTTATTACTATTTTATTACTTAGGGTTAGATGAGCAAAGACAGCCCGTTCGGTGTTAGGGTGAAGGCATCAGGTTAGAAACCAGGGGATTGTGAGTTCTAGTCCTGCCTTAGGCGCAAAACCAACTGGGTGACTAGATAACAGATTAACAGAGTTGGAAGGGACCTTGTAGGTCATCTACTCCAACTCCCTCCCCGCCCAAGCAGGAGACCCTCCACCATTGCTGACAAATGGCAGTCAAGTCACTTCTTGAAAGCCTCCAGTGATGAAGCTCCCACAACGTCCAAAGGCAACTTCTGTTCCATGGGTTGATTGTTCTCACTTTCAGAAAATGTATTCTTATTTCCAGTTTGAATCTCTCCTTGATCAGTTTCCAGCCATTATTCCTTGCTTGGCCTTCGGGTGCCTTGGAAAATAGATTGACAACCCCCCTCCTCTCTGTGGTAGCCCCTCAAATATTGGAAGACTCCTTTCATGGTCTCCCCTGGCCCTTCTCTTCACTAGACTAGCCATGCCCAGTTCCTGCAACCGTTCTTCATAGGTTTTAGTTTCCAGTCTATCGGCCAGTCACTCTCTCAAAGCCCTAGGAAGAAGACAATGGCAAACAACTTTTGAAATCTTGCCAAGAAAACAGCACTAACCAGGAAATTGCCATGAGTTAATATTGAGATGGAGGCACTCCGGAAAAAAAAAATTCATAAATTTTCCCTACTTTTATTATTTCTGAAGCCGTTCCTTTTCTCAGCGAAATGAGTGTTCTTCCTTGCCATCTTTTTCAGTTACGGAAAGCCGTGCTTGAACTGTAGAAAATAAAGTAATAGTAAAATCTATCTTAGTAAAGATAGTAAAATAGTAAAATCTATCTTTCCTTCTCCTGCTCCCATCCTGATTCTTCCTGCAAGGAATCAAAGCAGCTGTCATGGACCTGTGCTTCGGTCTTTATTCACACACAACGTTTTTGTCCTAGATCCAGTTATCATGCCAAGCTACAACATGTCTCGTTTCATCTTAGCATGTTGTTAAGAACTCAGCCGTTTTATAATCGTCTTATTTCTAAATCAAGCCAGTTGTGAATGATTTCACCATGGTTTCTTTAATCATAGACCCCGCCCCCAATTGGTTGCGTTCCCACAATACGTTAAGACCAAAGGCCTCTGGTGGCTCAGACTGCTAAGACAGTCTATTATTAACACAGCTGCTTGCAATTACTGCAGGTTCAAGCCCCACCAGGCCCAAGGTTGACTCAGCCTTCCATCCTTTATAAGGTAGGTAAAATGAGGACCCAGATTGTTGGGAGCAATAAGTTGACTTTGTATATAATATACAAATGGATGAAGACTATTGCTTGACATAGTGTAAGCCGCCCTGAGTCTTCGGAGAAAGGCGGGATATAAATGCAAATAAATAAAAAAAACAACCAAAAAAACGCACCAAGATATCACAGGATGATTCTAATAAATCTCATGAATTTCATGGCGAAATAGAAACTGAAATCAGACATATTCTCGACCGCTAGTCAATTCAGCTAGCTACCCTGGCTTTAAAAAGATCCCTCTTATCAGATCTCCAGATCTGTTCTAACCAATCTGGTACTCCCCAAATGGATCAGACCATAATTATCTCCAGCCAGCAAAGTCAGTCTTAGTTTACGAAAGAAGCTCACTGACATCAATTTGTTTTTGAAATCCACTTGTTTGAAGGAGAAAAAAAAAGAATCTTCTCTCTTTTTAATATTTCTAGGGCCGGAATCTCTTATTAGATGCTATCCAAAATATATGTTGATGGAAAAAGTTCATCCAGAAAGATGGAAGAGGAAAATTTTAAGTTTTCCAAGCAGATAAAGTTCAAGAGCGTATAAAAGATTTTGGCTAGGAGGTTTAGAACCGACAACCGTTTAAATCTGAGATACGAGCAAAAATGGTAGGATTTCCTCCAATGTACATTTGCTGTTTCTTTTCCTTTAAATGGAACAAGGAAAAAAAACAAAAACTTTATAGTACTGGAAGCCCAAAGTAGGTAGGCATTAGCTTGTAGATGTAGCAGGGTGGGGGTTGCCGGAGCCGCAGATAATAGCATGAAAACAAAACTTGTGTGCGTCCTTGAGGGCACTTTCTTAGTTTGTCGGAAGGGAGGCGTCTCGCCCCTCCCAAAGCATGCAAGAAATCTTTGGGCCCTCCAGACACAAGTATAGAAGCCTCTCTGCTGGCTACGTATTTTTATTTTTTTCTCTCAGCATCAGAGAAAGTTCCTGTGAGCATAATGTTGCTTTCAAGCTGAGGAAAATTTGCTCTGCTTCTTAAGAGCCCACGGTAAGGTGGGACGTGTACGGAATTTGGCTGATCCCTTGAAATAAACAGATTAACGGAGTTGGAAAGAACCGTGGAGGTCTTCTAGTCCAAGGAAACCCTATGCTAGCGATGGCGAACCTTTTCGGCACCGAGTGCTCAAACTGGAACGCATGGGTCCGTGCGAGCTGCATGTGTTGGAACACCGGAAACCGGAAGACGAGCTAGCTGGTGAGCATACGCGCCCTGGCCAGCTGGTCTTCCGGTTTCCGGCATGCACATGCGTGCCGACCAGCTGGTCTTCGCCTGTGCTTGCCAGCTGGTTTTCTGGTTTCCAGCATGCGCAGCTGGTCTTCCGGTTTCCGGTTTTCTTTCAGAAACCGGAAGACCAGCTGGCCGGTGAGCGTGTGCGCCCTGGCCAGCTGGTCTTCCGGTTTCCGGCACGCGCATGCGCCCTGACCAGCTGGTCTTCGCCCGTGCTTGCCTGCTGGTTTTCTGGTTTCCGACATGCACAGCTGGTCTTCCGGTTTCCAGTTTTATTTTGGAAATCGGAAGAGCAGCTGGCGACGGCGGGCGTGCCCACAGAGAAGGCTCTGCGTGCCACCTCTGGCAGGCGTGCCATAAATTCACCATATTCCAGACAAATGGTTCTCCAATCTCTTCTTAAAAGCCTCCAATGATGGAGTACCCACAACTTCTGAAGGCAACTTCTGTTCCATTGCTTTAATTGCTCTCACCGTTAGGAAATTCCTCCTCAGTTCTAGGTTGGTTCTCCCCTTGATTAGGTTTCCATCAGGTCAGGGGTGAAATCCAGCAGGTTCTGACAGGTTCTGGAGAACCGGTAGCGGAAATTTTAAGCAGTTTGGAGAGCCGGTAGTGGAGATTTTGAGTAGTTCAGAGAACTGGCAAATACCTCCTCTGGCTGGCCCCCAGTGTGGTGGGAATGGAGATTTTGCAATATCCTTTCCCCAGCAGTGGGGAGGGAATGGAGATTTTGCAGTATCCTTCCTCTGGAGTGGGGAGGGAATGGAGATTTTGCAGTATCCTTCCCCTGGACTGGGGAGGGAATGGAGATTTTGCAGTATCCTTCCCCTGGAGTGGGGTGGAAATGGGGATTTTGCAGCATCCTTCCCCTGGAGTGGGGAGGGAATGGAGATTTTTCAGTATCCTTCCCCTGGAGTGGGGTGGAAATGGGGATTTTGCAGCATCCTTCCCCTGGAGTGGGGAGGGAATGGAGATTTTGCAATATCCTTCCCCAGCCATGCCCACCAAGCCACGGCCACAGAACCAGTAGTAAAAAAAAATTGGATTTCACCACTGCATCAGTTGCTTCTTGCCAACTGAGCAGAGATAGGCGTGATTAATAATTGGATGGAAGACCAAGAGGAAATCCTTCAGTTATAGCTCAACTGGGAAGTATGAACGGACAGCCCCACATAGATACATACACAAAACACTTCCTATTCTTAAGCAGGAAACCTTGCCTGGATGTAACCCTGTAATCAGCATGAGTCACCCTGGACTCACATTTGCTAACTGGTTACAAGAGGCTCTGGAGAGAGGACGAGAGTATGCAATAAAGAATGCGATTCGTATTACAGGTAGTCCCTGACTTATGACCATACTCCAAAATTTCTGTTGTTAAGTGAGGCATTTGTTAAGTGAGCTTTGCCCCATCTTACGACCTTCCTTGCCAGAGTTGTTAAGTGAATCGCTGCAGTTGATAAGTTTGCAACCCCGGTTGTTAAGTGAATCGGGCTTCCCCTTTGATTTTGCTTGTTGGAAGGTCGCCAAAGGGGATCACGTGACCCTGGGACACTGCAATGGTCATAAACATGAGTCAGTTGTCTGTTCATTAAGCACATATTATATGTAAAGAGAAAACAAATAAAAAAATATAAATATATAATATATAAAAAAATATTTGTATTTGTATATGTGTGTGTGTGTTTGTGTGTGTGTGTGTCTATATATCTATATCTATATCTATCTATCTATCTATCTATCTATCTATCTATACGCAATGGCTTAGTGGCTAAGACACTGAGCTTGTCGATCAAAAGGTTGGCAGTTCAGCGCTTCGAATCCCTAGCGCCATGTAACAGGGTGAGCTCCCGTGACTTGTCCCAGCTTCTGCCAACCTAGCAGTTCGAAAGCAGGTAAAAAATGCAAGTAGAAAAATAGGGACCACCTTTGGTGGGAAGGTAACAGCGTTCCGTGTGCCTGTGGCATTTAGTCATGCCAGCCAC
Organism: Ahaetulla prasina; assembly: GCF_028640845.1. Taxonomy (NCBI): domain Eukaryota; kingdom Metazoa; phylum Chordata; class Lepidosauria; order Squamata; family Colubridae; genus Ahaetulla; species Ahaetulla prasina. Next base: position 13,377,739 of record NC_080549.1, on the reverse strand, counting down.
ATGACCACAGAGACGTCTTTGGACAGCGCTGGCTCTTCGGCTTTGAAACAGAGATGAGCACCGCCCCCTAGAGTTGGGAACGACTAGCACATATGTGCGAGGGGAACCTTTACCTTTATATGTATGTATGTATGTATGTGTGCATATATATGTGTGTGTATATATATATGTATATATGTATGTATGTATATATGTATGTATATATAAACATGAATCAGTTGTCAAGCATCTGAATTTTGATCACATGATCCTGGGGGACACTGCAAAGGTCATAACTCTGAAAAAACGGTCATAAGTCAGGTTTTTCAGTGCCGCTGTCCCTTCAAACGGTCACTGTTGCAAGGCCAGGACTGCCTGTAGCTTGAAAGGGTATCGTAGGAAGCGTTTGAGGATGAAACAATGGCATTGTCAGGGTTCCAAGTATTTTTTACGATTTGAATTTCGGTGGATTTTGGGGAAGTTTTCTGCTTCGCTGGGTTTGAACCCAGGAGCTCAAGCCGGCTGTCTCCGTGAGGATCAAGATGGGTTCTTCGGCTCGGAATAGATCCCGCCGCTTGGGATTCTAGCCGAGCAGGATCGAGTGGTTCCTTTGGGAGTGCTCAACCGACTCAGGAGGAGGAGGGGGTGAAAGTCTTTGGCTGCTTAAGCTCGGGATGGTATACAGTCCACGTAGCTGGCCCCGGCAACACTCGGTCTTAATAAAGCAGGAACCGGAGGATGACTTCAGAAACAGGGCTGCAGGAACCCAGAGCATGTCTCGACACGCAGGACAGCGGGTGCCACCTGCGGCAAAGAACTGCAGCTCGGGCTGAACCCCCTGGAAGGTGCCAGCAGCTTTGCAATGCCCTCTTTCAGATGACTCCGTTTGAGTCACCCCTTTCCTTTCCTTTTATTTTATTTTTTAAAAGATGTCATTTGTTCATTCTCTACTCATTAGACCCAGGTCTCTTTTAGGCTTGGGGGTGCAAGATGATATTCCTGGGGGGTGGGGAGGGGTGCGAAAACTTGGGTTTAGAAGTTTCAAAATTGCCGTCGTCGTTGGAAGTTGTGGGAAGCTTCATTCACTGGAAGCTTTCAAGAAGAGACTGGACTGCCGATTGTCAGAAATGGTGTCGGGCAGTGGCCAATTCGCACCTCTTCGGGAGAACTGGTTGTTAACTTTCTGAGCAGTTTGGCAAACTGGTTTGTTGGAAGAAATCATTAGGGCAGAGAACCAGTTGTTAAATTACTTGAATCCCATCACTGGTGTCGGGTATCCTCCTTAGGTGGGGCGGGGGGGAGGGTTTGGACTAGATGAACTATAAGATCCCTTCCAACTCTGTTAATCTGTTTAATTTTGTAAGGGGTGCAAAAAGGTATCAAAAGCTTTCGGGGGGTGGTGGTGTAGAAAAAGGTTGGGAGCCCCTGCTTTAGGTGTTTTGAGTTCCGCCTTCCTCTCTGCCGCCACCCCCTCCTTCTTCAGAGGAGCACAACCTGGGTCCTTAACATGAGGTACAAATCACCCCTTGCCCCCCCATTTTTCCATTGTAGCACCAAGACCACACTTTCCAACAATTATTAGTAGGGGACGTACACAGGGCTGGGCTGCTGGGAGTTCGCAGGGGTTCGGGAGAACCTCTAGCTAAGATTCTGTGCAGTTCGGAGAACCCTCGAATTCCCACTCCTGGCTGGCCCTGCCCCTCCCAGGTATCCCCACACGGCCTGTTTTGGATGCAGGTAAGTGCAGGGTGTGTGGGGAGGCTCAGGGAGGGCGAAAAAAACAGGCCTACCCAAAATTTGGGAAGGCCAGAAACAGGCCCATTTCCATAGGGCCTCCAGAGCCTGGGGAGGCCGTTTTCGAGGAAAGCCTCTGGAGCCCGGGGAGGGCAAAAACACACACACCCCAACCGTGGTGCAGGAGGCTGACTAGGCCACACCCACCATGGCCACGCCCACCCAGCAACCAGGCAGAGAACCCCTTGCTAAAGTTTTTGAAGCCCACCCCTGGATGTGCAGGTAGCTATCAACTTACAACGGTTCCATTTGCACAAGGGCCGGGAATTTGCGATTGCTCATAGCTCGTGGGGAATAATAATAATAATAATAATAACAATAATAATAACAATAACAATAACAACAACAACAACAACAACAATAATAATAATAATAATAATAATAATAATAATAATAATAATAATATTTTAATTTGTATACCGCCCTTCTCCCGAAGGATTCAGGGCGGTGCACAGCCAGAATAAAAATACAAAGAAAAACAATACATATAATATTAAGAACGCCCCTTAAAAAACTTATTCAATTGGCCGAAAATTTTAAATATAAATTTAAAATATAAATATAAAATATAATAACACCCTATAAAAAATTTACAAAAATTTAAAACCCGTAAAAACAAATTAAAATTTTTAAAATCAAGCCAGAATGATTTCAAATGGACCGCGGCCCAGTACCAAACCACGGCCCGGGTGGGGGGATGACACCCCGATCTAAATCACCTCCAGTAATTCAGTGTGGTACTGAAGAAACCTAACGATATCCAGATATGGGCTGATGGACAGTAGCTCCTTTCAGTTAACTATTACCTCGCGGATTAAAGGACGATGTTGTATTGTAAGGATGTTGCAGGTAGTCCTGCCCTGAAAAAAGTGACTTACGACTGTGTTTCACGCTTCATGACCGTTGCAGCATCTCCAAGGTTATGTGATTTATATCCGGATGCTTGACAACTGCTTCATAGTTACGGTCATATTTATGACCGTTTTTCAGAGTTACGACCTTTGCAGTGTCCCCATTGATCACGTGATCAAAATTCAGAGGCTTTTACAACTGCTTCATATTTATGACGGGTTGCAGCGTCCCCGGGGGGGGTGGTCACGGGATCCCCTTTTGCGACCTTCTGACAAGCACAAGTCGTCGGGACAAGCCCGGATTCACTTAACAACCGGGTGGCCCATTTAACAACTACGGTGGATTCGCTCAACAAACGTGGCAGGAAAAGTTGTAAAAGGGGACAAAACTCGGATAACACGTTTCTCACTTAGCAACGTAAATTCTGGGCTCAGCGGTGGTTGTAAGTGGAGGACTATCTGCACCTCAATGGAGAGTACAGAAGAGAATGGAGAAGTGAAAAATACTGTGAGCTTATGAACCAGATGGAATTTAGATGTAAAGGCCTAACAGTGAATGTAGCGCCTGCCCCTAGCCCCAACCTTGCTTAACCTTCAGCCCCGAAGATTGCACAGCCAGAATCCAAACAGAGATAGTTCTTGACTTATGAACAGTCACTTAGTGACCAATCCAAATTATGAAGGACCTTCCCTGGGATATTTATAATCCAGTTTTGATGGTCGTCCCCCCACCACTCTGCAGTCATGTGACTGCATCTGGAGTGGTCACCAACCAGTCTATATTTACGCTCTTTTCCCAGGATCACTTGAATGCTTTTTATGATGTTTTTCCTGGAAAACCGGCATTGGTTTCTGGGTTTGGGCAAAACCACACCAAAGAATTGTTCCGCTTAAGGACTGTGGTGTTGTTTTAAAAAGGTCATAAAATTGGGTCAGTTACTTGGGTCACGACTGTCCTGACTTACGACTGCCAGCGGCAGGCTCCGTTACGTTCGTAAGTCTGTCTAGCTGTAATTGTATTTTTGCAAAAAAAATCAGACTTCTCCCAAACTGCACCTTGCGTGTGAATGGTTCCATTTTGGCCATGTCAGTCATACCTGGCTAATTGGCTTTGCTCTTAACTTACAGGATGATGGTAATAATACAACTGAGATTATGGGGTTCAGGATCTCTATGTGCCAAATCTATATATATATGCCAGGATCTGCACCAACTAAGAACGGCAGAAAATAATTTCCCTTCCTATCTCAAAAGGAACATTTTCAGATTCACCCAAAGTTGTTTTTTCCCCAAAAGACAACCGGACTTTCTTGGGTGTTTGTTTGTTTTTTTCCCTTTGAAAACATTTCACTTTTTTTATCCAAGAAGCTTCCAGAACTGAAGAAGCTTCTTGAATGAGAAGCGAAACATTTTCAGATTAAAAACAAAAAAAACAAAAAATGTCCAGTTGCCTTTTGGGGAAAAAAACATCTTTGGGAGGGTTGAGAATCTCCACAGACTTCCAGAATTCACCTGTTTGAAATCCTGACCTCCATCTCCCTGGCCTAGACTCTTGGAACCTGTGTAGCATTGTGTGGGGGGGGACTCTTTACACGTGCTCAGAGGCACTTTTAAACTCAGGTGAGCCTTGGCTCAAACTTAGCTAAAGGTTTCCAGAGGGTCATCTTACAACAAACGACATTGCTCCTCTCCTAAGGGAAACAGTTCTCCAAAATGTTTAAAAACAGCAGTCATTTTTGGGGATGGGGAATCCCCCCCAATTCTTCCTTATTTCCAGCAGGAGGAACCAGATTCCAGCAGCCCTCAATAGGGTCTGTTGGAGACTGATTCCCCCCCTTGTCCCCAAATGTCTGCAGCTTTGTTCCTTGTAAGATTTCTCCATGCTAGGGTGATGGTGCCTCAGTTATCCCACAGGATAACGAAAAGGCTGTAACTGGGATCACATCCCCCCCTACAAGGCAAGAGAAGAGGGAAGAGGGAGACCCACTTTGTTTCCAACAACAACAACAACAACAAAAACCCCACAATTCTTCTACCGGGTCCGTTCCATCCATTAGCCTTTGAACTGAGAAATTTAATTGGCATTTTCTGATCAACCACAACTACACATCATCACCAAAACCTCCCCTCTGCTTCAGGTCAGGAAAAAATGCTGCCTTTCGCCAGAATCTTAAGAATCGGAAGAAAAATTGGAGTAAAAGTGATTTTTTTTTTTTTTTAGTTAACAGAAACCCTCCCCTGAAATTCAGAATAGGGATGGGGTGGACTTCTGAACCTGGCGATCTGAACTTTTCGCAGCTTTGTTTCTGGGAATCGCCGGTTTTAAAAAGGATGCAACATTTGGAAGAAAACGGTTCTGGATTACACAATGATGCCAATGATTCACGGATCTCTTCTAGGGCTGGGTTCGTTGTCACACGCCTTGTTAGATTTGGGAACGGGTGCACGCAGTGGTAGGATTCAGCCAGTTCGCACCACTTCGGTAGAACCGGTTTGTTAACTTTCTGAGCAGTTTGGCAAACTGGTTGTTGGAAGAAATCATTAGGGCAGAGAACCGGTTGTTAATATAATATAATATAACAACAGAGTTGGAAGGGACCTTGGAGGCCTTCTAGTCCAACCCCCTGCCCAGGCAGGAAACCCTACACCATCTCAGTCAGATGGTTATCCAACATTTTCTTAAAAATTTCCAGTGTTGGAGCATTTACAACTTCTGCAGGCAAATAGTTCCACTGTCAGGAAATTTCTCCTCAATTCTAAGTTGCTTCTCTCCTTGATTAGTTTCCACCCATTGCTTCTTGTTCTACCCTCAGGTCTCCAAAGCACCTCCAACAGCCCGACTCCCTCTTCTTTGTGGCAATCCCTGAGATATCGGAACACTACTATCATGTCTCCCCTAGTCCTTCTTTTTATTAAACTACCGAGTTCCTGCAACCGTTCTTTATATGTTTTAGCCTCCAGTCCCCTAATCCTCTTTGTTGCTCTTCTCTGCATTCTTTCTAGAGTCTCAACATCTTTTTTACATCGTGGCGACCAAAACTGGATGCAATATTCCAAGTGTGGCCTTACCAAGGCATTATAAAGTGGCACTAACACTTCACGTGATCTTGATTCTATCCCTCTGTTTATGCAGCCCAGAACTGTGTTGGCTTTTTTAGCAGCTGCTGCACACGGCTGGCTCATATCTAAATGGTTATCCACTAGGACTCCAAGATTCCTCTCACAGGTTGCTCCCTATTGAGCAAGGTACCACATATACGGTACCTGTGTATTTTGTTTTGTTTTTTGCCTAAATGTAGAACCTTACTTTTTTCACTGTTGAATTTCATTTTGTTAGATAGAGCCCAATGTTCAAGTCTGTCGAGATCTTTCTGTAACTTGAGCCTATCTTCTGGAGTGTTGGCTATTCCTGCCAGCTTGGTGTCACCTGCAAATTTGATGAGTTCCCCATCTATCCCCTCGTCCAAGTCGTTGATGAAGATCTTGAAGAGTACTGGGCCTAAAATTACTTGAATCCCATCACTGGATGGATGGATGGATGGATGGATGGATGGATGGATGGATGGATGGATGGATGGATGGATAGATAGATAGATAGATAGATAGATAGATAGATAGATAGATAGATAGATAGACAGACAGACAGACAGACAGACAGACAGACAGACAGACACAGTGGTCAGCCACTTCGCACCACTTTGGTAAAACCAGTTATTAAATTACTTGGGTGCATGGTGGGCGAACCTGGTCAGCGGAGCTTGCTGAGCAAACCGTGGCTTGTTGGGATGTGAGAAGAGAGTTCATTTAATCACCCTGCTTGGCATCTGCTTCCTTAAAGATGGGCACCCGATGGGAGAGACCTTCTGCATTTGCCTGGGGCCTCACTCTCTATTTGGTCCTTCCAGAATCGAGATCGAAATGAAAAGCCGGCTTATGAATGGAAAGCAGTGCCATGCCTTGATAACCCTATCACGCTGCCTCCAAACTGCATCTGCTAATAATTGGATATTGCAGATACCGAGCCAACATAATTATTACATACCTGCTGGTCTTTTTTTTTTTTTCCCTCTCCTTGGCATCTCCACTTTCAGAGGAAAACTGGGAAAATATATATATATATATATATATATATATTTATTTATTTTCTGAAAGACCCCCTGCCGATTTGGACGACTTATCAGCTGAGAAACAGCTCTTTTGCAAATGCGTCTCCTGCTCCTATATTATCCTATATGTTTCCAGAAGCTTTGCGTCTTCACGTTCTGTTTAAACTGTCTTGTGTTTTTGGTCTAGGTTTTCCCCAGCATACTGAACCAAATCCAGACAGTGTGATAGGCGAACCGAATCGCCGAGGTTTAGCTGCTTCTGGTTTTCCAAATCAACGGTGAGTTAACCTTTTTTTTTTAAGCGATGGCAGTTCGTAGATTCAACAGTCCACCATGACCTTACGTTGCTATGTCCTTCGCTGGTTGTCTGGGTCCTGCAGGCATAGGAAGGATCTTCCTTAGAAACTACGTGTGAGCTGAATTTACTGAATAATACCAGACGTCTACTGGTGCCATTTGATCCATTGTGCCTATTCACACATGCCTGCTCTTAAGGGTGACAGAGATCTCAAACTGAATGCTCTTTTAATGCTCTTGGCTCGGAAAATAAATAAATAAAATAGAATATGCCAGTGCAAGGATATCTATCAAAGAATTCAGTTCTTAGGCACTTGCAGATCTGTGATTGATGAAAGTACAGATAAAGATTAACCAAGTCAGAAGAGACCTTGTAGGTCATCTAGTCCAACTCCTCGCCCAAGCAGGAAGACCTCTACACCATTTCTGACAGATGGCAGCCCAGTCTCTTCTTGAAAGCCTCCAGCGATGAAGCTCCCACAACTTCCGAAGACAACTTCTGTTCCATGGCTTGATTGTTCTCACGGTCAGAAAATTTCTCCTTATTTCCAGATTGAATCTCTTCTTGGTCAGTTTCCATCCATTTTTCCTTGTCTGGCCTTCAGGTGCTTTGGAAAAGTAAATGACCATCTTCCCAGAACAGTAGTATTGTTTATCTAAGGCACTTTTTTTACCAAGCAGATACGGCTACAAATTGGGGAACCCTTATTTTCCTTCGCTTGCAACTTATCCATCCTGAGCTGTTCTCTTCACCTTAAGCAGGAGGCATACCAAGTTGAAGTTTACATGGGCTGGGCACTTACGATTTCTTTACTACTACACAGTACTTACTACTACACAGCAGTCAGGCCTTTTAAAAAGACCTTTTAACGCAGCCAGGGTTTTTTGCATGGAACCTTGGAACCTAGTCTCGGTGCATACTAAAGTCCTAGGTTCTGGAATCACCAGTCCAAACTGCGGTTGAGCAATTTTTGGGAGCTCAGGTTGTTACGTGAACCGGTTCATGCCGCTAGTTTAAGATTCGGTGTGATTAGAATAGAATAGAATAGAATAGAATAGAATAGAATAGAATAGAATAGAATTTTTAATTGGCCAGGTGTGATTGGACACACAAGGAATTTGTCTTGGTGCATATGCTCTCAGTATACATAAAAAGACAAGATACCTTCATCAAGAATCGTAAGGTACAACACTTAACGATAGTCATAGGGTACATATAAGCAATCGGGAAACAATATCAATATAAATTGTAAGATACGATTGTTAATGAAGGATGTGATTGTGCACATCCTTCATTAAACCATAGCGCCCTTAGCAATGGTTCATTGAATTAATGGTATTGTTTCAATATAGTGTTGGCTGGATTCATCCAACAGATTGATGCACAGATTAGTCAATGACAGTTTGGCCTAGTCAGTTGTGGCTCAGTCCATTTTGGGTGTTGTGCAAGCAAGGTGAGTTGGGCTTTGGTTTAGTAGTGTGTCGAGTTGATCCAGCTGTTGCGGTCCGTAAACTAACAGTGTTGACGGCTTAGCGCACTGGAAGTATCCAAGTGGTTGTGGGTATGTTGTTATAGAACACAGGTTAAAGAGGCTTTGCCTTAATGCAATGTGGGAATTGGGTCACAAAGAACAGAGCAGATATTCTTCCTGGCAGGAATCCATAGATAATTAAGTCCTTGCGCTCTTCTTGTGAGCAAGTTGTAGTAATGGGAAGAAAAAGAAACATTTCTGTTAATAGAATCTATTGCTCTTACAACCGCTCGGTGAAGTATATAAAATTTCTGCCCTGCAAATGTCATAAGGAAAGGCAGCGGCATAAATGTTTTTTAAGTTTTCAAGCACTTAGAAAGGGCTGAAGCGGTATATAAGTCTAAATGCGATTGCTATTCTCACTTTAGGCTCAGTTTTTTTTCTGTCCTGAACTCAGCCTTGCGGTCTCTGCAAGCCAGAGTTTATGGATTAGCGACATGCACAAGGCTGCGATGGCCCGTTCACCAAAGCGGGGCTAAAACAAACCTCAATGTAGCCCACGGTGTGAATCCAAATGATGAATTGGGGTGGGGGGGAGGAATGTGAGTTTGATCTGGAAGCAATCAAGTCATTCTCTGGGGCTTGGCATCAGGCGTCCCCAATCAAAACGTCATTTCAGGAAAGCTGGAAAAAACGCCCGCGAAGTTTGATATTGTGAAGTTGATAATTGTCTGAATCGGCCACAAACCGGCAACTCAGCATGTAGAACCAAGAGTCAGAAATGAAGAAGGACAACCCTTCCAACAGACAGACAGACGGGTGGCTTATTGCTCCTTCTTTACTCCAGGAAGTGGCTCTGGGCTTTAAGAGAGAGGAGCTGGAGGGAAAGTGAAAACAATTTAAAACAAAAAAGTAAAAAACACCCGCAGGTACCTGTCCATTAGGAGCCTCAGCCCATCCTCCCGGTGTGAAGTCTTTGAAGTCTGCCTTGATGGGACCATTTGAAGGGAGCTCAAGTAGGATGTTAGTTAGTCCCATCCAGGCCTGCTGGACAACTTGGCCATCTCTTCCCCTCCTCCCCGCCCAGCCCTTCCCCATCCTCTGTTACCGTTCATCAATAGGGGGGGGGTTTCATTGAAATCGTCCTCCCCCACCCCATCCTGGTCTCCCCCTCCCCGCATCTTCCATTCCCCAATACAAAAAGTAGCTTGCTGGCAGAAGCCAGAAGCCCGCCGCGTTTAGAGCATCGCAGCCCCGGCGCGATGTAAAAACGCCTCCCCCCCTCTTTTCTCTCTCTCTCTCTCTTTTCTTCTCGTCTTTTTTTCCTCCTTTTTCTTTTTAAGGGCCGGCTGGCAGAAAGAAGCCAGGAGGCCGAGAAAGTCGCTTCTCTTCCGAGTCGCCCGTTTAGGAAGTCAACGCCGCGATCGCGGAGAGGTGGTGGCGGCGGCGGCGGCGATCCGGCAAGGCGCGGGGGAAGAAGGAACCGGGCGCGAAGCCACCCAGCCAGTCAGCCCACCCAATCCAACCAGCCCCGGATCTCGCGCAAAGCCTCGGAGGAAAGAATACGAAAGCGGCAAGGAAAGGACGGCCGGGGCGGGCGAGGTAGAGAAGGGAGATCGCCGGTTGGAAAATACGGGGGGGAAGGAGAAAAAAAAAAAAAAGCAAAAAGCATCGGGAAACGGGGAAACGCAGCCGGGGGAAAAAGGTGGAAGGTGGCGGTGCAACATCCCTCCCTCCCCCCCCCCATGCCCGGTCCTTAGACGGTCTTCCAGCCAGGGGAGGCAAAGGGGCCAAGAGGCCGGCCGCGGTGGACCCAGCCCGGGGGTGGGGGCAGAGAGGAGGGTCCCAGCCCGGCCGAAGGGGAGGGCCTTGGGCCAGCGGCGAAGACGGGCCCAGGGGAGGGGAAGCCGGACTCGATCGCGGCCGAGACGGCCCACAGGGGGGCCGGGCTGAGCAAGGGCGGCGCGCCGCGGCGTGCTGGGGGCGCTTGGCTTCTGCTCTACCGCTGCCTCCGCCGCCGCCGCTGCTGCTGCCTCCGCCGCCGCCGCGAGTAGCAAGCAGGCCGGGCCGGCGATCGGGGCCTTCGAAGCTTCCAAAGCAACTTCTCCGGTGCACGGACGGGCGTCGGGAGGACCGCGGCCGGCAGTGGAAGGGCGGGCGGGCAGGCAGGGAAGGGCAGACGGAAAGTGGCTTCGGCGGCTTCCCTCCCCCCCCACCCCCGCGTCTCCCCCGAGAGGACGATCGTCCGGCCGAGCTGGGGCGCCTCCCTCCGGCTTGCATCCCCGCGAGGAGCCGAGGAAAGCGACGGAAGGAGGTAAAGCAGGCCAGCCAAAGCGCTTCTTTCTTTCTCTCTCCCCGCACTCTCGCTCGCTCTCTTCCCCGGGGAGAGCCGCCTGGAAAAGGGCAGGCAAAGCAAACCAGGCTCGGGCGCCCCACTGCGCTGCGCCACTGGCTCCGAGGGTGCGCCCAGGCGACGCAGGTGCGGAGCCCAAAACCCCGCGCAGCGGCGGCGGCGGCACCACCAGAGGCAGCAGCTGCTCCGGGCCGAGCCGGAGGGCGGCATCGGTGGGTGGAAAGGAGGCGACCTCGGGCCGCGGCCAGGTAAACGCCGATCGCGGGGTTGGGGTTGGAGCTGCTGCAGCCCCGCCGATGTTGTTGCCTTGTCGCGGGGCTTTTCTCCACCTCCTCCGTCGGTTGCAGCGGGACCACCAACCTCCGCCGCCCTGCCTAGCGTTGCCTTGCCCTGCGCCGGGCGGTGCGCTTGCCGGATCCCCGTGGGCGAGGGTTCCGCGGGGCGCACCTGGCCGGGTGTCCCGTCCTTCCACCCCCCTCCCACCTCGCTCTTCTTTCCACGCGCGGCCCCCTCCCCGTTCTTTTGGATGCCCCCCCCATCTGCAGCCTTCAAACACCCCCAAAATGCATGCTCCGTGTCCTTCTCCCCCCACCCCACTCCCACTGGGGTCCCGTGACCTCCTGGATTTAGGGGAGGGAGGAAGAAGCGGCCGGCCCAGCTTTGGGATGGGGGCGCCCCCCCCACCCATGAGCCCCCCCTCCCACGCGAGCTTTTTGCGTGGGAACACAGAAACACCACCACCCCGCTCCCTCTTCTCATCATCATCCTCCTCCTCCTCCCCCCTCCCCTCCCTTCCCCAGGCCGGGCCAAGGGGGGTCGCTCGGAGTCCCCGCGAGCGTCACGGCTGCCCCCAGCGCTGATCCCTCGAACCCACCCCTTCTTATCTCTCCCTCCCCTCGGGTGGAGGACGGACCCGCCCTGGCCTGGCCTCCCCCTCCCTCCCAGGCAGGGCGCAAAAAGCCCCTCCTCTCTCCCCCTCCTTCTTTCCCTCCTCCCCCTCCCTTCTTCTTTCCCTCTCCGGACTCGGCTGGCTCAGAATAACCCCCCCCCCGTCACACACACACACACACACCACCCTTCCCCTTCCCATACGGGCAGGGCCTGCCGCGGTGCAGCCTGGGAGCGGTAGTCCGCAGGGCAGGGCCGGGTGCGGTGTGGGCGTGGGGGGCCGCCGGGCAGCCGGACTACACTTCCCGGCAGGCCCTGCAGCGGCAGGAGCAGCAGCAGCAGCAGCAGCTTCGGCGGCAGGACTCGGCAGCGGCAGCAGCAGCAGGAGAAGCAGCCGCCGTGCTTGGCTTCTCCGTCCTCGCACTCTCCGGCTGCCAGTGGTGGTGCTGCGCGGAGCGGAGAAGGGGGAGCCGCGCCGTCCGGCCTTTCCGCTCGGCTGGGCTTCTCCGGGGCTGCCTTCTTCTCGCCGCCCGCCCCCCCCCCCACCAACAACACCGTCTCCTTCCCCGGACGCCGCTGGTTCCCTCGGAGGGGGCCCGCCCCGGGAGCAGGTGCGTCTCCGCCGCTTCCCTTCCTTCCTTCCTTCCTTCCTCAGGCCCGCCGCGCTCACTCGCTCGCCCGCCCGCCCGCTTGCCTTCCTTCCTTTTCCCCCTCCGCGCCTCCGTCGCCATCGGGGAGGGAGGGAGGGAGGAGAGAGAGGGAGGGGGGCCCGCGGCGTGTGAGTGAGGTTTCCATGGAAACAGGGAGCGGGCCTTGGACCGCGGCCCTTTCCTCGCGCGCGACCCCCGCCTCGCCTCCTTGAACTCCCCCCCCTCCCCTCCCCGTCCGACGGCCCGCTCGCCCGTCCCGGTAAGGGTCCCGTCCGAGGCTGGCAGCAGCGGCTCTTCCCGGCCTCTCTCGCCTCCTTCCCCCCCCCGCACTCTCCCGTGGGGGGCGCGTTCCCCTTCCGTCCAGCAGGAAGCAGCCGGCCCGCTTTCTCGACGGCCCTTCCAGCCAGTGGAGTGGAGGGGGGAGAGGAGGGGAGGGGAGAACGGAGTGGGGTGGGGGAGGAGAGGAAGCAGCTGTGCCCGTCTCCTCCCTCTCTCCTCCCCCACTCCCCTCCCCTCCGCTTTCATCGACGGGGCGGTCGATCCGGGAAGAAGCCTCTTCCATCCCTCTCTCTCTCTCTGTTTCTCTCTTTTTCTTTCTCTCTCTTTCTCTTTCTTTCTCTCTCTGTTTCTCTCTCTCTGTGTTTCTTTCCTTCTTTCCCCTCTCTTCATCTCTCCCTCTCCAAAACAAGGTAGGTGGGTAGGTCTCTCTCTTTCTCTCTGTCTCTTTCTCTCTCTTTCTCTTCCATCTCTCTCTCTCTTCCATCTCTCTCTCTGTGTCACTCACTCTTTCTCTCTCTCTCTTCCTTCTCTCTCTCACTCTCTCTTTCTCTCTCTCTTTCTCTGTCTCTGTCTGTCTCTCTCTCTGTCACTCTCTCTCTCTCTTCCATCTCTCTCTCTCTGTGTCACTCTGTCTCTCTCTCTCTCTTCCATATCTCTCTCTCTGTCATTCTCTCTCTCTCTCTTCCATCTCTCTCTCTCTCTCTCACTCTGTCTTTCTTTGTCTCTGTCTCTGTCTCTCTCTTCCATTTCTCTCTCTTCCATCTCTCTCTGTCTGTGTCACTCTCTCTCTCTGTCACTCTCTCTTTCTCTCTCTCTCTCTCTGTCACTCTCTCTCTCTCCCATCTCTCTCTCTCTGTCATTCTCTCTCTCTCTTTCATCTCTCTCTCTCTGTCACTGTCTTTCTCTGTCTCTCTCTCTCTCATCCCTCCCTCCCCTCTCTCTGTCACTCTCTCTTTCTCTCTCTCTCTTTCTTTCTCTCTCCCTCTCTCTGTCTCTCTTTCTTTCTCTGTCTCTTGTCTCTCTTTTTTCCTTCCTTCTTTCTTTCCACCCTCCCCATCTCCACTTTCTCTTCTCTGCACGTCGAAGGCTGGAGGGAGGGAGGGAGGGAGGGAAAGACGGAGTGGGGGGGCTGCATTATCTCCCCCCTCCTGCGGCGTCCGTCCCCCCTCCCCAAATTCCTTCCTGGCTGGGAAAGGAGGGATCGCGGTAGGATCGGAAGCGTCGTCGCGGAGCCCTCTCCGTCCCTTCTCGTCTTCCCCACCCCCACCCCCGGCAAAAAAATATCCCCGATCTTCCCCCAAAAGAAGAGGAAGGTACCGTCGGGGCGACCCCGGGACCCTTCCTTTCGCTTTGGCGGATAAAAAGCTGGCGGGTAAGTGGGAGGGTTGGAAAGCGGGTGTGGGGGGGGGGATGGCGGAAGAGAGGCTCCCTTGGCTGGGTTTGGTGGCTCCCTCCGCATCTGCGCCGGTTTTTTCCTCCTCTCCAGCCCCGCTTCCATCACCCCCCCCCCAAAAAAAAACAAGAGACAAGGGCGATGCCCGCGACGGCCCCGAGGGAACGGGCAGCCTGGCGGGTGGTGGGTGGCGAGGAAGCCGGGGAGGAGCGCGCGGGCGGGCGGGCGAGAGAGAGAAAGAGCAAGCCAGCGAGCCGAGCGAGGGAGCTCCGGGGCTGCGGTCGGTCGGTGTGCGCGGGCGGAGGAGGAGCCCGATCCTCCCCGCAGGCGATGCCGCCGAGCTCGGCCGCGCAATATCATCCCCCCACCCCCCGCCCTCTCCCACCCCGGATCGGCCAAGCGGGCCGAGCGGAGGGAAGTCGAAGCAGCCTCGTAGCTCCGGTTTGCGGCCGTTGAGCGAGCGGTAGTGGGGAGGGGGGCGGGTGGGAGGCGGGCAACTTTGGCTGGCTTGGCCCGGGCATGGCTGGGTTGTGTTCCCGGAGGAAGCTTGCAACCTCGTGCTGCTGTTGCTGCTTTCGCGGGGGAGAGAAAGAGAAAGAGAGAGAGAGAGGAGGTGGGGGGTGGGGGGAGAAGCCGAGGCCTGCCGGGGCTTGAAAAAGGAAGCAGGAGAAGAAGAGGGGGGGGGGAAAGGGGGGAAAAAAAGCGGCGATCGGGGAAGGGAAAAGGGGACGGAGAGTTGCAGAAGTGGCCTTGCCAGGCTGGCCCCAGAGGTTGCTTGCTGCTGCTGCTGCTCTGGGGCAGGCTGGAGCTAGAGGTCCCTTCCTTGGCAGGTAGGCATTTCCCTGCCCTGCCAAATGCCAGCCAGCCTTGGGCCCCGGCACTGGGCTTGTTTACTTGGCCCTGCCGCCTGGAGAACCACACACACACACACACACACACACACACAGAGAGAGAGAGAGAGCCTGATGGCAGAGAGGATACCACCCCCCTTCTAACCTGCCCCAACAGGTGAGTTCCCTTCGGGGATCCCTGCAGGCATCCTGGCTTTTTCCGGGACACAAACTCGGCCTTCCAAGTGGGGAGGGGTGTGTGTTTGTGTGTGTGTGTGAGGCCGAGTTTGGGGAGGGGGAGATTTTATTCCTCTCCACTTCTTCCAAAAGGTCTGGGTAGAGGCTCCCGTCCTCTCTTTCCCCCCCCCTTCCCCTCTTCCTTCTCCTCGTTCGCTCGCCTGTGTTTTTCGAAGCATCATGCTAATTTGCAGCTGCGACAGGTTTCCACAATCGGGTTCCTTCCTCCGCCCGGTGAGGCAGTGGCTGCATGGCGAGAAAGGGAAACTGACAGAGCCCATTTGCTGAGAGAAAGGGAGAGAGAAGAGAGAGAGAGGAGGTGGGGGTGGGGAGAAGCCGAGGCCTGCCGGGGCTTGAAAAGGAAGCAGGAGAAGAAGAGGGGAAGGGAAAAAGCGGCGATCGGGGAAGGGAAAAGGGGACGGAGAGTTGCAGAAGTGGCCTTGCCAGGCTGGCCCCAGAGGTTGCTTGCTGCTGCTGCTGCTCTGGGGCAGGCTGGAGCTAGAGGTCCCTTCCTTGGCAGGTAGGCATTTCCCTGCCCTGCCAAATGCCAGCCAGCCTTGGGCCCCGGCACTGGGCTTGTTTACTTGGCCCTGCCGCCTGGAGAACCACACACACACACACACACACACACACACACACAGAGAGAGAGAGAGAGAGAGAGAGCCTGATGGCAGAGAGGATACCACCCCCCTTCTAACCTGCCCCAACAGGTGAGTTCCCTTCGGGGATCCCTGCAGGCATCCTGGCTTTTTCCGGGACACAAACTCGGCCTTCCAAGTGGGGAGGGGTGTGTGTTTGTGTGTGTGTGTGTGTGTGAGGCCGAGTTTGGGGGGGGGGAGATTTTATTCCTCTCCACTTCTTCCAAAAGGTCTGGGTAGAGGGTCCCTTCCTCTCTTCCCCCCCCCCTTCCCCTCTTCCTTCTCATTCGCTCGCCTGTGTTTTTCGAAGCATCATGCTAATTTGCAGCTGCGACAGGTTTCCACAATCGGGTTCCTTCCTCCGCCCGGTGAGGCAGTGGCTGCATGGCGAGAAAGGGAAACTGACAGAGCCCATTTGCTGAGAGAAAGGGAGAGAGAAGCAGAGAGAGAGAGAGAGAGAGAGAGAGAGAAAGAGAGACCTACCCACCTACCTTGTTTTGGAGGGGGGCCCCCGAAAGTTTCTCTGATGCAGCTGCAGGAGGGGAGGAAAGGAAACCCTGCTGGGTTTCCTTGGAGTAGGAAGCACATTGGACCGAGCTGGTGTACAAGCGCGAAAGATCCGTCCTCGCGTACATAATTGTTGTCTCGTTAGTAGAGAAGGATGGGCTGAGCTGGGCAATTCTACCGCGAGAGGCCTGCGGCTGTTAAGACATGCCTTCCATGACATCTGGCAGGTCCGGAATTGGTTGCTTTTCCGAAAGAGAAGTTGGTGACTTCCAAACCTTGGAAACCTTAGCTTTTTTTTTTTTACAACAGCCTTTCTCGGCTTCTTTAAGCTTCTTTAAATGTAAAGAGCAGTCCGTGCCCTTTCCACCCCCCCCCACCACCCTTCTTGGTGACGGCTATGCCTTTGCTCGAATTAAGCTCCTCCGAGCACACGCCTTTGTGAATCAGTCGTAGAGGAAGTCCCACATCGGTTACATAGGGGCATTGCATTGTCTTGCCTTTCGTGTATTCCTCAAAAGTTTTGGGAGCATGTCCGTTGCTGCTCGGTTTATATGCGGGGGGCGCCGTGAGGAGGTGGTGGTGGGGGGTGTAAGGTGTTTTGTTTTTTTTTCCTTTTCTGGAGGGTGGGCAGGAAGAGAAGGGGGATCGTGTCTCGTCTTCAAAGATATTCTCCGCCACACGCGCAATTTGCAAGGCTGGTTTATATGCAGCGTGTCTCTGCTGAAGAAAATTGTAAACTCCGCTTTAGCGACCGGAGCTGAAAACTTGCTGAAAGGACTGTCGGCTTCTCTAAGCTTTGAAGTGGGGTTCAAGCCGAGGTGTGTCAATGACATCTTTTCGAGGCAGCCGCCGAAATTCTCAGCCACTGAAGTGTTTCTAGTGGAATCTTTCTCTTTTTAATTTAACGTGCTTAAATATGATTTATTTACTGACCGAATTTCTGGGACGCCCAGTTCCAGAATGGCTTGGGGCAGCCTCACAATTTTTTTTTTTAAAAAAAACAGCTACCTTAAAAGAAGTACAGGTAGCCCACGACTTACAACTGTTCGTTTAGTGAACGTCTAAAGCGATGACGTCGCTGCACTGAGCCACTGATTCCTACTTATGACGGTTTGCAGTGACCCAGGGATCATGGGATTCCCCCTTGGGCGACTTTTTTGCCAAGCAAAGTCAACGGCGAAGCCAGATTTGCTTAAAGACCGTGTGACTAACTTAACGACGGCAAGTGGATTCACAGTTAACAGCGGTGGCAAGAAAAGTTTCATTTATTTTTTTAAAGAAACCACTCTTTGAAGAAACAAACAGCTCTCTAGACCAGGGGTCTCCAACCTTGGCAACTTTAAGCCTTGGCGGACTTCAACTCCCAGAATCCCCAGCCAGCAAAGCTGGCTGGGGAATTCTGGGAGTTGAAGTCCGCCAAGGCTTAAAGTTGCCAAGGTTGGAAATCCCTCATCCAAACACATACGGTGGCTAACAAATGCTGAGTTTTGTGCATTCAGAGAAAGAGTTTTGGATAGCTGGCAGGAGAAGGGAAGAAAATTCTATTCCTTCCGTTGGCCAAGGTGTTGCCCGCACCGACACGCAAAGTGGCCTTCCTTTTGGAGACGACGCTAAGTGAACTAAACAATCATTTTGGGTCGACTCCGTTCAGCACAGGGAGTCCTCGACTTACGACTGCAACGGAGCCGCCCTCCCTCCCTCCCTCCCCCCAAATTTCGGTTGCTAAATCTGTTGTGAAGGGAATTTCGTCTCGTCTTAACAACCTTTTCTTGTCACCGTTCTTAAGCGAGTCGCCACAGTTGTTAAAGTTAGCGACGGGGGGTTGAGCGAATCTGGCTTCCCCTTCGACTCTGCTCTGCAGAAGGTTAAAAAAAAACAACAACCAAAAAGGCAATGAGATGTCCCTGGGATACGGTGACCGTCATAAATGCAAGTTGCCACATGTCCAAATTTTGATCAGGTTGACCGGGTGGGGATGCTGCAAGGGTCATAAGTATGGAAAACAGTCACGAGTCATTTTTTTTCCCCCAGTTGCGTTGTAACTTTGAACGGTCACTAAATGAATGGTTGTAAGTCGAGGAGTGCTTGTTACAACAGTTCATTTAGCGAGCGTTCAAAGTTACTAACGCAACTGGAGAAAAAAAGGGAGTTCTCACACGTAGAGCCTTGGTAGCGGCCCCGTGATCGTGTGATTGAAATCCAGGCGCTTGGCAACGGGTTCACACTTAATGACCGTTGCTGCGTCCCAAGGTCGTGTGATCCCCTTTTGTGACCACCTGTCAAGCCAAGTCAACGGGGAAACCAGATTCGCTTAACTACCGTGTTACTAGCTTA
Source organism: Ahaetulla prasina (assembly GCF_028640845.1). NCBI lineage: Eukaryota > Metazoa > Chordata > Lepidosauria > Squamata > Colubridae > Ahaetulla > Ahaetulla prasina. Next base: position 13,359,131 of record NC_080549.1, on the reverse strand, counting down.
CCAGCCGCAGTGATTCGCTTAACAACGATGGCAAGAAAGGTCGTAAGACGGGGCGAACCTCACTTGACCAATGTCTTGCTTAGCAACAGAAATTTTGAACTCGGTTGTGGTCGTAAGTGAAGGACTACCTGCATTACATCCTGTTCGTATCTTGTCTGTCCTTCCTTCCTTCCTTCCTTTCTCCCTTTCTCCCTTCCTTCCTTCCTTCCTTCCTTTCTCCCTTCCTTCCTTCCTCCCTTCCTTTCTCCCTTCCTTCCTTCCTCCCTCCCTTCCTTCCTTTCTCCCTTCCTTCCTTCCTCCCTTCCTTCCTTCCTCCCTCCCTCCCTCCCTTTCTTCCTTCCTTCCTCCCTCCGTTCCTTCCTCCCTCCCTCCGTTCCTTCCTCCCTCCCTCCCTCCCTTTCTTCCTTCCTTCCTCCCTCCGTTCCTTCCTCCCTCCCTCCCTCCCTTTCTTCCTTCCTTCCTCCCTCCGTTCCTTCCTCCCTTCCTCCCTCCCTCCCTTCCTCTGTTCCTTCCTTTCTCCCGTCCTTCCTTCCTCCCTTCCTTCCTTCCTCCCTCCCTCCCTCCCTTCCTCCGTTCCTTCCTTTCTTCCTTCCTCCCTTTCTCCCTTCCTCCCTCCCTCTCTCCCTCCTTCCCTACTTCCTCCGTTCCTTCCTCCCTCCCTCCCTTTCTCCCTTCCTTCCTTCCTTTCTCCCTCCCTTCCTCCCTCCCTCATTTTCCCCTGCCCTTATTGAGGCGAGACCCCCTTGACTTCTGAAGGAAGAATAAGGGATATTCCTTCACCCACACAATGGCACTTTTGTCTTCCTCTGGAATCCTGTATCCAGAAGGCTCAAGCGACATATGCCAGGCCCTCGTCCACCTGTTTGCCCCGTTGCAAAATTTGTCCAGATCCCTTCGATAACAAAGAATCCACCGCAGACTATATAAGAAGTCCCTAGGCAAAAAAAACAACAACAACCCACAAACCCTTTTCTCCAAAATTTGCACCATCCTTTGGTCTTAGAACAGGATTTGTGCTCAATGTGCTTGCAGATATATCTCCTTGACTGTAAGTCCGAGGAAAGTCCGTAAGTCTAGTCCCAAACATGCTTTTTGTCAAAAGGGTTTTTTTCTTTGAAGAAGTTTCGCTTCTCATCCAAGAAGCTTCTTCAGCTTGTGCTGACGAAGTTTCCTCGATCAGTTAAAAAAAGGTTCTTGGATGGGAAGCAAAACGTCTTCAAAGAAAAACCAGAAAGTCCAGTTGCCTCTTGAAAAAAACACCACTTTGGGACAACCAAGACCTGGATGACTTGAGAGTCTCCATAGACATCCATAAATCTTACCTCTTGGTAGATATAACAGTAACAGAGTTGGAAGGGACCTTGGAGGTCATGTAGTCCAACCCTCTGCTCACGCCGGAGACCTGTACTAGGGATTTGAACAGCCGAACTGCCGACCTTTCTGATCGACAAGCTCAGTGTCTTAGCCACTGAGCCACCTAGTTAGGCTGTGTATGTTTTGTTGTGTGTATATATATATCCAACTCTGTGTGTGTGTGTGTGTGTGTATGTAGGTCTTTGGTTATTTGGGTTTTCTCCCGCGTAAAATTGGAAGTGTCTTGGCAATGTTTCGACGAAATCCCATTCGTCATCTTCAGGCTAGGTGTTTACAGCTTTGTGCTTATAGGAGAAAGTTTTAAAGGTAAAAAAGAGAAGCTGTAAACACTAGCCTGAAGATGACGAATGGGATTTTGTCGAAACGTCGCCAAGACACTTCCAATTTTACGTGGGAGAAAACCCGAATAACCAAAGACCTATATACAAACACCTGCGAAAACCTCAGAATATATATATATATATATATATATATATATATATATATGTATGTATGTATGTATGTATGTATGTATATGTATATGTATATATGATTAAGTCTTTTTAAGATTTCAATATCCAGTTTTCAGTAAACATCTCAGGTATTTGTGCAGTAGGGGTTAAAACAAGCAGGAACACCTTGATGTTTGAAACCTGTTGCCTTCCAGACTTCGTTTTAATCTGTGAAGATGTAGGCTAAATGGAACTCAGAACTTGGAAGTCGAGCCACAGAAGTTGTGTTAGACTGTTTCTGAGGTTTTTTTTGGCTTGAATGATGCCTTCGAAAGCTGACTTAAGGATTCGTTTGCAATTACCATTGGCTGATATGCTGCTTTGGCTTGAAGATATTTGGGACAAGGTGCGTGAAATCGTCCCATTTTATCTTTCTGGGTTGTTGAGAAAGACGCCTGACATGTTTTGGGAGAGACTGAGTAGAGATGCCAAGCCCAGATTCCCAGACGTGGGTTAGAACTCTTACAAGTCCCACAAGCTTACATGACCCCACCGAGTTCTTGCTAGTTCTTGGCAATCTAGGAAAAAACCTTGGTGGGATTTTGCCTCTCTACTGATTATTTCGCTTCAGAAGAGCTCGTGGGCTCGTGGCTGACGTGGTTGTGTTTGGAGCCTTCTCTGAAGGAAACGCTCATTTTAAAGAGCTCGGCCAGCTGTGTGGGGTTGCAGAACTGAACTTGGTTGCTCAGCTGGGCGAAATTGGGGTAGGGGGAGTGTGCTGGGCTGTGTTTGCAGTGCCGTCTGGAATGTGGCTGTAGGAGTGGCTCTATTCAACATTTGGCATGGTAAAGTGTATGTATATATAGGATGCAATGGCTCAGTGGCTAAGACGCCGATCTTGTCGATTGAAAGTTTGTCAGTTCAGCGGTTCGAATCCCTAGTGCCGCGTAACGGGGTGAGCTCCCGTTACTTGTCCCAGCTTCTGCCAACCTAGCAGTTCGAAAGCATGTTAAAAAATGCAAGTAGAAAAATAGGGACCACCTTTGGTGGGAAGGGAACAGCGTTCCGTGCACCTTTGGTGTTTAGTCATGCTGGCCACATGACCACGGAGACGTCTTCGGACAGCGCTGGCTCTTTGGCTTTGAAATGGAGATGAGCACTGCCCCTAGAGTCGGGAACGACTAGCACATATGTGCGAGGGGAACCTTTACCCATATATATATGTGAGTGTGTTCGTGTGTGTATATATGTATGTGTATATATTTATTTATTTATTTATTATTTAGACTTTTATACCGCCCTTCTCCCGAAGGACTCATATATGTGTGTGTGTGTGTGTATGTGTGTGTATATATATATATATATATATATATATATATATATATATATATATATATATATATATGTATGGGCTATATGGGCCTTGGCTGATCCAATAGGAGGATCTTAACTTACCAAGGAGTTGGAAGATCAAAGGTGGAGAGGTTTTCTGGGCCGTGTCACCATCTCCCCTCGCCCTTCAGACTTTGCTTTCAGGCTTGAAGGGAGCAGCTGAAATTGGTATAAAGCGGAGAGAGGTTCCTCCGGGCTCGGCTTTGCAAAACCTACCCTTCCATTCTGGCTGCACCAAAGCAAAGCTATCTCCACCTCCCATTCACCAGCCTCAGATAAGCCCATGTGGAGCTGTTGCTTTTCAGTTGGGACTCCGGCAGCCGTTCCCTGTTAAGTCAAACCCGTGGCCGGCCAACTCAAGAGCGCTGGGGCCTGCTTTCCTCTACCCAACTCCTGGCTTCCCAGGAATTCCTTCCCTCCCCGCCTGGTGCGTTGGGAAGGTCTCGGTTCGAAGCCTAAATAGCATTTGCAACCCCTGGAAAAAATTTTTTGAACAGGAGCTTGGCTAAGTCCCGGGGGGTGTGGTCATTGCTCTTCTCCAGCGAAGGAAGTGCCTTGCCTTGTTTTTATTTATTTGTTTGTTTGTTTACCCTGTTTTAAACCTTTGCCTGTTTGTTCAGCCGGCATATTATCCCTTCCGGCAATGCTCGCAGGACAGGTTTTCCCGCAGGGAAAATTGTGGTTTTGGAATTTGGAGCAGGGAAAAATGTGGTTTTGGAGTTTGTTCCACAGGCAGGCAGGCAGGCTGTGGAACAAATATGCTAAAATTGGGTGGCTTAGGCTAGCTGGTGGTTGGTTCCCTGTGTCCTGTCAGTCCGGGCTGTGAGTCATGCCTAGGTGTTCTTCCACCTGGCTCTTCTGGATTACGTACTTGAATCCCTTTCGTTCTTCCCCCATCGCTTCTTTGCAATAGCGGTTTTGCACCCGAGAAGCAGCTTGGGTGATGGGCTTCCAGGTATTCTCAGTAGAATGGCATTGCCAGCTGACTGTCTAGACTGAAATGCGCAAGGAGAAGAACCCTGGGAAACTCACCTGATGAGGGATGAGTTAGAGTCAGGCTGGTCTGAAAATATTTTTTTTTTTAAATGGACATGGCAGCCAGCAATAATCCGGTGTGTAATAGAATAGAATAACAGAGTTGGAAGGGACCTTGGGGGATCATCTAGTCCAACCCCCTGCCCAGGCAGGAAACCCTACCACCACTTCAGACAAATGGTTATCCAACATCTTCTTAAAAACCTCCAGTGATGGAGCGTCCACAATTTCTGGAGTCAAGTTGTCCCATTGATCAATTGTTCTAACTGTCAGGAAATTTCTCCTTAATTCTAAGTTGCTTCTCTCCTTGATGAGTTTCCACCCATTGCTTCTTGTCCTGCCCTCAGGTGCTTTGGAGAACAGCTTGACTTCCTCTTCTTTGGGGCAGCCCCTGAGATATTGGAACACTACTATTATGTCTCCCATAGTCCTTCTTTTCATGAAACTAGACATACCTAGTTCCTGCAACCGTTCTTCATATGTTTTAGCTTCCAGTCCCCTCATCCTTTTTGTTGCTCTTCTCTGCACCCTTTCTAGAGTCTCCACATCTTTTTTAATCCCGCAGCATACAGAACAAGGGAGTTGTAAAGGACTTTGGAGGTCTTCTAGCCCAACCCTCTGCTTGACCAGGAGATGATATACCATTCTGGTCAAATAGCTGTCTACTTTTTTTCTTTAAAAACTCCAGTGACGGAGCCTCAACATGGCTGGAGGAGAAAAGCCTTCCCACTGATGGTTCTCATTGACAGGAAATTTCCCTTTAATTCCAGCTCTCTTTAACGATCCTCCACCCATTTACTTCTGGTCCTGCCCTCTTGGTGCTTTGGAGAACAAATTGCCCCCCCCCTCCTCTGTGACTTCTTCTTCTTGTGCCATAGCCGTCATCGGACGTTGACGATTAGGTTGGCAATCCTATTTTTGTCAACAGCCTCATGAAAAAGTGCGGCTGAGTTTTGTCCAAACCGGTCCCTTAGGTTTTGAAGCCACGATGTTCTCTTCTTCTGCCTGGACCTCGTTTGCCTTCAAGCTTTCCCTGGAGGATTAAGTGAAGGATGCAGTATTTTTCTGGGTGTCGTATCACATCCTCTGTGACAGCCCCTCCAATATTAGAAGGCTGCCATTATGTTACCCCAGCTCTTCCCGTTACTTCCCTTTATCTATCATCCATCTATCTGTCTGTCTGTCTATCTATCTATCTATCTATCTATCTATCTATCTATCTATCTATCTATCTATCTATCTATCTATCTATCTATCATTTATCTTTCTCTCCCTTTCTTTCTCTCTCTTTCTCTCTTTTTCACTCTTCTTTCTTTCTTTCTCTTTCTCTCTCCCTCCTTTTCTTTCTTTCTCTCTTTCTTTCTCTCTCCTTTTCTTTCTTTCTTTCTGTCTCTTTTTCTCTTTTTTTTTCTTTCTTTCTTTCTTTCTTTCTTTCCTTTTCTTTCGTTCTCTCTCCTTTTTCTTTCTTTCATTCTCTCTCTCTCCTTTTCTTTCTCTCTCTCTTTCTTTCTCTTTCTTTCTGTCTCTCTCTCTCTCCTTTTCTTTCTCTCTTTCTTTCTTTCTTTCTCTCTCTTCTTTCTTTCTGTCTTTCTTTCTCTCTCTCTTTCTTTCTCACTCTCCCTTTCTTTCTTTCTTTCTTTCTTTCTTTCTTTCTTTCTTTCTTTCTTTCTTTCTTTCTCTCTCTCTCTCTCTCTCTCTCTCTCTCCTTTTCTTTCTTTCTTTCTTTCTCTCTCTCTTCCTTCCTCTCTCTCTCTCTCTTTCTTTCTCTCTCTTTCTTTCTTTCTTCTGCAATATGAGGACTTCTGCTTCGGTGGCAGCCTTCTTCTGCATCCCGAAATGAAAATGAATCCGTCTGAAATCTCTCCTAACAGGAGAGGTGCCAACTCCAGCAGACGCTTTGCAAAAAACCCTCTGCTTCATTCCATTCCAAGGCGGTGTGGGGGTGATGTTGCAAAACAATCAAGGGGGGGGGGGAATCTCAACCTCACCTTTCCTAGGTCCAAAGCACTTGAGCACCTCTTCTCTTCTCAGCTCGCTCTCTGTTTTCCGTGCGGGCACCGTCCGTGCTTTTCCCCCTGAAAGGATCATCTGGGCAAGGGACATCTGGCTGCCCTGACCTCTTGCTCAGCCACGTGACCAACCCCAGGGAGAGAGGAGGATCCACAGGCGGTGACCATTCCCCAGAGGAGGAGGAGGAGGAGAGTCTCACTCTCTCCCGGCTATGGAGGAGAGGGCCCCCCCCCCTCTCTCGTTGGCATGTCTTTGCAGTGGCTTTGGTCCTCTGCAGATTCCTTTGGGGAAACCTCTGTGCTTGGCATCTCCCTGTTCCTGCTGCCCCCCTGCCCAGGAAACTCCCCCCACCCCAAAGTCTTCGTAATGGCCCTTGTGATGCCACAGCTTTGTGCGCCCGTGTACATTCCTTGTCGCCATGGCCTGCCCCCTTTTCAGATGTTTGGATTCTGCTCAGCTTGGTTCTCCTCCTCTCCTCCTCTTCCTCTTCCTTCTCTTTCTCCTTCTCCTTCTTCTCCTCCTCCTCCTCCAACTTCATAAACCCTACTCCGTTTTAGTACTGATGATGTTGCTTAGTTGGGTAATGAAATGTCTGCTAGCTAGAAAACCACCAAGCTCAAGAGCACTAAGGATCCCACAGTCCTCCTCCACCACCTTCCTCCTCCTCCTCCTCCTCCTTCTTCTTCTTCTCCTTCTTCTTCTTCTCCTCCTCCTCCTCTTCTCCTTCTCTCTCCTCCTCTTCTCCTCCTCCTCCTCCTCCTCTTCTTCTCCTTCTCCTTTTCCTTCTCCTTCTCCTTCTCTCTCTTCTTCTTCCTCCTCTTCTTCTTCTCCTTCTTCTCCTTCTCCTTCTCCTTCTCCTTCTCCTCTCCTCCTCCTCCTCCTCCTCCTCCTTTCGCTGTTGCTTCCTGGGAATGCTTCTGTCTGGCTCATTTTTCCCACGTCTTCCCTGGGAGAAAAGAAAGAAGAATGTGCTGCTGCCATGTCTGTTTTTGGTGAATGCCCCACTAACCCCCGACGTGTCTCTGTGCAGCTGCTGAGGCAGCTTCCCTTTTCTCTTTTTGGGGGTCTGCCAGGGATCCCGCCTTGTGCTACGCCCCCCCTCCCTTCCCCTCTCCAGGCTGCAGGGTTGGGTTCTGCTGGAGCCTGGAGAGCTGCTGCTATTTCTCCCATCCCTCGGGGCTGTCTTCCGTCTGATGCCGTTGCGCTCACCCCGGGCTTTCCTTGTTGTATGACCTTCCTTTTTCCATGGGGGCCTTGACAAAGGAACGGGTCATGCGTCAGAGGGAGGGGTCTGCCTTGGCTCACTCGCCTCTCCCTATTTTATTTCTCGGTTTGAGGTTTTGTATTCTGACACGCCGGCCTTCTGTTCTGCCTTCTTCCCAGACGATTCCACCTGTAAGGTCATCTTGGGCTATCAAACTCCCGTTTAATCTCCAAACTGGGCAGTTTTAAGCTGGCCGAGGAATCCTGGGAATTGAAGTCCACAAAGCCTTAAAAGTTGCCAAAGGTTTTGGAGGCCCCCCCCCCCCCGGAAGGAATAGCTGACCCAAAAGCCGCCCCCTTGGGATGCATTTCCCTGGGCCTGGTACTACAGCCAATAGTTGCATTCTTTTATTTTCTATAACGATACACTGCTCCGGACTAACCAAGGAAAGATATACATGGTGCTCCCTCTTGTTGTTTATTTTTTATTTTGTACGCAGACTAAACCAAAGGTAGAAAAATCATCCTGCTTATCCTAGCTTCTGTCCCCTTTAGCTCTAAGCTAACATCCATAAACGGTCTTTAAGTATATCCCAGCCTGGCGTTAAAACCACAACGCTGGTTATTCCCAGGCAGGGGGAAAAAAGAAGCACGTGTGAAGAAGCCACGCCGGCTGTCCCTGGGTCTGAATTCCTCGCGAGTCTTGAAGCAGGGCCAGCTCTTCCTCTTGGGAGAACCAAGTGGCTTTAACCTGTTCCCAGAACTTGCAGCTTTGACAGCTCGGATCGTGCATAGCTGTCCCGTGAGCCGCTTGGATAGTTTTCTTCCCCTAATGTGAATTTAGGTTCAAGAATGCTCGGTCCAGGGAGAAGGAAGGTGTAGGGTGGAGGGAGGAGAGGATGTCGATAAGAGAAGGAGAGGAAGGTCCGGAAAGTAGAAGAAGGTAGAAGAGGGAAGAGTGTTAAAAAGGGGGGTGGTGACTGGGCAAGCCCGACTAATTGTATATAACTGTACATTGGATGAGCTGTTTGATATGATTGTAAAAATAAAACTTTTTTATGAAAAAAAAAAAGAATACTCGGTCCAAATGCAATTAACAGATTTCCCCCGGGGGGGGCCTGTTTTAACGTTGGAAGAGCTGGGATCCCTTCAAGGTTTGCCTAGATTATAGGTAGTTGACTTACGACCAGCAATGAGTCCAGGGGTCAAATGCTCCCGGTTCAGACGGTAGCGATGGCAGCAGGTGATCCGGAGAACCGGTAGCAAAAATCCCACCCCCGCCCCCCCGCCCCAGCTGAGCCGCGCGATCATCAGAGGTTTTTTTTTTCTTCTTTTTTTTACTTTTAAAAGCATTTTTTCTTCGGCCGAAAAAAAAATGCTTTTAAAAGTCCAAAAAAAAAAAAAGCCTCTGATGATCACGTGGCCCAGCTGGGATTTGTCAGAACCCTTTAAACATGCTTTTCTTGCCCTCCGTTGTTAAGCGAATCACTGCCGTCGTTAAGTGAGGGACACGGTCGTCAAGTGAACTTTGCTTTGACAGAAGGTCGCAAAAGGGGATCGATCATGTGACCCCAGGACACCGCAACCGTCATAAATATGAGTCAGTTGTCAAGCATCCCAATATAAACCCTGTGGACCATGGGGATGCTGCAACGGCGGTCATAAGTGTGAAAACCGGTCCTAAGTCCCTTGTTTCAGTGCCGTTATAACTTCGGTCACTAAACGAACTGTTGTTAAGTCGACTACCTGTACTACGTTTTAAATGTTGATGGACCGTAAATTTAAATTAAGTTAAACTGACCCCGGGACACGGCAACGGTCATAAATATGAACCAGTTGCTCAGGCCGTCTGAATTTTGATCACACGATCCTGGGGATGTTACAAACTGTTCCTAACTCTGAAGAACGGCCCTAAAGTCACTTTTTTTTTTTCAGCGCCGTTCTAACATTGGTCACTAACTGAACTGCCGTAAGTCGAGTATGACCTGTGTTTTTATTTCTTCCTGGGCAGTTCCATTTGTTTGTCCTCTTCCAGCCTTCTCTGGAATGGAGAGGGTGCGCAACTTGGGCGTCCTCCTGGATGGACAGCTGTCCTTTGAAGACCATTTGACGGCCGTCTCCAGGAGAGCTTTTTACCAGGTGTGCCTGGTTCGCCAGTTGCGCCCCTTTCTAGACCGGGATGCCCTATGCACGGTCACTCATGCTCTCGTGACATCTCATCTGGATTACTGCAATGCTCTCTACATGGGGCTCCCCTTGAGGAGCACCCGGAGGCTCCAGTTGGTCCAGAATGCGGCTGCGCGGGTGATAGAGGGAGCCCCTCGTGGCTCCCATGTGACACCTCTCCTGCGCAGACTGCACTGGCTACCTGTGGCCTTCCGGGTGCGCTTCAAGGTTTTGGTAACTATCTTCAAAGCGCTCCATGGCATAGGGCCAGGTTACCTATGGGACCGTCTGCTGCCACCAATTGCCTCTCACCGACCCATGCGCTCTCACAGAGAGGGACTCCTCAGGGTGCCATTGGCCAGGCAGTGCCGTCTGGCGACATCCAGGGGAAGGGTCTTCTCTGTGGGGGCTCCCACCCTCTGGAACGAACTTTCCCCAGGACTTCGCCAACTTCCTGACCTTCAAACCTTTCGCCGCGAGCTTAAGACACATCTGTTTATTTGCGCAGGACTGGACTAGAATTTTAAATTTTGAATTTGGTTTTAATTGGGGTTTTATTACTTTTATTGCTATTTTAAATATTCGGCCTTATTTAATATGTTTTTTAATGGATGTTTTATTCTGTATTTATATGTATGTTTTTATCAGGCTGTAAACCGCCCTGAGTCCCTTGGGAGATAGGGCGGTATAAAAATGCGAATAAATAAATACATAAATAAATAAATGCAGAGCGGCGTTTTCAATCTAGCCGGTGGGGTGTTGCAAAGAATGTGCCTCACTTTGCTTTCGGAGCTGCCAATCCGACGGTGGCGGCGGCAGCAGCAGCAGCCGCGGCAGCAGTACCGGAACCCGAGCCTCATGGTGTCGTGTCTTTTGCTATTCCAGGCGGAGCCCCCCCGACTGAAGCGGACGTGCGCGCTCGGTGCGGAGCGGCTGTCATGATCTCTGCGGCACCTCTCTACAGCGGGGTGCATAACTGGACGGGCGCTGAACGGCTTCACACGTGCAGCCTCGACGAAGAAAGGTGCGTGTGTGTGTGTGTGCACGCGCGCGTGTGCAGGGGGAGCATCCTGCAGAGCACTCGTAATTTCTCTTTGGGGGATGAGAAACGTCGGCCTCTTTCGAGATTTTAAACCCCATGGCCGCCTCTTCTCGTTTCCGCTGAATCCATCTATGAACTGAGATCACACACACACACACACACACACACACACACACTCAAGTTGCTTGCAAAATATTTGGGGGAGAGGGTATTTGTGTGTGTATGCGCGTGTGAGGGGGGAGCATTCTGCAAAGCACTTGTTTATCTTCGGAGATGAGACGAGGAGAAGGAATATTGATCTCTTTTGAGATTTTGACCCCATTGCCCGTTCCGCTGACTTCATCTGTGAACTAAGACACCACACACACACACACACACACACACACACACACACACACACACATTCTCGAGTTGCTCGCAAAATATTTGGGTGGGGAGGGGGATTTGTGCCAGAGATGGAATTCACTTACCTTCCCTACCGGTTCGCAAATGTGAGTGCGCTCGCTCGCTTCGCTTGCAGGCCCCACCTCTCCGCATGCGCCGTAGTCGCACATTACGTCCGAGCAGGTGGGGGGGAGCCTCCCGCAGTTGCCGCTACCGGTTCGCGCGAACCGGAGAGAACCGGCTGAATCCCACCACTGGTTTGGTGCGTGCGTGTGTGTGTGTTTGCCTTCTCAAGCGGAAGCTTTTAAAATGGGTGGGCAATTAATTTTCCCAAGGAGCGGTGTGAGAAATTGGAACGGTGATAGAAAACTGAGCCAATAGGGCTGGGAAGGCGCGTAGATATGCCTACACACACACACACACAAACACACACACACACACACACACACACACACACACGGTAAATTGTGGGGGGGGGGAAATCAGAGGTGGTCCTCGACTTATGACCACAATTGAGCCGAACCTTTCTGTGGTTTTGCTCCATTTTGCAACCTTCCTTGCCATATTGGCTCATTGAATCGCTGCAACTTAGAAACACAGTCGTTAAGTGAATCCGGCTCATCAGAAGGTCGCAAAAGGGGAATCACATAAGACACACATACACACACACACGATACTGCAAGCGTCATAAATATGAATCGGTTGTCAAGCATCCGAAATGTAAATCACATGGGGACCACGGGGGATGCTGCGACGGTCGTAAGTGTGAAAAGCGGTCGTAAGTGCAGTCGTAACTTTAAATGGTCACTAAGCCAGCTGCTGTAGGTAAGAGGACTGCTGTGTCTTTGGGGAGATCTGTTGTAGCTTTGAACAGTCATCGCTAAGCGATCGGCCGATAAATGGAGGATTTCTCGCAGCCACTCATCTCACTGAAAGGGACAGTGCTTTTTCGTCTGCCCCATTTATTTATTTTTTATTTATTTATTTTGTCACAACATCATACAAAAAGATTATATAGCATATAAACATATATGAGTAAATATTAGGAGGTATGAGCATATATATATATAGGAAGAAGAGAAGAAAAACAATAGGACAGGAACGGTAGGCACGTTTGTGCGCTTATGCACGCCCCTTATGTTCCTCTTAGGAATGGGGTGAGGTCAATAGTAGAAAGTTTTTGGTTAAAGCTTTTAGGATTATGGGAAGAGACCACAGAGTCAGGTAAAGTATTCCAAGCACTGATGATTCTGTTACAGAAGTCATATTTTCTGCAATCTAGATTAAAGCGGTTTACATTAAGTTTAAATCTATTGGTTGCTCTTGTATTATTGCAATTAAAGCTGAAGTAGTCTTTAACAGGAAGGACATTACAATAGATGATTCTGTGAGTTAAACTTAGGTCTTGTCGAAGGCGACGGAGTTCCAAGTTTTCTAAGCCTAGGATTTCAAGTCTGGTGGGATAAGGTATTTTGTTGTTTTCAGAGGAATGGAGAACTCTTCTTGTAAAATATTTCTGGACACGTTCAATTGTATTGATGTCAGAGATGTGGTGAGGGTTCCAAACAGGTGAGCTGTATTCTAGAATTGGTCTAGCAAATGTTTTATATGCTCTGGTTAGTAGTGTGGTGTTGTTGGAAAAGAAGCTACGCAAAATTAGGTTTACAACTCTTAGAGCTTTTTTTGCTATGTAGTTGCAGTGGGCTTTGGCACTTAGATCATTTGACATGAAAACTCCAAGGTCTTTAACGGGATGGGGGTCGTCTGTAAGGTAATGTCCATCTAGTATGTACTTAGTTTTTGGGTTCTTTTTTCCTATATGTAAGACTGAGCATTTGCTGGTTGAAATTTGGAGCTGCCAATTTTTAGACCAAGCGGATAGATGATCAAGGTCGTTTTGAATGATAGAAGTATTGTCTGTGGTGTTAAATAGTTTGACATCGTCAGCAAAGAGAACACAATTACTTGAGATGTGGTCACAAAGATCATTAATGTATAATATAAAGAGTGTTGGTCCAAGGACGCTGCCTTGAGGAACGCCACTCTTGACAGGAACAGGATTTGATAAAGCATTGCCAATTTTGACCACTTGTTGTCTGTTTCCGCTCCATTTCCCTTATTCTCACAACAGTCCTGTGAAGTAGGTGAAGCTTCAGCCGCCTCTGGCTGAGTCAGGATTTGAACTAAGGCCACCCCCCCCTCCTCCTTTGATGTTCCGCCTCATGAGAACCCACTGCGGTTTTAAGTCTGTAGAGATTCTCAGTCATCCAAGCCATGGTTGTCCCAAAGGTGCTTTTTTCAGGAAGCAACTGAACTTTCTTGTTTTCTTTTTCTTTTGAAGATGTTTCGCTTCTCAGCCAAGAAGCTTCTTCAGCTCTGACAGGATGGAGGGAATGGAAGGATTTATATTCCTTGCAGATAGCTGGAGTTTTGCATCCTTTTAGAGGATCCTTGAAACACTTGGAGGTTTACCTGTGTCCTCAGGATCAACCTGAGTGGTGCAAATGGTTCCTGGTTTGGGACAACCATGAGCTGGATGATTGGGAATCTCTACAGACTTTTAGCTATACGATTTGGGATGAACACCCTTGGAATGGTGAAGGAGTAGGAATGGATTTCCAGAGGAAAAAAATTTGCAGACTACAAGAACCATTTGCACTATTCAGGTGACTCTGAGGACGCAGATAAACCTCCAAGCACTTCAAGGACCTTCTAAAAGGATGCAGATGACCAGCTGTCTGCAAGGAGAATCAATCCTTCCATTCCCTACCATGCAGTCACAGCTGAAGAAGCTTCTTGGATGAGAAGCGAAACGCCTTCAAAACGAAAAAAAAAACCACGAAAGTCCAGTTGCCTCCTGAAAAAAATTTAAAAAGCACCTTTGGGACATTGTGGCTTAAAGTCATATTTAATATTCCAATCTTTAAAATCCGCTGGCATCTCTGCCTTTCGAACGTGTGCCCGCACGGACAAATTAGCCTTTCTAAAATTGGATCTAAACCTTTGAAACCCCCAAGTGGCCAGCGCGAGTTTGTGAAAGGCATTTTGCCGGTAACTTCTATATTCAGGACGGAGGCAAAGGAAGTTCTGTGTCTGTTTAAAGCATCCCCTGGCATCTCTGCCTTTCGAACGTGTGCCCGCACGGACAAATTAGCCTTTCTAAAATTGGATCTAAACCTTTGAAACCCCCAAGTGGCCAGCGCGAGTTTGTGAAAGGCATTTTGCCGGTAACTTCTGTATTCAGGACGGAGGCAAAGGAAGTTCTGTGTCTGTTTAAAGCATCCCCTGGCATCTCTCCAGGGCGCGTCAAAAGCTTTTGAGGAATATATTTCTTCATTTTACGACCCATTTTTGCAAGCGACGACATAAGCTCAGGCTGACGGAAATGACTTTAAAGTGGTCTTTCCCCGACACTGTTGCGGTTCCCAATCTGGCAATTTTCAGGAAACTGGGAAAGCTGTTGGACGCTCTTGTCTTAAGAGCGGCTCTCTATTCAGAATTGTTTCGTATAAAAGAGATTACAGGGTCCTCGGTGCCCTCTGAGGTTGGTGGTTTTCTTGCAGAGGTTTCATTACCTGATCAGATTTCAGTATCAACCCAGTACGTTGATGGGGTTACCTAGTTCAGGGGTGAAATGCTCCCGGTTCGGACCGGATCGCCCGATCCAGTAGCAATGGCGGCGGGTGATTCGGAAAGCCGGTAGCAAAAATCTCTGCCTCTGCCCTCCCCCCCATGCCCAGCTGAGCCACGCAATCATCAGAAGTTTTTTTTTTTACTTTTAAAAGCATTTTTTAACAACCTCTTCGGCAGAGAGAGAGAGAGAGACGATAGACAGACAGATATATTAGATAGATATAGATAGATGATAGGTAGGTAGGTAGGTAGGTAGGTAAATAGATAGATAGATAGATAGATAGATAGATAGATGAGAGAGACAAAGAAAGAAAGAGAAAGAAAGAAAGAAAGAAAGAAAGAAAGAAAAAGAAAGAAAGAAAGAAAGAAAGAAAGAAAGAAAGAAAGAAAGAAAGAGGGGGGAAAAGGAGAGGAAGGAAGGACTACAAACCTGGCACTAGACGCTGCTTCAGAGGATAATCCAGGGCTGGAAGGGACCTGGAGGTCATCTAGTCCAACCCTGCTCCAACAGGACATTGTTAGTGAGTTTCTGTCTTTTGATCCCCCAGTCACATGGTTACATAGCCATGCCCACCCAGTCACATGATCCCCCACAAGCCACGCCCACCAAACCACACCCACAGAGCCGGTAGGAAAGAAATTTAGATTTCACCACTGACCTCGTTGGGTAATGAAACGTCGGAAAGGCGGCCACCCAGCTCAGAGAGCACCAAGGACCCCATAGTCCTCTTCCTCCTTCCTCCTCCTCGTTCTTCTCCTCCTCCTCCTCCCTCTTCCGTTCTTCATTCCACAAGCCATGTTCCCTTCTAGCACTGATGAGGTTACATAGTTGGGTAATGAGATGTCTGCAAGCTCAAAAAGTATTGAAGATCCTTCTCTGTGGGGGCTCCCACCCTCTGGAACGAACTTCCCCTGGGTTTACGCCAAATACCTGACCTTCGGACCTTCCGCCGCGAATTGAAAACACATCTATTTATTCGCGCGGGGCTGGCTTAAATTTTATTGGTTTTAAATTTTCTATTATTAATTTTAAGGGGTTTTTTAGTTTTATATATTTTAAAGTTTTTAGGCCAACTATATAATAAGTTTTTTAATCTGTATTTTAATTGTATATTGTACCGTTTGTTTTACCTTGGCTGTACACCGCCCTGAGTCCTTTGGGAGAAGGGCGGTATAAAAATTGAATAAATAATAATAATAATAATAATAATAATAAAAAGGACCCCCGTAATCTCTTTTATATTAAACAATTCTGAATAGAAAGCTGCTCTTAAGAAAACCTCCAACAGGTTTCCCAGTCTCCTGAAAGGTGCCAGTTTGGGGAAGGTCCTCCTCCCCTTTCTCCCTCCTCCCCTTTTCCCTCCCCCTTCTTCACTTCACAACCTCTGGTCCCTTCTAGCACTGATGATGTTCCCTAGTTGGGTCGCGAAATGTCTGCAAGAAAACCCACCGAGCTCAAAGAGCACCAGGGATCCCACAGTCCTCTTCCTCCTCCTCCCCCCCGCAAGCCCCACTCTCGTCTAGCACTGATGGTGTTCCCTAGCTGGCTGGTGAAACATCTGCGAGAAAAGCACCAATCTCAGGGAGCTCCAAGGTCCCTACATTTCAATCCTGAGCTACAAATATTCCCTTCTATCAGCAAGAGGCTGTTTTTCCTCGACTCGTTCCCCTTTCAAGAGAAGGCGGTGGCCCTGGAGGTGACTTTGGCCACAGATGTGCTACGCCGGTCAGATCAGTGGCTTCAGCCCCGCCACCTCTGGATAATTTTTCCAAGTTTCTCTCCCTCTCTCTCTCTCTTTTTTAAAATTTTCCTGTAGGAGAGTTCCACTTTCTGATGAAGAATCTAACACCAGCAGTTCCCAGCACCTGGCTTCGCCGGAGTTCTGCAACAGTTTTTCCAAGGTGAGATGGTGGGTCGGAGGGTGGGGGTGGGGTGGAGAGGGAAGGAGGATGGGGGGGGGAATGCCCCAGGGGTGAAATGTAAAATTTGTTACTACCGGTTCTGTGGGCCGACTTTTTTTTTTTTTTTTTACTTTTAAAAGCATTTTTTCTAGAAACTCTTTGGCTGTAAAAATGCTTTTAAAAGGCTCCTCTGATGATCCCCGCTGAGTTGCCTGATCGTCAGAGGCTTTTCTTTTCTTTTTAAAAAAGCATTTTAAATCCCAGTACTCAACTGGGATTGCCAGAGCCTTTTAAAAGCATTTTTTCTACATCCTCTTCGGCTGAAGAGGTTGTAGAAAAAATGCTTTTAAAAGCCTCTGATGATCCCACCTGAGCCCCACGATCATCAGAGCCTTTTTTTTTTTATTTTTAAAAGCATTTTTTCGGCTGAAGAAAAAAATGCTTTTAAAAGTTAAAAAAAAACAAAACTCTGATGATCGCACGGCTCAGCTGGGCATGGTGGGGGGGAGGGTGGCAGGGATTTTTGCTACCGGTTCTCTGAACCACCTGCCGCCATCGCTATCGGATCTGATGATCCTGGAATGCCCTCTGGCAGAGGTGAAATTCCCTTCCCTTCCCGGTTTGCAAATGTGCGTGTGCACAGGCTGAAAATCGTCCCCCCCCTAAAAAATGGATGTCATGACGTCCATTCAGGCGGGTGGGGCTTCGCGCAGTTGGCCCTACCGTGTTACGCGATCCGGTAGGAACCACCGCTGAATTTCACTTCTGCCCTCGTCCCCGTGAAGAGGGGGAGGGTTCGAACTGCCCTGGTCCTGATTTTCTCTTTCTCTCCTTTCTCAGGTGGAGATCACAGCGGTTTCGGGAAGTGGTGGGGGCGCCGAAGGGTTTGAACCGGAGGGCACCGTGGAGAAAGAAGCCGACCCCCAACTCCGGGAGCAGGCCCACGAGCCAGACTGTGCCCAGAAGGCCTTGAAGGACAGCGATGCCAAGGCTGGCAAGCTTCAAGAGCCTGAAACGCCCCAGCTGGACAGTAGCAGCAGCAGCAGCCGCAGCCTGGACTGCCCGTTACCCTCTGCTGCAGAGAAGACGGCGGAGGTGATCCCGTTCTGCCCCAAGGCTCTGGAGAGTGGCGAGCAGATGGGAAAAGAGAAGGCTCTCCCAGCGCCCGCTGCCTCCGTCAACCCCATCGCAGCGACCAGCAACAGCAGCTGCAATACGGTGGCCCCGGGTCCCGCCACCTACACCCTGAAGAGCGTCTGTTTTTCGACATCTCAGGCCCCCCCTATGCAAAAAATGTCCCTCTCGCTGCCCCCCGGAGCCACCGTCCTCACCCCCAGCCAGCCGCTGGTTTACCTCCCTCCTCTTTCCAACACGCTGGGTGTCTCGCCCGCCCTTGCCCTCCCGGTTTTATCGTCCTTCCCACAAGACCCTTGCCTGCCCGGTCTTCACCCATACCCGTATGCTTTCTCTGTGGGCAGACCCTTGGCTCCCGACCCCAAAGCAGCCTGCGTCGAGGCCGCTCAGTTAAGCTGCCCGCCAGCTTCCGGAGACAAGGGTAGCGCCCCCGTGACGCCAGGCTGCGGCCCTCCTGCCAACGGCCCAGAACTGGTCTCCAGCACCCCTGCCTTGGCAGCCTCGTGCGCCAGCGCTGTCCCCCTCTCAGGTCCTGCCGCCGTGCTGCCCCGAGTCCCCGAGCGGCTGGCTGCGGGGGTCCTGGCGTCCATCTCCCCGCTGAAGTCCCCCCCGCAGCTGGAACGCGAGATGGTCTCCTCTCCGGAATGCAGCGAGATGCCTCTGGATCTGTCCTCCAAGTCCAACCGCCAGAAGCTGCCTCCACCGAGCCAGCGCAAGACGCCCCCGATGCCCGTGCTGACTCCGGTGCACCCCAGTGGCAAAGCTCTGCTGACGCCGGTTTTCTCCAAGGCCCAGCGAGTGGCCCAGGCCACCGCCTCGCCCTTTGTCATCTTCCCGGAGCTCCTGCGCAACGGAGAGCAAAGCACGTGGGTGAAAAACCCCACGGCTTTCATTGGCACCATCCCGGGCACTTACATGGGGGTGGCCAACCCCGTGCCAGCCTCGGTCTTGTTGAGCAAGGATGCCGGGGCCGACCTAAGCAGCAGGGACTCCCGGCATCTTCCAAAGCAGGAGCCCATCTGTATTATCGATCAGGGAGAACCCCGGAGTGCCGTGTTGCCTTCTGGGAAAAAAAATGGGTCGGAGGGACAAGCGGACCTCACCAGGCGCACCCCGGCTCCTCCGTTACGCCCTTCCAAGGAGCTGTCCCTCTGGAATCCCAGCCAAGCAAACCTTTACTCTCGGTGTTCGCTCAACGGGAAGCCCGCCAGCCCGCAACTCCTGCCCATCGGGTGGTCCCATTACCATCCAGGCACCTTGCTTTCCATCGGCATCTCGGCGACGGCACAGCTGCCCCCCAATCCGGTCGGGCCCCCTAAGACCCCTGGTCCCAGCGAACCGGCTGTGTTCCCTGCTGGGCAGCTGGCAGAAGCTACCCCGGTGGTCCAGAAGGCCCCTGAAGCTCCCTCCCAGGGCAAAGGATGTAAGGCGGCCCTGCCCAGCGCCGAGAGCCCTTTGTGCGTCTCGCCAGCTCTCCAGACCGGCCCGCCTGAGGCAAAGGGCTCGAGGGGTCTCGACCGACGAGAGACGGACTCGGCCGCCGAGAACGCCCTTCTGCCCCCACCCGAAACTCCCCCGGAGGGTTGTGCCCACAAGCACTCCAGGGACCCCAAAGCTAAGAGTCCCTTCTTGACTGCCCATCCGCCCCATGGCCTGCCCTTAGCCAGCCAGGCGACCATCCGGGTCACGGCGGAGTCGGCCTCTCCTGCCGAGAAACAGTGCCGGGAGCGGCAAGGGGACGCTTCCCGTAACCCCCCGAACGTCGAGGTCCCTCCCTGCCCTGTGCACCAGGTGGACCTCAGCCGGATCAAGAAGGAGCGGGTAGAGCCCGAGCCCCCCTTTGCCTCGGCCACCTGCCTGCATGTGGGGGCCACCTTGAGGGACCCTCCGAAAGCCAAGCTGAAGGGGATGGCCCACATCAAAGTCGAGGGGGGCTTCCCCTGCAAATCCAAGCGGCACCACGAGGGGCCAGACCGGCCAGCCCACAAGAAGCTGAAGTTGCGTGGGGGAGAAGATTTGGGGGCTCCCTGCAAGACGAGCAGCCAGAATCAGCACAGCCGGAAGGTGAGTAGCATGGCTGGGTGGAAGAGGAGGTCAGGGGTGCTCTCTGTGAAGTGTGGGGGGGGGAGTCAGAAGCAGGGGCGTTAGGGGCTTGTGGGATGGGCTAGCCCAGGAGTCGGCCACCTGGGGCTCTGGAGCCGCATGTGGCTCTTTCACCCCTGTGCTGCAGCTCCCTGTCACTCAAAATATGCGTCACAACCGCCAATGTGTGACACCTGCCAGCACGCGATTTATTGAGCTTCTCAACTCCCGGTAGGCCAACCATGGATTAATCCAAGAAAAGAAAAGTTTCAGAAGAAAACAGAACGTTTAATTCAACTACATATGCTAGTTCTGTGGCTACTCAGGAAAAATAGTCAGGCACAGGAAGGGTTTTGTGGCTCCCGGTGTTTTCTTTTCTGTTTCTTGGCAGGAGAGGCCGACTCCGCTGTGACCCGGATGCTCGCCTGGCTGGCTAAGGGAAATGGGTCCAAATGGCTCTTTGAGTGTTTAAGGTTGCAGACCCCTGGGGTAGCCCCTGAGCGGTGGGGAGTGAGCTGAAGGTTGGGGATCCTTGCTGGGCGAGGTGGGCCATGGCAATGCCAGAAAGGAAGCAAAGGATTTTGAAAGCTTGGCAGCAATGTTTTAAAGGAAAAATGGACAGAGTGTGCCTTGCTTGCTAGCCTTGAAGGAGGTTGACGTTTATAGTTCACCATGCACGCTCAGCTGGAGTAGAGTAGAATGAGAATATATAGAATAGAATACATAGAATAGAATTCAATACAGAATATAGAATTGGGATGGGATGGGATGGGATGGGATGGGATAGGAGTAGAATAGAATAGAATAGAATAGAATAGAATAGAATAGAATAGAATAGAATAGAATAGAATAGAATATAGAATAGAATAAGGATAGAATAGAATTGAATATAGAATATAAAATAGAATATAGAATTGGGATGGGATGGGATGGGATGGGATGGGATGGGATGGGATGGGATGGAATGGAATGGAATGGAATGGAATGGAATGGAATAGAATAGAATAGAATAGAATTAGAATAGAATGTAGAATAGGGATGGGATGGGATAGAATAGAATAGAATAGAATAGAATAGAATAGAATAGAATAGAATAGAATAGAATAGAATAAGGATAGAATAGAATTGAATATAGAATATAGAATATAGAATATAAAATAGAATGTAGAATGTAGAATAGGGATGGGATGGGATGGAATAGGAGTAGAATAGAATAAGAACAGAATAGAATAGAATTGAATTGAATTGAATTACAGAATAAAATAGGAATAGAAAATTGAACTGAACAGAACAGAGCCGGAAGGGACCTTGGAGGTCTTCTAGTCCAGCCCCCTGCTCAAGCAGGAGAACCTATACAATCTCAGACAAGTGGCTGTCCAATCTCTTCTTAAAAACCTCCAGCGATGGAGCACCCACGATTGTTTATGTTTTGTCCTTTAGCCCAACTGTAAAAAGAAGAAAATCAGGCTGTTATTTAATTAACGGTGTAAAGGTAGTCCTCGACTTACGACCACCGTTGAGCCCCAGGATGTCTGTCGCTAAGCGAGAAATGTGTCGAGCGAGTTTCGCCCACATTTTGAGACTTTCCTTGCCACGGTCGTTAAGGGAGTCACTGAAGTTCTTAAAATGGTAACCTGGCTGTTCAGTGTGCCTGGCTTCCCAGAGACTTCAACGACCGTCAACAACAGCCCTGAAGAAAACTTAACGGCCGTTGCTGCATCCGCATGGCCATGTGAGCAACATTAATTGGCAGTGGGTTCATGCTTATGACGGTCGTAGTGTCCCAGCGTCTTGGGGTTACTACCCTTTTGCGACCTTCTGGCGAAGAAAGCCGAGATTTTATTTTACGACCACGGGACTAACTTCGCAACGCCCTGTCACTCACTTGAACAACCGTGGCCAGGAAGATCGTAAAAGCCACCGTGGTGGCTCAAGGCTATAAGAAGCCTGTTATTAACAGCAGCTGCCTGCAATTACTGCAGGTTCAAGCCCGGCCCAAGGTTGACTCAGCCTTCCATCCTTTATAAGGTAGGTAAAATGAGGACCCAGATTGTTGGGGGGGCAATAAGTTGACTTTGTAAATATACAAATAGAATGAGACTATTGCCTTACACACTGTAAGCCGCCCTGAGTCTTCGGAGAAGGGCGGGATATAAATGTAAACAAACAAACAAACAAAAATCTCGCTTAGCAACGGAAATTTTGGGCTCCATTTCGGCCATACGTCAAGGGCCCCCCATGGCTTAAAAAAACATCCTGGGTGGGGTTGGGAGCAAAAGAATCCGATCCGATTTAAAAATACGGCGGGAGAAGCTTGGCCACGCATAACCGCAGGCTGGTCTCGTTTGTGTCGCACCCACAGTGGCGGAAGCATCACAGCAACCTCCATGAGATCACGGACGATGGCCGGCTGGGCTGCGTGAAAGAGCGAGGGAACCTCCGTGCCAAGCGCAAGCGCCGGAAGTTGTCCCCTGGCCACCGGGGCCAGAGCTGCGAGGAAGGTAAGGGGGTCTCAGGCTGGGTAGTGGCCGTTCCCTCGCTCATCCAGGGCTGTCCCACCATCCCAGGAGCCACCTTGGAAGAACTGGTCCAGGGGTCTCCAACCTTGGTCCCTTTAAGACTTGTGGACTTCAACTCCCAGAGTTCCTCAGCCAGCTTTGCTGGCTGAGGGACTCTGGGAGTTGAAGTCCACAAGTCTTAAAGGGACCAAGGTTGGAGACCCCTGATCTGGTCAGCTTCTTCAGTAGGTTGCCAGAAGGATCTCTTTGGGTTTCCCTAAGCTCTTCCTTGTGATTTGGTCTCTCCAAATACATTTTTATTAGGTTATAAAGTATTATAAGAGGGACTCAGTGGGTAAGACGCTGAGCTTGTCGATCGAAAGGTCGGCGTTCAGTGGTTCGAATCCCTGGTGCCGCGTAATGGGGTGAGCTCCCGTTACTTGTCCCAGCTTCTGCCAACTTAGCAGTTCGAAAGCACATAAAAAATGCAAGTAGAAAAAATAAGGACCACCTTTGGTGGGAAGGTAACAGCGTTCCGTGCGCCTTTGGTGTTGAGTCATGCTGGCCACATGACCACAGAGACGTCTTCAGACAGCGCTGGCTCTTCAGCTTTGAAACGAAGATGAGCACCGCCCCCTGGAGTTGGGAACAACTAACACGTATGTGTGAGGGAAACCTTTACCTTTAAAGTATCCTGTTTCCCCCAAAATAAGACATCCCCTGGTAATAAGCCCAATTAGGCTTTTGAGCGCATGGCAATAAGGCCAAGCGCTTATTTCAGGGTTCAAAAAAATTTAAGACAGGGTCCTATTTTTGGAGAAACACGGTATTATAAAATACAAAATACAAAAGCAAATAAGAGGACAGTGAAGAGGAATGGGAAAGAAAAGTGAGGAAGAGTAGGGAAAGAAAAAGAAAAAAGGAAACATTGACTTCCGACTGTTATAGTAGAATAAGGCATTAACAGCAAATCACATAATAGTATGAACCAGTCATTTCTACAAAAGTCTAATCTGTGAAACCCAGAATCAAAGTTTCATTCTTTCCCACCTCAAGCACAAAGTTCAGAAGCGGTTTCCATGTGGAAACAAAAGTATTTATGTTCTTTTCTTTAAGCAGAGCAGTCAATTTTGCCATTTCAGCCAACTTCCATCGGCTTCTGCAACCATTCTTCCATAGTAGGCATCGAAGTGTCCTTCCATTTTTGCGCATACAACAGTCCAGCTGCTGTCAACGTGTATAGTTACAAAGTTCCAAGCTTTTTCTCCCAATTCTTTTTCCATTAGACCCAAGAGGAAAAGTTCTGGCTTGGTATTTATCTTCATTTTCAGGATTTTTCTGTATTAAAATATGAATTCCTTGTGATTTTGGATGAGGCAGAGCAGGGGTGAAATTCAAAAATTTTCCCTACCGGTTCTATGGGCATGGCAGGGGAAAGATACTGCAAAATCTCCATTCCCACCCTACTCCAGGGGAAGGATACTGCAAAATCCCCATTCCCACCCCACTCCTGGAGGAAGGATATTGCAAAATCCCCATTCCCACCCTACTGGGGGAAGGATATTGCAAAATCTCCATTCCCACCCCACTCCTGGAGGGAGGATACTGCAAAATCCCCATTCCCACCCCACTCCTGGAGGAAGGATACTGCAAAATCCCCATTCCCACCCTACTCCTGGGGGAAGGATATTGCAAAATCCCCATTCCCACCCCACTCCTGGAGGAAGGATACTGCAAAATCCCCATTCCCACCCCACTCCTGGGGGAAGGATACTGCAAAATCCCCATTCCCACCCCACTCCTGGGGGAAGGATATTGCAAAATCTCCATTTCCACGCCACTCTGGGGACAGCCGGAGGTGGCATTTGCCGGTTCTCCGAACTGCTCAAAATTTCCGCTACCGGTTCTCCGGAACCTGTCAGAACCTCCTGAATTTCAACCCCCTGGAGCAAATAAGAATCGAGCTTTAGAGATCCCCCCCAAAATGAAGCCCCGCTCTTGACGGCTGTTTCTCATTTTTATTTATATTTATTTTTCATTCTTCCAGCTTACGTGGAGAAGAAAGCCAAGAACAATTTTAGAGACTTCATCCCCATCGTGCTCAGTAGCCGGACACGCAGCCAGTCAGGTTGGTGGCTGAGCCAGGAGATGATGACTGGGTCAAGGGGTAAGGGAGCAGCGTGATGATTGTGGAGGATGGGGAGAAGGGCAGGGTTAGGATCCAGTCACTCTGACTTGGTGGGGGAGTTGCTTGCAGACAACCTTTGTAGTGGGGCCTTGTTGGTCCCCAATGCGCCAACCATGATCTGAACGATGATTCTCAATCATTCAGATCAGGGGTCTCCAACCTTGGTCCCTTTAAGACTTGTGGGCTTCAACTCCCAGAGTCCCTCAGCCAGCAAATGAATGATTCTCAACCATTCAGATCAGGGGTCTCCAACCTTGGTCACTTTAAGACTTGTGGACTTCAACACCCAGAGTCCCTGGGCCAGCTTTGCTGGCTGAGGGACTCTGGGAGTTGAAGTCCACTAGTCTTAAAGGGACCAAGGCTGGAGATCCCTGATTCAGATCATGATTGTCCCAAAGGTGCTTTTTCCAAAAGCAAGTGGACTTCCTTGACGATGATTATTTTTTCCTCTTTGAAAACGTCTCGCTTCTCATCCAAGAAGCCTCTTTCGTTCAGAACCGAAGAAGCTTCTTGGATGAGAAGTGAAACTTTTTCAAAGGAAACAAAAAAAAACAAGGAAGTCCAGGTGCGCTTTTTTTTTTTTTTGGAAAAAAAGCAATTTTGGGAACAACCGTGATCTGGATGTTTTGAGAATTTCCCTAGATGCAGGGCCTCGTTTGATCCCCTGGCAAAGCTACCAGAGAAAACAGCCAGGATTGGGACTTAACTTTGCACTAAACCATGGTTTGCTGAAGGCACTGCATTATTTGTGTCATAACTTTACAAACGGCCGTTGATTATGTTCCCACAACGCACTAAGCCAAAAGCTCATTACGGTTGAGCATGAGGTGTGAGCCAGAGAAATAACTTGGATTTGAGGATCCTTCGTTCTTAACTGGAAAATGCTGGCTTTGGAATTGTACATTCCTTCCAACAGGTTTGTTGGAATTCAAATGAACCATACTGGAGACCTGGTTCTGCCAGCAGGCCTGGGGAACCCAGAATGGGATGGAGCCCATTAAATGGCTTGTGTGATGTGTTGTCGCTGGGGGATGGGTGGGCTATTATAGTATTAACTTATTATTATTTGATTATTTTCTTCTATGCGTTTTATTTTTTTATAGATGATGTTTTTATATTCC
The DNA here is from genome assembly GCF_028640845.1 of Ahaetulla prasina. Classification (NCBI taxonomy): domain Eukaryota; kingdom Metazoa; phylum Chordata; class Lepidosauria; order Squamata; family Colubridae; genus Ahaetulla; species Ahaetulla prasina. The sequence goes on along the minus strand of NC_080549.1, from coordinate 13,333,536 downwards.
TGTAAGCCACCTTGAGTCGCCATGTGTGAATAGGCAGCAATATAAATTTTTGAAATAAATACACTGTCTTTCCCCCCCCATCCCACCTAAGATTTTAGTCGATTTGTGCATTTGGAAAGGATGAGGATACCAATAGAAGAGAATATTTGTAGCTCAGGATTGAACTATGAAGTCTTCGGTACTCTCTGAGCTTGGTGGTTTCCTTGCAGACGTTTCACGACCCTGCTAGAGAACATCATCAGTGCTAGAAGGGAGTGGGGTGTATGAAGGAGGAGGAGGAGGGTCCTTGGTACTCTCTGAGCTTAGTTTGTTTCCTTGCAGACATTTCATGACCCAACTAGAGAATATCATCAGTGCTAGAAGGACATGCGGTTTCTTCACTGGCAGGGCAAGCCCCTGGTGTCTTAAACAGAAAGCAAACCCCTTTCCCTTCTAACACTGATGATGCTACCTAGTTGGGTAATGAAACGTCTCCAAGGAAACAAAGCAAGCTCAGAGAGCACCAACAGTGATGAGTTTAACCAAATAAAGCCACCCCGGAGTGGAGCAGCGACGAAGCTCAGATCTTCTTGGTAGTGCGCGCTTCCAGTTTGACGGGGGTCTTTCCTTTTTTTTTCTCCCCCCCCCCCACTTCCCTGCAGGGACCACAGGGAGCTCATCTAGCATGTTAGGAGATTGTGACGGAGCCGGGCAAGAGATGGTGCCGCTGTTGGAGGAGGCGAACGACGAAGCCGAAGAGCTCTCCCCGAAGCATCACCGGCTACGGAAATCCCACCGCCTCTCACCTCACTCCAACTGCAAGGAGCGCGCTCGGTCGGAAAGAGGCCTCTTTCACCCCAGTAAGAATCAGGGGCTGCTCTGGCCAGGCGAGGCCAGCAGGCAGCTCTGGAGCCGCAAAGAAGCCGAAGAGGAGAGCAGCCACGTCAAGAGGAAGAAACGGAGGCGGCAGAAAAGCTGGAAGTACCAAAGTGGAGAATATCTGATCGAAAGGGACAAAGGAGAACACTTGAGCTGTTGTCGCCATAAGCGGCGGAAATCCAAAGCAGGTGAAGGGGGAGCGGTGGGCCGTGGGGGGTGGGGGAAGGAGGGATCTCGAGGCGGCCGCTCTCGTCTGCTAATCTAGTCTGGATTACAGCTCCCATCATCCCCAGGCTTCCAGCCTCCCGGTCAGGCTGGAATAAGAGGATCAGGCCAGGGACGATGGGACGAGCAGCAGGCGCGAGGGAGATTTCCCTGGTCAGCTTGAGAAAAGAAACCGTCAAGTTTCCTGTATTGGTTCAGCTGTGCGGGAGATTGCGACACAACCTCTCGGGCCTGATCGCCCCAGAGGTACCCACCCCAGTTCCCTTTGCAGAACCTCCACGGGCGCCAAGCATTGGAGGTTGCCCCTCTCCTCCTTCCCTCCCTCCCTCCCTTTTTCTCCCCCCTCCTTCCCAATTGCATTTCATCCTGTCTCCTCGGCCTGCTTCCTGCCATTGAAAAGCAGCAGCCAGCCACGCTGCTTTCAAAAGTTGGGAAAAAAGTCCCCGTTTTCTCTCTCTCTCTCTCTCCCTCTTTTGTGGCATTGCTATTATTCTTATTCTTTTCAAACTGTGAGGATCTTGAGCGGGAGGGAGGTGGCTGGGGGCAACCCACTTCCGCAGAAACGAGGGCCCGGCTCCACTGCTGCTGCTGCTGCTGCTACTTGCTTGCTTGTGCTCGGTTCGAAAAGAGAAGGCCCGCAGCCTCCCAGTTGCAACAGCCGCCAGGGGGCAGGCTTCTCCCGCACAAGTCCCGCGACAGTCGCAGGCAGGAAAGGTTGCAGCGGAGATGGAGAGGCCCGGCAAGGCTGCGTGGAGAAGGACAGGGCGGGGGGGAGAAATCCATGCAGGGTGCATTACGCAGGGACATTATGCAGAAACTGGAAAAGGGGTGGGATGAAATACCCCTCTATAAAGCCTTAGTAAGATCACATCTAGAGTACTGCATCCAGTTTTGGTCGCCACACTATAAAAAAGATGTGAATACTCTAGAAAGAGTGCTGAGTAGAGCAGCCAGGGTGATTAGGGGACTGGAGGCTAAATCATATGATGAATAGTTGCAGGAACTGGGCCTGGCTAGTCTAGTGAAGAGAAGGACCAGGGGAGACAAAGATAGCACTCTTCCAATATTTGAGGGGCTGCCACAGAGAGGAGAGGGGTCAAGCTATTTTCCAAAGCACCCGAAGGCCAGACAAGGAACAACGGATGGAAACTGATCAAAGAGAGATTCAAACTGGAAATAAGAATACATTTTCTGACAGTGAGAATCAACCAATGGAACAGAAGTTTCCTTCAGAAGTTGTGGGAGCTTCATCACTGGAGGCTTTTAAGAAGAGACTGGACTGCCATCTGTCAGAAATGGTGGAGGGTCTCCTGCTTGGGGGGTGGGTTGGACTTGATGACCTATAAGGTCCCTTCCAACTCTGTTAATCTGTTAAATCCATCTTCTCCATCTTCTGCCCCAGAGACAAATTCCTTGTGTGTCTCATCACCCTTGGCCAAATGATCCTGAATTCTCAAGAGTCCTTGAGGAACCTATGCAATTTTTCCTCCTCTCTATTTTTGCAGGACTCAGGTAGCCTTTAATAAGAAGTTCCTTTTTCCTAGCATCCTTTCCTTCTGGTCCTTTACTTGATGGGACCTTCCCTGTTTTCCCAGAATCCTTTGCTTTTGAATCACATGGTCTTTCTTTTTTTTTTTCCTTGGCCGATGGTGAATGCGGACATAGGACTCCGCCCAAGTAAACAGGATGGATGGGAGGAGATGCTTAATACAAGCAGTTAATAATACAGGCCCATTTTCTATCATACAACTAGAAAAGTACAAAGCAAATCCACCAGGAAGAAGAGGTAGCTTTTTTTTCAGTCTAAAATGTTTTAGCAGGGCAGGCTGTCTTTCACTGCGGCCCAGTGCTTAGTGCCCTGAGCCCTTAAAATCATGCTGGCTGGGGAATTCTGGGAGCTGAAGGCCACAAGTCTTCAAAGTTGCCAAGATTGGACATCCCCGTTTTAAATAGTCTGGATTGGATTGAAAGCTGGGTAACTGCGAGGAACTGTAACACAAAAAGGGGTAGAACACCTAGGGGGGAAAAAACTCTTGCTTGGTAGGAAAAGGGCTGGCGAAACACGTTGAAGTACTTTGAATCAGCCAAACGTATACGTCTGAAATTTAGCCCATGACGTATATGCATGCCGTAATTTAACTGCGAATAGAATAGAATAGAATAGAATAGAATAGAATAGAATAGAATTAATTGGATTGGATTGAATTGAATTGAATTGAACTGAATTGGATTGGATTCTTTATTGGCCAAGTGTGATTGGACACACAAGGAATTTGTCTTCAGTGCATAAGCTCTCAGTGTGCATTAAAAAAATACATTCATCAAGAATCATAAGATACAACAGAGATAGATAGATGATAGATTAGATAGATAGATAAAATAGATAAATAAAGATAGATAGATAAATAAAGATAGATAGATAGATAGATAGATAGATAGATAGATAGATAGATAGATAGATAGATAGATAGATAGATAGATGGATGGATGTTAGGTAGGTAAGTAGGTAGGTAGGTAGGTAGAGACAGGGAGAAGTGAAAGAGAGAGAGTGTGTATACTGTATAGATCATAGCACACAGTCGGAGTTCTTCCAAAGATTAGGATTTATTTCAAGTCCCAAAGTGGGCATCTACTCAAGTCAGCCTCTGAGCCCAAGGAGCAAATTTTGAAAAAAGGCAGATTGGTCTTTGATTGTTGCTGCCCCCTTATTTTTCTTGGCCCTACTCTCTCTCTCTCTCTCTCTCTCCTTCTCTCTTTAGGAGACAAATTTTGGAGGGCGGAACCTTTCCTCCGCGGGCGCCTCTAACCTTTCTCTCTCCGTGGTTTGCCTGCAGATTTCCGGTACAGAAAGCACAAAAGCTCAGCTCTGGGCAAAGGTTCGGAGCTCTGCCTGAGGAGCAGGCTCTCCCCATCCCTCCAAGGTCACCTGGACTTCCAGAATGGGTTCCTCCTGGATCACTCGGATGTGGCTCCAATCCAAGAAGGGCTGGAGAAACCTTCCGGGAAACGCAAATGCAAAACCAAACACCTGTCGGGCCTCTGCGAAGAGGGGAAGGTAAGGAGAGGTGTCTAGGGAGATTCTCCCATCTGTCGTGTCCCACTCCTCCGCTGACGGCCGGGTCAGGGAAATCCGAATCAGGCGTGCCTCTGCAGCTCTGCCAAAGTCCTAGCAAAGTTCTCAAGGCAGGCAGGAGACCAGAAAGTGATTTCAGCAAGATAAAGTAGACTTTGCCTGACTCAGAGAATGCCAGAAAGCAGATCCTTTATATAGGCCATGAGGTGTGGCTCCATGACTCAGCCCTTATCCCGGCCTGCCCCTCCCTTCCTTCTGTTGACGCCGCTTATCAATTCTCCTGAAGCGAGGGTCACTCCAGTCTGCAGCTGTTGGTAATTGACCTTCCTCAGACTCACATGCTGTGGGGGAGGGGGGGGTCTAGTTGCTCCATTTGCCTGGGCATGGAGCCAGGGCTGGGGGCTGGAGGCGCTTCTTCTTCCTCAGCCTGTCTGGGCATGGAGCCAGGGCTGGGGCCGGGAGGCATGCTAGGGCATTCCTCAGCGTTCAGAAGCAGATAAGAAGGCCCCGGCTGCGGGGAAAGCGGACGAGGCACAACACCGTCATCCAGGTCAGGGTTGTCCCAACTTCAAAAGGCAGCTGGACTTCGTTTTTCCCTTGAAGATGTTTCGCTTCTTATGCAAGAAGCTTCTTCGGTTCTCGTCTTCAAGGAAAAAACAAAATCCAGTTTCCTTTTGGAAAAAAATTGCATTTTGGGGGGAAAGGAAAGGTGTTGGGAATGGGATGGTCAGAACGACCAAATTGGAGATTCGGGCACATTGATGTCATTTCATGGCTATTTTTTTATTCACTGACTATATTCCTCTATGGCTATTCTTCCAAACACTTCAGGTTACTTTACACTTATCAATACTGGAAAAAAAAACCGTGACAAAAGAAAACCCGGTTTGGTCTAGTGATGAAGGCACCAGGCTAAAAAGCGGGAGGCCATCCCATCTTAGCAGGGGTGCTAAAAATGGGGAAAGTGAGAAAATACCTTTGCAAAATGAAATTATTAGGAAAATAATGGAATGTGCTGAAATGAGTAAATTGACATTTGAAATAAAGAGAACAGGAAGAAAAGCAATATTATAAGATATGGGATATATTTTACCAATGGCTAGAAGGAAAGATATGTTAGTAAAGGTTAGAGAAAGAATATTATTAATTGAAACATTAAATTGAATGGTTTAGAACGATAGAATGAATGATGTTACCAGATAAAATATTTACTAGTGGATATGCATATGGAATGAGAGAAATAAAGGCTATGGCCATTGGTTAATTAAAAGTTTAGATACTAGATGGAGATGATATAACTTTAAATAAATTAAGGATATTTGTAAATTGAAGGTGCACAAGAGATATGTAACCACCCCCCAACACACCAATATTGGGATTGAAAATGCTTTTTATCTTTATGTGTTTTGTTTTAAAGGAAAAATAAAAACTTTTATGTAAAAAAGTAAAGAAAGAAAAACCGGTTTGGTCTAGTGATGAAGGCACCAAGGCTAAAAAGTGGGAGGCCATCCCATCTTAGCAGGGGTGGGTTCTGCTTACCTTTTCTACCGGTTCGCATTGTGTCCGCACATGTGCAGAAAAGTTTTGATGATGTTTTGGTCAGTACTGTAGAATCGGGGGGCAACCCACCACTGCATCTTAGGTAGGAAAACCAGCCGGGTGACTTTGAGCCAGTCCCTCCCTCTCTCTCTCTCTCTCTCTCTCAGCCCAGCCCACCTCACAGGGTTGTTGTTGTGGGGAAAATAGGAGGAAAGTGTGCTGGGTATGTTTGCCACTATGAGTTATTTGTACAAATAATAAAGATGGCATACAAAGAAAAGAGAGGGAGGGAGGGAGAGAGAGAGAGAGGGAGGAAGGAAGGAAGGAAGGAAGGAAGGAAGGAAGGAAGGAAGGAAGGAAGGAAGGAAGGAAGAAGGAAGAAAGGAAAAGAAAGAAAGAAAGAAAAGAACGAAAGAAAGAAAGGAAAACAAAATAAATAATATCACAGCAATTAAAAATATTATTAAAGTTATTATTTGCACATGGGAATTGGTTCCCTGAAATGCAGTAACCACTTAGCAAAGCACTGCAAGAACAAACGTTATCCAGTGCAAACATTGGTATAAATTTATTTCAGGTTCATCATTTATTCTGCCTGTACTATTCAGAAGGGATTGTTGGGCACACAAGGAAAAATCCTGCTATTTTTTTTCCCTCCCTCGTAAGCGTCTTTTGACTTCTCTGCTCTTCTCTGCTCCCGACAACCTTGACCAAATTCCTTGTCTTTGCCCGCGCCCAGGCCAAGTCCCGCTCTCCAAAGAAGTCCCGGGAACCCAGCCCGTTTGGCAAAGTTCGGCAGCCCAGCATGGAGAGGACCCCCGAGACTCCCGCAAGTCCACCCGTGCCCCCCGAAGCTCGACGTCTGATCGTGAACAAGAATGCCGGGGAAACGTTGCTGCAGAGAGCAGCCCGGCTTGGGTATAAGGTGAGTACAGTTTTGGGGGTAATGCAGGGGTGTCAAATTCGATCTCATGAAGGGCCGCATCAGGGCTGTGTTTGACTTTGGTGGGTGTGGCTGGGGTGGGCGTGGCCAGCTCGATGTCGGGGGGGGGGCAAGTGCTAAGGCAGAACTTCCCTCAGACCCTCCCTCACTCTCATTACATAACCTTCCTTCCCTCCTTCCTTCCTTCCTTCTCTTCTTTTTCCTTCCCTCTTCCTTCTCCTTTCTTCTTCCTTCCCCTCTTTCCTTCTTTTCCCTTCCTTGCTGTCATCCCATCTTCCCTTCTTTTTCTTTTTCTTTGACTTTCCTCTTTCCCTTTCTCCTTTCCCGACCCTTCTTGGATGCTCAAATGCAAAAGGAGAAATATTTCTCCTTTTGTTCGGTTTTTAGTTTTGTTTTGCTAGTCCTCTGCCAGTGAAAACGGAGCCGGGGGGTGGGGGGGGGCTGCACACAGCCCCTTGAGCTCCGTTTTAGCTGGCAGAGGTCTGCAGGAAGGCCGTCACAGCCTCCTAACAGTGAGGACAATGAACCAGGGGAACAGCTTCCCTTCAGAAATCGTGGACGCTCTATCACTGGAAGTTTTCAAGAAGAGACTGGACAGTCACTTGTCTGAAATTGTATAAGTTTTCCTGCTTGAGCAGGGGGTTGGACTAGAAGACCTCTAAGGTCCCTTCCAACTCCTCTCCTCTGCTCCCCTCCCCTATTCCATAATTCTATTCTATTCCATTCCATTCCATTCCATTCAACTCTACTCTACTCCATAATTCTATTTCTATTTCTATTCTATTTTCTCTTCTCTTCTCCTCTCCTCTCCTCTCCTCCCCCTCCTCCCCTATTCCATAATTCTATTTCTATTCTATTTTCTCTTCTCTTCTTCTCTCCTCTCTCCTCTCCTTTCCTCTATTCCATAATTCTATTCCATTCCATTCCATTCAACTCTACCCCACTCCACTCCATAATTCTATTCCACTCCGCTCCGCTCCGCTCTACTCTACTCTACTCTATCCCATAATTCTATTCTATTTCTATTTTATTTTCTATTCTCGGTGGTCACGTAATCACTATTTGCAATCTTCCCAGCCAGCTTCCAACAAGCCAAGCCAATCGGGGAAGTGGATTCACTTAATAAACTTGTGATTGGTTTATTAACCGTGCGATTCACACAATAACAACTGCCGTGATTTCATTTCCAACCACCATTGCAAAAAAATAAAATAAAAGGGGGGTTCACTCAACTGCCACCTAGCTTCGCCGTGGAACTTCTCATTCCAATATGTGGGAGTCGAGCTCATACCTGTGCCTTCCTTTCGCAGGACGTGGTGATGTACTGCCTGCAGAAGCCGAACAACGACGTCAACCACCGAGACAACGCCGGGTATACCGCTCTGCACGAGGCCTGCGCTCGGGGCTGGGTAGACATCCTGCAGACGTTGCTGGAACACGGAGCCAACGTGAACTGCAGCGCACAAGATGGCACTAGGCAAGTCGGGATCCTCCTGGGGAAGCCGAGGAAATGGGGCCATTGCGGGAGTGGTGGGCAGTGGGGGGGAATCCTGAATTACAACTTTTGGAATGTATAAAATGGAGCGTGCATGTATGTTTAAAGCCTGAGAAAGGAGTTTTGCCGAAGGAGAACGAAAACTAAAGAATTCAGAATACAAATTTCTTTCACGGTGTTAAAAATGTTAGCTGGAAGGAAGCAAGGAGCTGGTAATACTCTTTGATACCGGTAGTGAAATGTAAAATTTGTTACTACCAGTTCTGTGGGTGTGGCTTGGTGAAGGAGGAGGGGTAATGTGACTGGGTGGGCGTGGCCAACTTTTTTTTTTTAAACTTAAGTGCATTTTTGCTACAACCTCTTCAGCTGAAGAGGTGGTAAAAAAATGCTTTTAAAAGGCTGTGACACTCAGGCAACTCAGCTGGGATCAGCAGAGCCTTTTAAAAGCATTTTATTTTACATCCTCTTCGGCCGAAGAAAAAATGCTTTTAAAAGGCTGTGACAATCCCAGCTGAGCCACATGAGGCTTTTTTCTTTCTTTTTTTTACTTTTAAAAGCATTTTTTTGGCTGAAGAAAAAATGCTTTTAGAAGTAAAAAAAAAAAAACTTCTGATGATTGCGCAGCTCAGCTGGGCATTGTGTGGGGGGGAGGACAAGGATTTTTGCTATCGGTTCTCCGAACCACCCGCCGCCATCGCTACCAGATCAGGCAATCCGATCCGAACCGGGAGCATTTCACCCGTTGGATACCTGGGCTATAGCCATAAGAAGAGATGTGCAAAATGTTTAGCCTGTTATAGGAAGAGGAGGCAATGAAATGTATTTAAAAATTTTCCTCCCCACCACCAGGCCCGTACACGATGCGGTTGCAAATGACAACCTGAAGATTTTGTGGCTGCTCCTCTCCTACGGTGCTGACCCGACCCTGGCCACCTATTCGGGGCAGACGGCCTTGAAGCTGGCCAACAGCGATGTGATGAAGAGTTTCCTGACTGGTAAGTTGCTTTCTCCTCAAAGCCAAACGGTCGTTTTGTGAACTGTTTATTTATTCGCCATCCTCGGCCCATCCGATCCGTCCCTTCATCCTCCACAAGGGTGGAAAACGCACGCGCTGTGACTACGTTGAAATGGAAAAATCTATTTCAGTTTTGTGGGAAGGATTACCGATTTCTAGGAGGAAGGGTGCGGTGGCCTAGAGATGGTGCTCTCACCCTCACAATCAGGAGGGCTGTGAGTTCGATCCTAGATAGAGGCAGATATTTATTCTGTCCTCCCTCGCCTCCGTCCGAATGATGGCTTAATTAGCCTTCACTATCAGCTCTGGCAGCAGAATAGCCAGCGTCTGCCAAGAGCCTCCGTTAACTTCCACGACGCTGGTGAGTCACTTAGAAACAAACTTCAGCTCTTAATCAGTGGATTTGCCTGTTACAAAGAGACACAGCAGCTCTGGCTGCCTTTTATATCCTGTGGGGTGAGGCTCCATGACTCAACACTTCCTAGGCCTGCCCCACCCTTGCTTCTGTTGTTCCCTCCTCTCCTGCCTACGAAACCTAGGGTCCAACCAAGCCTGATTGCCATCAGCTGGGTCTGCAGGCGTGGCGTGTGTGGGGGGGGGAAGAGTCAGGGGATGGAGGCCTCGTTATCTCTTCCACCTGGCCTGTTTCTGGCTCCTGAAGCTGAGCCAGGCAAGCCGGTGCTCCCGAGGTAAGTCCTGACGGCCCTTCCCCCTCACTGTCCAAGTCACTTTCTGGCAGCAGGCCCGGCTCGGGGGGCACAGACACAACAATATTTCTTTCTCTGGGTGCAATGAGAATGTATCTGCTGAACAAAACTCCGCTTTGGCAACAGGAAGGGCATCTGGCCATTAAAACACTCTTGCTAGCTCCATTCAGTTGCCCAGATTCCACCCGGCCAGGGATTATGGGGTCGTTAAAAGATGTTGATGAGGATGATTACTGATTTCTAGGAGATGAACAGTTGGATTCTTGAATTGGCTAGGAACGTGATGGCGAACTTATGGCACACGTCGCCCTAGGTCAGCTCCACTGCACATGCGCACCCACCTCCTGCCAACCAGCTGATTTTTGGGTCTCTGCAGAGACGTGCACACATGCACAGGGGACGGGGGTGGGCGTGTGCATGCACAGGCGGGCAAGGAAGTTGGTGTGTGCCTGCGCGGGGACCTGGCGGGGGCCTCCCTGAAGCCGCCTGGAGGCCTATTAGGCCCAAAATGGAGCACCGGGGTGTCGCACACGTGTGTGTGTGGGGGGTGGGTTGTGCGCATGTGCGGGGCAGGAGGGTAAAATCCAGCAAGCCACCGACTTGCAAAATTGTGCTGGGATTTATCACTCCAGTGTGATTTTTGTTGTTGTTTTTTTTACTTTTAAAAGCATTTTTTTGGCTGAAGAAAAAATGCTTTTAGAAGTAAAAAAAAAAAAAAACTTCTGATGATTGCGCAGCTCAGCTGGGCATTGTGGGGGGGGGAGGACATGGATTTTTGCTACCGGTTCTCCGAACCACCCGCCACCATCGCTACCAGATCAGGCAATCCGATCCGAACCGGGAGCATTTCACCCGTTGGATACCTGGGCTATAGCCATAAGAAGAGATGTGCAAAATGTTTAGCCTGTTGTAGGAAGAGGAGGCAATGAAATGTATTTAAAAATTTTCCTCCCCACCACCAGGCCCGTACACGATGCGGTTGCAAATGACAACCTGAAGATTTTGTGGCTGCTCCTCTCCTACGGTGCTGACCCGACCCTGGCCACCTATTCGGGGCAGACGGCCTTGAAGCTGGCCAACAGCGATGTGATGAAGAGTTTCCTGACTGGTAAGTTGCTTCCTCCTCAAAGCCAAACGGTCGTTTTGTGAACTGTTTATTTATTCGCCATCCTCGGCCCATCCGATCCGTCCCTTCATCCTCCACAAGGGTGGAAAACGCACGCGCTGTGACTATGTTGAAATGGAAAAATCTATTTCAGTTTTGTGGGAAGGATTACCGATTTCTAGGAGGAAGGGTGCGGTGGCCTAGAGGTGATGCTCTCACCCTCATAATCAGGAGGGCTGTGAGTTCGATCCTAGATAGAGGCAGATATTTATTCTGTCCTCCCTCGCCTCCGTCCGAATGATGGCTTAATTAGCCTTCACTATCAGCTCTGGCAGCAGAATAGCCAGTGTCTGCCAAGAGCCTCCGCCAAGAGCCTCCGTTAACTTCCACGACGCTGGTGAGTCACTTAGAAACAAACTTCAGCTCTTAATCAATGGATTTGCCTGTTACAAAGAGACACAGCAGCTCTGGCTGCCTTTTATATCCTGTGGGGTGAGGCTCCATGACTCAACACTTCCTAGGCCTGCCCCACCCTTGCTTCTGTTGTTCCCTCCTCTCCTGCCTACGAAACCTAGGGTCCAACCAAGCCTGATTGCCATCAGCTGGGTCTGCAGGCGTGGCGTGTGTGGGGGGGGGAAGAGTCAGGGGATGGAGGCCTCGTTATCTCTTCCACCTGGCCTGTTTCTGGCTCCTGAAGCTGAGCCAGGCAAGCCGGTGCTCCCGAGGTAAGTCCTGACGGCCCTTCCCCCTCACTGTCCAAGTCACTTTCTGGCAGCAGGCCCGGCTCGGGGGGCACAGACACAACAATATTTCTTTCTCTGGGTGCAATGAGAATGTATCTGCTGAACAAAACTCCGCTTTGGCAACAGGAAGGGCATCTGGCCATTAAAACACTCTTGCTAGCTCCATTCAGTTGCCCAGATTCCACCCGGCCAGGGATTATGGGGTCGTTAAAAGATGTTGATGAGGATGATTACTGATTTCTAGGAGATGAACAGTTGGATTCTTGAATTGGCTAGGAACGTGATGGCGAACTTATGGCACACGTCGCCCTAGGTCAGCTCCACTGCACATGCGCACCCACCTCCTGCCAACCAGCTGATTTTTGGGTCTCTGCAGAGACGTGCACACATGCACAGGGGACGGGGGTGGGCGTGTGCATGCACAGGCGGGCAAGGAAGTTGGTGTGTGCCTGCGCGGACCTGGCGGGGGCCTCCCTGAAGCCGCCTGGAGGCCTATTAGGCCCAAAATGGAGCACCGGGGTGTCGCACACACGTGTGTGTGTGGGGGGGTGGGTTGTGCGCATGTGCCGGGGGCAGGAGGGGCATGGAGGGTCACATGCGCATGCACAGGGGGGCAGGGGAGCGCAGCGAGGTTCGCAAAGGCATGCGCAGGGGGCAGGTCACGCAGGGGGGCATTGCATTGTGGGTGTGGGCACACACGTGTGTGTGTGGGGGGGTGGGTTGTGCGCATGTGCCGGGGGCAGGAGGGGCATGGAGGGTCACATGCGCATGCACAGGGGGGCAGGGGAGCGCAGCGAGGTTCGCAAAGGCATGCGCAGGGGGCAGGTCACGCAGGGGGGCATTGCATTGTGGGTGTGGGCACACACGTACGCACTGTTGCACACGCGCGCATGCTTTCGGCACCTAAGGGGGAAAAAAGGTTAGCCATCACTGGGGCTAGGATGTGATGATGATGATGATTATTATTATTATTATTTTCTCCGAGGAAAAGCTGAGGTGGGTTTAAAATGCAAAGTCTACAACGGTGGGTTTTGCAGGAAAGCTCCTTGCGCAAGAAACATAAAATCCAGCAAGCCACCGACTTGCAAAATTGTGCTGGGATTTATCACTCCAGTGTGATTTTTTGTTGTTGTTTTTTTTTTAAAAAAAAAGATAGCTATTGGGGGGGGGGATTCTTTCCCAAGACCCTCGGGATCAAGAGAATCCACCTCAGCTTGCTTCTTCCTGGGTGGCCTTTCTTGCAGATCACCTCTTGGACCTGCAGGGACGACCTGATGAGGATCCCCAAACTGCCTGGGATTTTTATAGCAGCTCGGTACTAGGTGAGTGGAGAACCCAGCCCCTCTGCCTGCTTGACCCCCACGGCCAACCACAAGCCGCTGCGGTCTGTGTTAACGTCCTCCAATCCCTGAGCGAAAGGGAGGTGGAGGGTGGGTAGACTTAACGATGACGACAACGAAGGTGGGCTTCTCCCCCTTTCCTTCCTAACTAAGAGAAAAGGCTTATTCGGTCAGCCACCCCATCTCCCCAAAAAAGCAGGGCCTGGAAAAAGTGTACTTGCAGTTCTCTTCAAAAAAAATAATCTTGGTCATGGATGGATGTGGTGGTTTTGGTTTTGGTTTTGTGATTGAACATGTGCCCAGTTAACAAGTACAACTTTCACCTCTGCCTCCTTTCCTTTCCTTTCCTTTCCTTTGTCCTCTCCTTCTCTCTTTCCTTTCGTCTCCTTTCCCTTTCCCTTTTCTTTTCCTTTCCTTTTCTTTCCTCTTTTCCTTTTTCCTCTCCTTCTCTTTCCTTTCCTTCTCTTTCCTTTCCCCTTTCCTTTCCTCCTTTCCTTTCTCCTCTCCTTTTCCTTTTCCTTCTCTTTCCTCTTTTCCCCTTTCCTATCCTTTCCTTTTCCCTCTCCTCTTTCCTTCTCTTTCCTTTCCCCTTTCCTTTTTTTCTCCTCTCCTTTTCCCTTTCCTACTCTTTCCTTTCCTTTCCTTTTTCCTTCTCTCTTTCCTTTCCTTCTTTCCCCGTTCCTTTCTCCTCTCCTTTTCCCTTTTCCCTTTTCTTCTTTCCTCTCCTCTCCTTTCCCCTTTCCTTCTCTCTTTTCTTTCCTCTTTCCTTTTCTTACCTTTCCTTTCCTTTCCTTCTCCTCTCATCTTTTTTCTTTCCATTCCCTCCTTCATCTTCTGCTTGAAGAATTCCCTGTCCTGCAGAAACACAGATGGGGCACCTGTGCAAAATTTCTGTTCCTTCAGTTTGTTGAGCTTCCCCCCCACCCCGCCCCATATTTACCGATGTTGTTGCTGGTTTTGCTAGTCGAGTAAGAGACTAAGCTATTCCTCAAGTCCCCTTCCCACCACTACCACGGGGGGTGGGGGGGGGAACAGAAGAAGGGGTATTGCTTATCCATCCTGCAGCCAGAAGAATTTGGGAATGAGTTGCTTTTTCTTTTAAGGCGGCTTCAAACAAAGCAGCTGCAGAGCCTGTAATTTGGGGGCCCCTGCCTCCTGCCGGTACTCTTGCAGACCTCGCTTCTGTCTTCTCTGTCTGCATGTGTCTTTGCCGCCACGCAGCTTCTTCTGCCGCAGCCACGAATGAGTCGTTAATGGGCCAGGCACAGCAGACCAGAGACATCTGCCAGCAGCTTCTTCCTTCCTTCCATGTATTTTATTCAGTTAGTTACTTACTTAGTTTGTCAAACATGTATAAGATGACAGATATAAGTATAAACATGATTATGAATACAAGAAACGGATACGAATAAATGGGGACAGTAGGACAGGGACGGTAGGCACGTTGATGTGCTTATGCACGCCCCCTTACAGACCTCTTGGGAATGGGGTGAGGTCCACGGTAGACAGTTCGAGGTTGAAGCTGTGAGGGTTTGGAGCTGTAACAAGCGGAGTCAGGTAGAGCACTCCAGGCATTGACCACTCTCTTGCTGAAGTCGTGTTTTCTGCAGTCGAGTTTGGAGCGGTTTACCTTGAGTTTGTATCGACTTGTTTGCCCGTGTGTTATTGCGGTTGAAGCTGAAGAAGTCGTTGACAGGTTGGACGTTGTAGCAGACAATTTTGTATACTACGCTTAGGTCAGACCGTAGGCGGCGGAGTTCTAGGTTGTCCAAGCCCAAAATTTCGAGCCTGGTGGCATAAGGGATTCTGTGGTGAGCAGAGGAGTGGAGGACCCTTCTCGTGAACTCGCTCAGTTGTATTATTCATCATTTTATGCATCTTTTTCAGAGGCGAAAGAGGAGGTAAGCTGCGACCTTCTGCTCGACCCCCCTGGGAGCTCTGATCAGGAGGAGGAGCGGGACTCGGACCACTTAATGTTTGAGTTCTCGGAGAAGCCGCTGCTTCCTTGCTACAACCTGCAAGTTTCCGTCTCCCGAGGGTGAGTCTCGGGCAAGAATGTGGAGACACAACGCACATGCTTGGCTGGTTTGAAGGCGGAGAGTTGCGTGCGTGGGGCAAGGACAATCCGGAAACAAAGGGGAGCCATAGTTGAGAGCATCTTTGGGGAAGGTTCCCCCTATACGAGACCTCCCCTTTCCTCTGATTTCTGAGCTTATGCAGAGCCAGGCAGGGGCTTGCCAGCTGCTCTGGGAGGGAAAGGGCATCCGGGCGACCCCGCTGTGCCAAATGACAGGCTGGCAAAAGCCTGAAGCAAAAGAGTGGGATTTATTGGCAGGTTGATGAGGGAGGCCCATTCTACAGTTCAAGGGAAAGCGGTACGGGGATTTGCAAAGGATTTTAGCGGAGCTTGGGGGGATCAGGCAGGGACAGTGAGTTTGCAGCCAGTTGGAAACCTTCAAGTCTTGTAGTGTTACTGCAACCTAGACATATATATTTTGAACCTTGAGGCCTCCTGTTCATTTAACCTGCCGGATATATTTAATTTTCCCCAGTCTTCCAGCCGGCATCACGAGCATCCAATTAATAAGAAAGCTAAGCCAAATCTGGGGAGAGGCAGCCTCACTTCACCCAACAAACGCAGTTTTGAAGGTTATAGCGGGGGGCCATGGCGTATTCGGAATTGGGTCCAGTGAATGCCTGGCCGGAGCATGTGTGCAGCTCAGCTTCCACGAGCGGCAGGCCGGAGGGCACTTGCGTGCATGTGCGCTGGCCCGGTCCCTCAGGCGGCCAAGTTCCCCTCTCTCCCCCCACTACAACCAGGCTGCCAAGGCGTAAAGGTTGGGGACCGCTGGATTAAACAGCATCAATATCTTATCAGAGGAAGTTTGGCGACTGAAGGATAAAGGGACAGAAGCCGCAATTTCTGAACGTTTGCTGTGTGCAACGGCCGCCTCAGGGATGGGAGACAAGGGGAAAGAGTACTGAGGGAGTCTTAATAATAAATGATCGGGGACCATAGTCCCCTGATGAAAGGATTTGCAGGCCGAGGACTAGAAGTACAGATAATCCTCGAGGTACAACGGTTCATTTAAGGACCGCTCGAAGTTACGACGGCACTGAAAAAGCGACTTATGGCTGTTTTTCATACGACGGTTGCAGCCCGCCCGGGGCCACCTGATCAAAATCCAGACACCTCGACTCGTATTTATGACGGCTGCGGTGTCTCAAGGGTCACGTGATTCCCTTTGGCAATCTTCCAACCTGCAAAGTCCAAGGGGGAAGCCAGCTGCACTTAACAGCCACTTAAAAGAACTTCCGTGCTTTGCAACAGCCGTGGCGAGAGAATTCGCAAAACGAGGCAGCAGCGGCAACCATCTCGCTTAGCAAGAGAAAAGCGGGGGTGGGGGGGCTCGCTTGCGGCCCGTAATCCAAGCGCTCCCTGTCAACGAAAGAGGGGCCATTGTTCTTTGCCCTTTGAAAGTGGATTCCCAACAAGGATAGAGGATCAAATCATTTTTTTTTTCCAGAAAAAACTTGGGGAAGATTCTTCCCCCACTTCTCCCCCCCACACATTTCCCTTCCTTACTTCTTCTTTTGGCTTTGTTTGTTTTTTGGTTTTTTTTCTGTACGTCATAAACGAATAAAATTGTTGTAAACATTAAAAAAATTACTAAAAGAAGAAAATGCTTGGGGAAGATTCTGGAACAAAATCACAGAGCAGGCCTCAGGGTTGTTACCCCCACTCCTGACCTCCATATGTCCCTTTTGTCTCCTGGCCAGGCCCTGCAACTGGTTTCTCTTCTCGGACGTCCTCAAGCGCCTGAAACTCTCGTCTCGCATCTTTCAAGCTCGCTTCCCGCACTTTGAGGTGACGACTCTGCCCAGAGCGGAGTTCCAGCACCAGATCTCGCTCAGCCAGGTCTTGGCTCCGGAAGAAATCCAGGAATACGTGTGTCCCCCGGCAATCCTGGGCGCCGTAGAGACGGTAGAGCTGGTCCGTTACCAGCCAGAGCTGGTCCGGTTGCTGGGCTCCGAAGTGGCGTTCGAAGCCTGGAGTAGCTGACGGGGGACACACACACCCTCCTCTCTGACAGGCCAGCCGGAGAAGCCCCCCACCACCACCATCTCCCACCACCCGTCGGACTGCACCCACCGGAGGCAATAATGGACCAATGAGGCGGCCTTCTCGAGGCCAAAGGGGATGGGACGCTACCCACAGCCCTTCAATTGACTGGCGGCAGCTGGTCGCTTCTCCTCCCATATGAAGGGGGTGGGAGAGGTGGGGGGGAGGAGAAGGCCAGAAGCTGCCTCTTCCCTCTCGCCCTCTTCTCTCCCTCCCCCTCCCCCGGACTCGAAGTGTGCTGCCCCTCCCCTCCTTCTTGCAGGCCTTGGTGGGTTTTGGAGCGGAACGCATCTCCCCTTTTCCCCCCCCTCCTCACTTTGAAACCCTGCCCCAAGTTCTTCCAGGGTATTTATTTAATTAGTATTTAATTTGTGGTGTTCCTTTTTGAGTGGGGCAAGGGGGGGGGAGGGAGGGAGGGGCAGGGGAAGGGGATTTTCTGCTAGGTCTGTATCACTGTGATTCTTGGGAAGAGTTGAGTTGCAGGAGGGGGGGAAGGAGGAGGGGGCTGTTTTCCTGGATTCTCTCCCCCCCCACCCCTCAAATCCCGGCTGGACCAGATTGATGCTGCTTTCCTCTCCCTTGGGATTTCATGAAAGTTGAGGAGGGGGGAGCGTTCCTTCTTTCATTTGGAGGGACGTCCCGATTATTTTGGGTTGGGGAGTGGGGGGGGGGAATGATGCCCTCTTTGGCTTCTCCCCCCCCCCCCCCCACCCCACCTTTTCCCAGAAGATCGTCTCATCTCTGGTGGAAAGAGATGGATGGGGACTGAATTAGTATGGAGCCAAAGGAGTTTCAGTATTCTAACTTTTTTTTTCCTCCTAGTCTCCTCCCTGCTATTCTTTTTTTGCTTGTTTGTTTGTGCAGGGATGGGGGGGGGACTTTTTTTGTGGTGTTTTTTTTTAAAAAATCTCCCTTAGTTCCATCGGTGGTTCGGATGGCCAGGCCACCATCTTCAAGCCAGGCTGCGGAGCAGCGGCCCAGCTTGGAGGGGGGAGGGGACAGGAAAAGAGCGACGAGGGGCATAGATCAGGGGTCTCCGACCTTGGCGACTTTAAGCCTGGTGGACTTCAACTCCCAGAATTCCCCAGCCAGCAAAAGCTGGCTGGGGAATTCTGGGAGTTGAAGTCCGCCAGGCTTAAAGTCGCCAAGGTCGGAGACCCCTGACATAGGTGGTACAGTTTTAATGTACAGGTGCTAACCAAGGACTGGGCTGTCCCATTTTACTGGCCCTTCCCCTGAAACGGGATGGGGGGGTGTCGGGATGCTTTTTCATTCTTTTGTGTTTGCGGTCCACCTCCCTCCGCCCTCCCAGTTGGGGAAGAGCTGCGTTTCCTTCTGCTTCTCTCTTCCCACTCACCCCCCCTCCTCCTTTCTTTTTTTTCCCCAAGTGAGGCTGGCTGCCTCTTGGACCCCCCACCACCACCACCAGACCCCTTCCTCCCTAATAAGCAAAACCATTGTTTTTACCTCTCCATCCCTCCTTTCTTTCTTTCTTTCTCATGTCGAGGCTTTGGCCTTCGGGTGTTTATTCTGGCTGCTGGCTCCACCCTTTTTTCCCCCTCTTTTGAATTTGTTTTATTCTTGAACAAGGCTTTGGTGTCAAAAAACACTTCTGTACAGAAAAACCTGCATCAGGGCCCCCGTCTCCCGTGTCTCATTTCTGGGCCCCGGGGGAGGGGTTGTAGTGGTCTTAACACGGGAAGTTGGGAGGGGAGAACGTAGCATCATCACGGCTTCTCTTTTGGGGCGGCCGGGGGTGGGGGGACGGACGACAGCTGTGTTGCTGCACATGCTGATTTTCAAGGCAGAGAGGATGGGGGCTGGGATTCCCCCTTCCGTAGCTTTATCCTGATCCACGGAAGGCGCCCTTCTTCCCTTGATCAAAATTCAGCCGCCTTTCTCTGCAACGCTGGTGTCAAGGGCATCTGAGCTGGTGGGCGGCCTTACACGACGTAAGCCGCGCTGAGTCTTCGGAGAAGGGCGGGATATAAATTCAAATTTAAAAAAAGGGGGGGGGAGGGATGAGCAGCTTCTTTTTAGGGACCATGTTGAAGTTTGTTCCGTTTCGCAAACAAAGAAGTGTGGAAGGGGGAAATAAGTCGAAGGCTGCAGAAAAAAGTGGATCAAGGAAATGGGGACCAATCCACGCTTCCAGCTTTGTTTTTTTCCCTGGTCAGCACAGGGGTGGAAATCCAGCAGGTTCTGACAGGTTCTGGAGAACCGGTAGTGGAAATTTTGAGCAGAACCGGCAAATACCACCTCTGGCTGGCCCCAGAGTGGGGTGGGAATGGGGATTTTGCAATATCCTTCCCCTGGAGTGGGGTGGGAATGGGGATTTTGCAGCATCCCTCCCGTCACACCCACAGAACCGGTAGTAAAAAAAAATGGAATTTCATTTGTTTCTACCATTCCCACCCAGCCGAATCAAAAGTGGAAGGGAATTGTAGTTAAAAACAGTTGGGAGACCTCCCGTTTAAGAGCAGCCTTAAAGGTGCTTTTTCAAGAGGCAGATGGACTTTTTGGTTTTTCTTTGGAAGACGTTTCGCTTCTCATCCCAGAAGCTTCTTCAGCTCTTTCATCCAAGCTTCTGGGATGAGAAGCGAAAATGTCTTCAAAGAAAAACCAAAAAGTCCAGTTCAGTGGAGAAATCTGAACCGGTTTGCTACCGGCTCGCTGGCCATGCATGCGCACTGCATGCCAAATGTGCGGAAAAAGGAGGCTTCAAAAGGTAAGTATAATGGGGGGGCACAGCTGTGCCGCACGATTTAGATTCACTAGAAAGCGGGATTTCCTGCTTTCTAGCGATTTTAAATCGCATGGCACAGCTGATCGTCGGAAATACTGGTTTGGAAGAACCAGTAGGTTTTTTTTTTTTACTACCAGTTCATTCAACCCCGGAGGATTTCACTGCTGGTCCAGTTGCCTCTTGAAAAAGCACCTTTGGGACAACCATGATCTGGATGACTGAGAATCTCCATCGACTTACAGAAGTGTTTTCACTCCCCACCCCTTGGTTCTCATCAGCGCAGAGTTTAAAGGTAAAGGTTCCTCTGGCACATATCTGCTAGTCATTCCTGACTCTAGGGGGTGGTGCCCATCTCTGTTTCAAAGCCGAAGAGCCAGCACTGCCCAAAGACGTCTCCGTGGTCATGTGGCTGGCATGACTCAACGCCAAAGGCGCACGGAACGCTGTTACCTTCCCACCAAAGGTGGTTCCTATTTTTTCTACTTGCATTTTTATGTGCTTTCGAACTGCTAGGTTGGCAGAAGCTGGGACAGGTAACAGGAGCTTACCCGGTTACATGGCACTAGGGATTCGAACCGCTAAGCTGCCAACCTTTCGATCGACAAGCTCAACGTCCTAGCCCCTGAGCCACTGCACTAATGCACACTTGGGCAAAGAAGCATGGATAACCTAAGACAGTGATGGTGAACCTTTTTGGCACCGAGTGCCCAAACCGGAATGTGCATGTGTGTGCGCCTGAGCACCGGAAACCCAAAGACTAGCTGGCCGGTATGGACATGCCGGTTTTTTGGGTGGTTTTCAGTCCGTTTTCAGGCCTTTGTGCCATTTTGCAGGCCGCTTTCAGGCTGTTTTCCGGTGCCCGCAAAGACCAGCTGGCTGGCACAAGCGTGCACCAAAAACCAGTAGAGCGGCTGGTGACATCGTGCATGCCACAGGTTCGTCATCATGGACTTAAGTCATGCGCCTTGTAAGCAATGTCCTGTGCAAAATTTCCCTGTTGCTTTTTAATACTTTAAAACGAACCTTGTGTTGACTCAAGAGGATCTCGAGCACCTCAGCAGTGCTGGAAAAAAAAATTAAGTCCCTAGTTGGCATCTTCTTACCTGCTTACTCTGTCCTAAAAAGTCCCAGTAGCGGGAAAGATCATTAACACCTGCTTCAGTAAATGCAAACCACTAGCTGTCACCGCTCCACCGCGGTTAACGCCCCAATTAAGAGCAGAGAAGTGGTAATCCAAGCCGGTTGGATCTTCGTCATAGCAAAGTTAATCTCATTTAATTCACGGTGCAAAAAAAAAAGGGCCGGGAACCCCATATTCACATTTGCCCCAGAGTGGCAGGAAGACCCACAAACTGAGAAGATCGTACAAGGCTGCGCCCCTCGCTTGTCACTCCACTTGCAAAATGCAATCCGGATTGCTCCACCATGTCTCATTCTTCATGGATGTTAAAAAGTTTGGCAACTTCGTTCAGGTCAGCGTGTTCTTCCCCGTCCTTGATGATCTGCAAGAGAAAAAGTGTTGTGACTGAGGCCCAAGTAGTGATTACTAAACACAATTCAGTCCTCAACAAACTTATTTCATTAAAACAGCTGAGAATGAATTCAAAACAATTCGTCCAAAACAAAATTCTTAATAACCAGTCCATCTGGCCTTATCACCAACCTTTGATGTCTTTGGCAACCTGCCAAAGGCTTTTCTTGGCAAAACCCCACAAAGTTCAAGAGATGCTGACAAGAAGCATGGAAATCAATATTGCTTTTCTACAAAGAACCCAACGGCTCCTTGCTGCTCTTTTAAGCCTTATGGGAAGGGACAATCATGTCCTGGCCTTACTCCCGAGTTGTCCTTTTTGCTTCAGCTGCTCTTGCCTTCTGGCAGCTCTTCTCATGCGTGCACTAGGAACAGGCTCTGCCTGTTCCTCTGCCTTTCTGCTGTCTGCCTCTGGAGGCTCCGGAGTCCGTGCATCGCTCCCAGATGGCCCCGGCCACATCTCTGTCTCTGATCCAGAGCCCTCATCCAGGCCCTCCCCTGACTCCAGGACTGACCCATTGTCCTTCCCAGCCTTCTCACCGTCCAACTCCATTGCTGGCGGACCACAACAAAAATATAGCATTTTTCAGTAAAAGCCCTTTGGGGCAGGTCCCTCTCTCTCTCTCTGTTGGATCTACTTTTCTCCCACCCAACTGACACCCACTTAAATAGCTGCTGAGGAAAAAAAACTCTGCATTGGCGACGGGAAGGGCATCCGGCCGGTAAACACTCAGCTCCATTCAGTTGCCCAGACTCCACATTGCAAGGGATTATGATGTCTGTGATGTCTGATTCTTAGTGACTGCATAGACTAGCTCCTGCAATTTCCTTGGCACGGTTTTTCAGATGTGGTTTGTCATTGCCTGCTTCCTAGGGCTAAAGGAAAGGGATTGGCCCAAGGTCACCCAGCTAGTTCTGTGCTTAAGGCAGGACTAGATGTCACCATCTTGCAGTTTCTAGCTTGATGCCTTAACTGTTATATATGTACATACATACATGTGTATATCAGCATGCTAAAGAATTCCAATTAAGAGTAAAGGTTCAGGTTCCCCTCGCACATATGTGCCAGTCGTTCCTGACTCTAGGGGGCAGTGCTCATCTCCGTTTCAAAGCCGAAGAGCCAGCGCTGTCCGAACACATCTCCGTGGTCATGTGGCCGGCATGACTAAATGCCAAAGGCGCACGGAATGCTGTTACCTTCCCACCAAAGGTCGTTCCTATTTGTTTACTTGCATTTTTTACGTGCTTTTGAACTGCTAGGTTGGCAGAAGCTGGGACAAGGAGCAGGAGCTCACCCCGTTACGCGGCACCAGGGATTCGAACCGCTGAACTGCCGACCTTTCAATCAACAAGCTCATCATCTTAGCCATTGAGCCACCGTGTCCCTTGTAATTAAGACTAAATCGAACCTATTAATGCCTTTTTTTCCTCAAAGCCAACACCCCCCTCCCAGAACGTAAGAGTCGTGCAAGCTGACCTTCCGAGCAATTGGCATCCGGTTGAAGATGTTCCACAGAACAATTCCTACCACCACTTTATCCCGAAGGTAGAAAATGACTCCTTTCCCATAATCCTCTCCCTGCTGTGGTGCTTGCGGAGTGGAAAGGGAGGCTGCTGAGACCTTCAGTTCGGAGGCTTCCAGTTCGGTTTCGCTCTCTGAACGGATTCCAGTTCCTAGATGAACGACAGTCAGACAAAAACTGGATCAACAGCTGGATCAAACCCCCCCCCCAAGATGCTGGGCCCCTTCCTTCTCCCACCACACTGGGGAGGCCCCGTGCTTTCAAAAGATGGGTGCTTTCATTTCCGTTGGGTAGAAATGAGTAGCTTGTTCAGCCGGAGAGATAAAGAGGCGACTTCCTCATAGCACACTACGCCCTAAACCTGAATTAACCACGTTACACTGACACACCGGAGCGTGTCCAGAGGGCAGCGCTGAAGTCTGCTAAGAGCCTTCAAAGGAATATCTATTGAGAATGGTTGAACTATTTGGATGGACTCAGTCTGGAGATAAGAAAACCAGGGTGACGGCAGTGTTGAAGCACGTAAAGGTCTAATAAGAAACCATCTGTGTAGAAGGAGTGGCAGAACCTGGAGGTAGAATTAAAAGAGGGCTCAGCCTAGCATCTCTATGTAGCCCACTGGTGAAATTCAGCCAACTCTATCCAGATCACACCATCCGGTAGCACCGGTGGTGGGAGGCTCCCCCCACCCGCCCAGACGTCACCACGTTGAGTTTTTGACCCTCTGCACATGCGCAGAAGGCTCTGCGCATGTGCGGAGGAGGCGTGTGCGAGCGTAGCGTGCATAAGCACGAGCACATTTGCAAACCGGTAGCGAAGGTAAGTGACTACCAACCCTGATGTAGTCCTAAGCAAACTAAGTCCAAACTCCCCTCGAATTCCATTGACCCTTATCAAAACTCCAAGAAGATTCCACTGCATAGGCAGGAGTAGCAATAAATCAAGTTTATTGGACCTTCACGTGCAGATCTGGTCTCTCTGGTGCCTGACAAATGGCAAAAATGGTTCAAGGTGGCTTTCAAAAGATTAGGACAAAAAGAAAAACAAAGTGGAGGTTGGCTGGGGACCAGGGTTAAATTCCTTATGGTGAGAAGTGCCACAACGGAACAGATTGCTTTAGCCAGCTTTGCTGAGGAACTCTGGGAGTTGAAGTCCACAAGTCTTAAAGGAGCCAAGTTTGCAGACCCCTGCTTTAGGGGATGATAGCCTCTCTGCTGGGGGGTGGTTGGGGGTGCAGTTTCAACGGAAGTTGGATGCCCATCTGCCTGCAACTGCACTGGCAGGAAAGGGTGAACTAGATCAGGGGTCCCCAACCTTTTGGATCTCAGGGATCACTAAATTCATAATTTTAAATCCCACGGATCACTCATACAATCTGCCTAATGACCGGCTGGGGGGGCATGGCTAGGTGGTCATGGGACTGGGTGGACGTGGTCACTCACCTCACCGGCCTCGATGTCACTCACCTCGCCGGCCTCTACTCACCCCTTCCCTGCCAGCTGCTCCTTGCCTCCCTACCCGGATTAGGGCCCCAACAGGAAGCAGTTTTTGGAGCTAAGCAGCCACCATGAGAAAGAGTTGGCAAAACAGCTCAGTTCAAATTGGATCTGGCTGAGAAGGAGGATCAGCAGAAGCACCTCACTGAGGACTAGGAGCATAGGCTTTCCAAGCAGAGGGAAGACCTGCAGGAGTGCAAGGCCAGGTGCCAGTGCCTGGAGGCTCAGCGGGCTGAGATGGTCAGTCAGTTCCAGGCTATGAGGCAGTCCCACTAGAACAAGGCCCTCTGGCTCTTTGCCACCAACAGCACTTCCCTCCAGCCCAAAGCCCTGCACCAGGAGGCTGAAGCAGACCCCAAGTCACAATTTCTGCCCCCCTCTGACCCTCACAAAAAGACCCCAAAGGGGGAGACTCTACAGCAATACAAACATTCATTGCATGTATCCAGCCCAAGGACCGTAGTTTGAGGGCCCCTAATTTAGTGCAATATAAAAAATGCAAATAATTTTTCTGCGGACCAGCAAAATTTTCTCACGGACCATCAGTTGGTGACCGCTGAACTAGATGACCGATGAGGTCACAAATCCCAAATCCTTACATTCTAGGATATGGGATTTGTGGGTTCATGCAAGAAGTAAGACTTACACAAATAATAAACCCAGGTAGCCTGGTCCAGAGGTCTCCAACCTTGGCAACTTTAAGACTTGTGGACTTCAACTCCCAGAATTCCTCAGCCAGCAAAGGAGTTGAAGTCCACAAGTTTTAAAGTTGCCAAGGTTGGAGACCCCTGGCCCTGGTCCACACAATGGGAAACAACACCTATAGCATAATTCAGAATCTTAACCTGATTCCTCTGTGGCAGATTTTGGGGTGTCCTTTGCTGTCCCTTTAGCAAATACTCCCACGGTGGGCAAACTGCTGTCCACAAGGCCAATAGCTTCGTATCCAACGTCTGGGCCGAGGTCGCTCCTAAAATGAAGCCAGGAGAACATACGATATTGGGATTACTTTAGAAAGGAATGGTGAAATACTGGGAATTTTATTATTGACACAAAGGGAGCTCTTTTATTTTTTTTTGAACCTTTGGACTTAAAATGAACATATGCTGGAGCACCCTTCTTTTTTGGTGCCACACACACACAAAAAAACCCCAAAATCCTTCTGCAGACGCAAATTACACTCAAAATATTGATTGTTTTGCTGACAATCTACAGAAAGGCCTTGGGAAGCAAAGTCCAGATGACTGAAAAGGGAGTCGTTCCTTTTAAGTATAATGAAATGGATTACATATAATCAATACGATTCCTTCGGTATGTTTAGCATTTCTCCTTTTCTGTCAGGTCACAAATGACAGCTCAGTGGCAACTTTAGGAAGGATTTGAAAGGAGATTCGGCATTCACCCACTGCGTGCCTGCAGCCACAGACTGAATTCACCCACTGCGTGCCTTCACTCATGGCGGATCCAAGCAGAGCAGAGCTAGACAGAAACAAGACTGGCCAGGCCACACCTAGGACAGCCTGTGGAATTCTTTCCAGCCTTTAACAGCTGTGGCCAGAGGTGTCTGCATTTTATTCTGTGCTGCCCGTGTGTGCATTGGGAAGCACAGGGTGGGCTGCACACATTCTCTTTTGGGTCCTGGGTACAGGAGAGTGGGCAACATCAGCAACCTTGTGAGCTGCCGCCCAGCTGCCTCCCCAGTGTGTAAGAAAGCACTGATGGGCCCCCCCCACACCCCAAGAATTCTTTTTCTGCAGCCCTTGGTTGAATCCAGGCCTCTTTCAGTCCCCATCTTTTGTAGCTTCTCTCTGCCATTATTAGTTTCCTCTCTATGGAGTATTCCCCTGCTCCCAGGTACCAGGTATAGGGGAACGGAGATTAAAAATATATGAAGAACGGTTGCAGGAACTGGGCCTGGCTAGTCTAATGAAGAGAAGGACCAGGGGAGACATGATAACAGTGTGCCAATATTTGAGGGGCTGCCACAGAGAGGAGGGGGTCAAGCTATTTTCCAAAGCACTTGAAGTCCAGACAAGGAATGATGGATGGAAACTGACCAAGGAGAGATTCAACCTGGAAATAAGGAGACAATTTCTGACAGTGAGAACAATCAACCCACGTTGCCTTCAGAAGTTGTGGGAACTTCATCACTGCAGGCTTTCAAGAAGAGACTGGACAGACGCTTGTCAGAAATGGTGGAGGGTCTCCTGCTTGGGCAGAGGGTTGGATTAGATCAGGGGTCTCCAACCTTGGCAACTTTAAGACTTGTGGACTTCAACTCCCAGAGTTCCTCAGCCAGCAAAGCTGGCTAAGGAATTCTGGGAGTTGAAGTCCACAAGTCTTAAAGTTGCCACGGTTGGAGACCCCTGGACTAGATGACCCACAGTACAAGGTCCCTTCCAACTCGGTTAATCTGTAATCTAATCCGTATCGGTTTTGCTCAACAGTCCCGGCCCCTTGGACTGGAAGAATGAAAAGGAATTAAAAGTTACCAAAACATGGACTGGTGCCAATATGGCTTTGAGGCTCCGGTCATGTTTTCTCCCGCCAGCCTTCCGCTCACCACCGCGTGATCGTGATGCTCCACTCGTCTCCTGCCTAACTTAATGTCATAAAAACACGCAGCATCTCCTGCCTGTATGTTGGGGGGGGGGAGGGGGGAGACAGAGAACGAGAAAGGTGAGACAGATAAAACGACATTCAAGAGCAAAAAAAAAAAAGCATTTTCGGGGGGCCCCCCGGCCTTTTAAGTTTGCTGGGATGGCTTCACTTTGGGATTATTATTTTTTTCTCGCTTTGGGAAAAGGAGCGTGAGAATTGACACGTGTCGGTGTGTCAAGGATGGGGGGACGGAAATCCTTTCCAGCCAATTTTTTTTCCCCCCCTTGCAGGCTTGGCTTGTTTGTAGGAGGCAAAATGGGAAAGGAGTAAAGGCAGTCCTTGACTTACAATAGCTCGAGTGACCGTTCAAAGTTACAACAGCACTGGGGGGGGAAAAAGGAACTTATGACCATTTTTCACACTTACGACCGCTGCAGCATCCCTGCGGTCATGTGATCAAAATCCAGACGCTCGGCCACTGACTCCTATTTATGACGGTCGACGTGTCCCGGGGTCATGTGATCCCCTTTGGGCGACCTTCTGACAGTGGGAAAGCCAGATTCGCTTAGCAACCGTGTTACTAACTTAACAGCTGCAGTGACTTGCTTAACAACGGTGGCAAGAAAAAGTCGTAAAACGGGGCAAAACTCCACTTAAATGACTGTCTCGCTTAGCAACAGAAATTTTGGGCTCCACTGCGGTCGTAAGTCGAGGACCACCTGCTGAAGCTTGATGGTGGGATCTGAGAAGTTCTTATCGGACCCCAAGACTGATCCAGATGTTGGATAGGATTCTTCGTAGGTGTTGTGGCCAGTGGCCAGCGGATCTGGCGGCAGATTCGGATAGTGAGGAGGTTGGGGAGGAACATGCACCAGTCCTGGAGTGCTGGGGAAGGCTCTGATGAGGACTCTGCATCGGGAGGAAGAGAGGGGGCCGGGGCCATCTCACAGTTATCAGCTGCCTTTGGAGTCAGACATCAGTGAGGCAGACAAACAGCTGGAGCCTGTTCCCAGTGTGTAAGAAAGCACTGATGGTCCCCCCACGCCCAAGAATTCTTTTTCTGCAGCCCTTGGCTGAATCCAGGCCTCTTTCAGTCCCCATCTTTTGTAGCTTCTCTCTGCCATTATTAGTTTCCTCTCTATGGAGTATTCCCCTGCTCCCAGGTACCAGGTATAGGGGAACGGAGATTAAAAACATATGAAGAACGGTTGCAGGAACTGGGCCTGGCTAGTCTAATGAAGAGAAGGACCAGGGGAGACATGATAACAGTGTGCCAATATTTGAGGGGCTGCCACAGAGAGGAGGGGGTCAAGCTATTTTCCAAAGCACTTGAAGTCCAGACAAGGAATGATGGATGGAAACTGACCAAGGAGAGATTCAACCTGGAAATAAGGAGACATTTTCTGACAGTGAGAACAATCAACCCACGTTGCCTTCAGAAGTTGTGGGAACTTCATCACTGCAAGCTTTCAAGAAGAGACTGGACAGACGCTTGTCAGAAATGGTGGAGGGTCTCCTGCTTGGGCAGAGGGTTGGATTAGATCAGGGGTCTCCAACTTTGGCAACTTTAAGACTTGTGGACTTCAACTCCCAGAGTTCCTCAGCCAGCAAAGCTGGCTAAGGAATTCTGGGAGTTGAAGTCCACAAGTCTTAAAGTTGCCAGTTGAGACCCTGGACTAGATGACCCACAGTACAAGGTCCCTTCCAACTCGGTTAATCTGTAATCTAATCCGTATCGGTTTTGCTCAACAGTCCCGGCCCCTTGGACTGGAAGAATGAAAAGGAATTAAAAGTTACCAAAACATGGACTGGTGCCAATATGGCTTCGAGGCTCCGGTCATGTTTTCTCCCGCCAGCCTTCCGCTCACCACCGCGTGATCGTGATGCTCCACTCGTCTCCTGCCTAATTTAATGTCATAAAAACACGCTGCATCTCCTGCCTGTATGTTGGGGGGGGAGGGGGGAGAGAGAGAACGAGAAAGGTGAGACAGACATTCAAGAGCAAAAAAAAAAAAAGCATCCCCCCCCCGCCTTTTAAGTTTGCTGGGATGGCTTCACTTTGGGATTATTATTTTTTTCTCGCTTTGGGAAAAGGAGCGTGAGAATGGACACGTGTCGGTGGGGCAAGGATGGGGGACAGAAATCCTTTCCAGCCAATTTTTTTTTCCCCCCCTTGCAGGCTTGGCTTGTTTGTAGGAGGCAAAATGGGAAAGGAGTACAGGCAGTCCTTGACTTACAATAGCTCGAGTGACCGTTCAAAGTTACAACAGCACTGGGGGGGAAAAAGGAACTTATGACCATTTTTCACACTTACGACCGCTGCAGCATCCCTGCGGTCATGTGATCAAAATTCAGACGCTCGGCCACTGACTCCTATTTATGACGGTCGACGTGTCCCGGGGTCATGTGATCCCCTTTGGGCGACCTTCTGACAGTGGGAAAGCCAGATTAAGCAGCAACCGTGTTACTAACTTAACAGCTGCAGTGACTTGCTTAACAACGGTGGCAAGAAAAAGTCGTAAAACGGGGCAAAACTCCACTTAAATGACTGTCTCGCTTAGCAACAGAAATTTTGGGCTCCACTGCGGTCGTAAGTCGAGGACCACCTGCTGAAGCTTGATGGTGGGATCTGAGAAGTTCTTATC
Organism: Ahaetulla prasina; assembly: GCF_028640845.1. Taxonomy (NCBI): domain Eukaryota; kingdom Metazoa; phylum Chordata; class Lepidosauria; order Squamata; family Colubridae; genus Ahaetulla; species Ahaetulla prasina. The sequence continues at coordinate 13,303,828 of NC_080549.1, read as the reverse complement.
GGACCCCAAGACTGATCCAGATGTTGGATAGGATTCTTCATAGGTGTTGTGGCCCACCAGCGGATCTGGCAGCAGATTCGGATAGTGAGGAGGCTGGGGAGGAACATGGGCCAGTCCTGGAGTCTGGGGAAGGGTCTGATAAGGGCTCTGCGTCAGAGGCAGAGAGAGGGCCACATGCCAGTTATCAGCTGCCTTTGGAGTCAGACATCAGTGAGGCAGACAAACAGCTGGAGCCTGTTCCCAGTGTGTATGAGTGCAGAGTTGCGAGACGAAGGGAACAGCTAAAGAACAAGGGTCGACTTGGGAGTAAGGCCACAGGTGGACGATGAATAGTCCCCCTCAGAGGGAATAAAAGAGGAGCGAAAGGAGAGTGGAGTTTGCAAGAGACAATTAGTTCATTCCTGCATTCTTGCCAAGTATTGCAGCATCTGAAAGACATCGGCCTGGCCGCTCTCCAAACCTGATAAAGGTCGATAATTGTGAACTATCTTGAAAGACTGTGGGAGAGGAAAGACTTTGCTGGAGAGGAATTCGCTGTCAATTAAATAAAAGGGGTTTATCGGGATGAGGACTCGGCTTCGTGCTGCTGGGGATGTCTAGGTCAGAACAGTAGATCTTTGTCCAAACTTACCACCCAGATATTGGAGCGGGCCTGCAGCTCAGCGTTAACTCTAAAGCCCCCAAAATCAGAATCCACCTCCAAGCCAGACGACTTCGCCAGCTCCACGTTGGGCTCCAAGCCCACAGCTGCCACAATATGATCCGTCTCCACCTGAGCGGAAGAAAAAGTAGACACAACTGTTTATGTTACGCATTTCAAAGGGGATTTTAGGATGCCAAGAGCCGAAAAGCCGTCTCTGCCCCCAAGGGGCAGGTTATACCGAGGAACAATAGTAAGCGGCACGGGAGGGGAACAAAGAATATGGAATTCGTGTCCATTTCCCACGCTTGGGCCCGTGAAACAGATCAAACTATTCTCTAAGCTGGGTCCCTTTAGAAGTTTTATAGCTTCTGCAGGGACATTGTCACAAGGCCCCTCTGGGAAGCTCCGCAAAGTTCGCAGCACATGGAATTCACGGGCATCGAACCTTAGATGTCTATGGAGATTCTCAGTCTTCCAGGTCATGGTTTTCCAAGAGGCCACTGGACTTTCTGGTTTTTCTTTGAAGACGTTTCGCTTCTCACCCAAGAAGCTTCTTCAGCTCTGACTGGATTCCATTCCTTCCATTCCCCACCATCCAGTCAGAGCTGAAGGAGCTTCTTAGATGAGAAGCGAAACGTCTTCAACAGAAAAACCAGAAAGCAGAGAAGTAGAGAAGGAGTAGGAGAGGAGGGAAGAAGAAAATAGGAAGGATAAAAGAAGGGAGGGAGAGGAAAGAGAGGAGAAAGAGAAGAAAGATTGCTGCAAAATAAAAAAGATGAAATGGAAGAAAGGCAACCCCGAATACGTTTAAATGTATCAGGGATAAAGAATGAATTATCAAGAAAGTTAAAAGATGATTAAAAATGGAGAAATTAGAATTTGAGAGCGAAAGAAGATGTCGTTTATATAAATAAGCATAGAAATATTAAGATATGATTAAAAATATGGGAAAAGAATATTTCGGCAGAAATTGTAACTGTATCCAAAATGTATTTGGATAAGACAAGTTGTATAAGATATGATATGGCCAATACTCTGTTCATAAAATGGGCCTCTGTGTCTCAGACTGGTAAGACAGTCTGTTAGTAACACAGCTGCTTGCAATTACTGCAGGTTCTAGTCCCACCAGGCCCAAGGTTGACTCAGCCTTCCATCCTTTATAAGGTAGGTAAAATGAGGACCCAGATTGTTGGGGGCAATAAGTTGACTTTGTATATAAATATACAAATAGGATGAAGACTATTGCTAACATAGTGTAAGCCGCCCTGAGTCTTCGGAGAAGGGCGGGATATAAATGCAAATAAAAAATATATATATATGTGGTGGGGGATGGGTGTGAAGAAAAAAAAATCAATAAAACTTGATTAAAAAAACCAACCCAGAAAGTCCAGTGGCCTCTTGGAAAAAGCGCCTTTGGGGGATTCTAACCACTAGAGAAATATGCAAGTGTTATTTTGCATTACTCACTTTCCTTCCGTCCTTCAACTGTATGAGCAGCCGATCCCCGGCTAAAGATACTGACTTCACAACAGCGTTGGGCATGACGTCGACCCCCTCTGAAAACAGAAAGGCAAGAGAAGCTGCAGTCTTAGGATGAAGAGAAGCAGCCGGCTGACATTATCAACAACTACAACCCAGTGGTGAAATCCAAACTGGTTTGCTACCGGTTCACTGGCATGCGCACTACGCACCAAACACGCACTCTGCGCGCACATGCGCAATACATGCCAAAGGGTTTGGGAAAGTAAGTAGAACAGTGGGGGGGGGAATCAGCTGTGCCAGGCGGTTTAGCTTTGCTAGAAAGCAAGATTTCCTGCTTCCTCGCAAACCTAAACCGCGTGGCACAGCTGATCGTTGGAAATTGCGGTTCGGAGGAACAGGTAGATTTCTTTAACTACTGGTTCGCTCAAACTGGTAGCTTTTTAAACTGCCGGTTCAATTGAACTGGTAGCTTTTTTTTATTACCGGCTCGCCCGAACCGATAGTTTTTATCACTACCGGTTCGAACCGGAGCGAACTGGTAACATTTCACCCCTGCTACAACCTCTCTACAAGGAGAAACAGGGAGGCTTTGGGGGTCTCCTGCTAGCAGGCAGCCACTCATTGCAGCCCAGCTCCTTGTAAGAAGACAACCACGAAAACAGTTGACCTAAGTCGCCCTCCATTTATGCAACTGGTCCTCAAAAGATATGTCGGCAGCTTACCCAATATGTATCTGCTTAGAAAAGACTAGTCAACCATTCTTTTTCAGGAGCAAAACTTTTTTTTAAAAATTGTGAATTTTTGAGAGATGCAGGAGCATAGCCATGGTGTGTTCATGACATCAGTGTTGGCAGAGCCCAACTTTTAGGTTTACCATCTCGGTGCAGTGATTATTTCCCTTAGAAAACATGACCTGTCTGCGCCAAGGAAACACAGAAGGTATTTTACACACAGCGTTGTGGTTCATCCTAGGAGGGGTGCGGTGGCTTAGAGATGGAGCTCTCGCCTCACAATCAGGAGGCAGTGAGTTCAATCCTAGGTAGAGGCAGATAGTTCTCTCTCGGGGGCACACTGAGAATATATGTGCTGAACAAAACTCCGCATTGGCGACAGGAACGGCATCCGGCCATTAAAACACTCCTCTAGCTCCATTCAGTTGCCCGGACTCCACCCTTCCAGGGATTATGGGGTCATTAAAAGATGTTGATGATGATTGGCGGTTCATCCTAACTGCCTTTGCTATTTTCAACAGCTCTACTGCAGCTAGAGCTGGAAGATTGCTATGGCCCACCAACCTTAAGGTCTTTAGTTATTCTACTTCAAGTGTTATTTTGCATTACTCACTTTCCTTCCGTCCTTCAACTGTATGAGCAGCCGATCCCCGGCTAAAGATACTGACTTCACAACAGCGTTGGGCATGACGTCGACCCCCTCTGAAAACAGAAAGGCAAGAGAAGCTGCAGTCTTAGGATGAAGAGAAGCAGCCGGCTGACATTATCAACCACTACAACCCAGTGGTGAAATCCAAACTGGTTTGCTACCAGTTCACTGGCATGCGCACTACGCACCAAACACGCACTCTGCGCGCACAGGCGCAATACATGCCAAAGGGTTTGGGAAAGTAAGTAGAACAGTGGGAGGGGGGGGAATCAGCTGTGCCAGGCGGTTTAGCTTTGCTAAAAAGCAAGATTTCCTGCTTCCTCGCTGATCGTTGGAAATTGCGGTTCGGAGGAACAGGTAGCTTTCTTTAACTACTGGTTCGCCCAAACTGGTAACTTTTTAAACTGCCGGTTCAATTGAACTGGTAGCTTTTTTTATTACCGGCTCGCCCGAACCGATAGTTTTTATCACTACCGGTTCGAACCGGAGTGAACTGGTAACATTTCACCTCTGCTACAACCTCTCTACAAGGAGAAACAGGGAGGCTTTGGGGGTCTCCTGCTAGCAGGCAGCCACTCATTGCAGCCCAGCTCCTTGTAAGAAGACAACCACGAAAACAGTTGACCTAAGTCGCCCTCCTTTTATGCAACTGGTCCTCAAAAGATATGTCGGCAGCTTACCCAATATGTATCTGCTTAGAAAAGACTAGTCAACCATTCTTTTTCAGGAGCAAAACTTTTTTTAAAAAATTGTGAATTTTTGAGAGATGCAGGAGCATAGCCATGGTGTGTTCATGACATCAGTGTTGGCAGAGCCCAACTTTTAGGTTTACCATCTCGGTGCAGTGATTATTTCCCTTAGAAAACATGACCCGTCTGCGCCAAGGAAACACAGAAGGTATTTTACACACAGCATTGTGGTTCATCCTAGGAGGGGTGCGGTGGCTTAGAGGTGGAGCTCTCCCCTCACAATCAGGAGGCAGTGAGTTCGATCCTAGGTAGAGGCAGATAGTTCTCTCTCGGGGGCACACTGAGAATATATGTGCTGAACAAAACTCTGCATTGGCGACAGGAACGGCATCCGGCCATTAAAACACTCCGCTAGCTCCATTCAGTTGCCCGGACTCCACCCTTCCAGGGATTATGGGGTCATTAAAAGATGTTGATGATGATTGGCGGTTCATCCTAACTGCCTTTGCTATTTTCAACAGCTCTATGCAGCTAGAGCTGGAAGATTGCTATGACCCACCAACCTTAAGGTCTCCAGATGAAACCAGCCTGGAATCTTGGTAGAGAAGGTGGGTGGTGGCAACTCTTAACCACAAAAGCAAAGGGCAGCCTTGAAACCAGGCCAAGCCAGCTGAGACCCTCCCGTTTGCCAAAAAAAAAGGGGAAAAAAAGCCCCTAGTAGTACTAGAGCAGTGGTGGAAAAGAAAGTCATCGGCAGTCTCACCTTGCTTGACTTTGTTAGTGGTCCAGTCGCTCAGGTATTCAGGAAGGACTCTGCCCATATTGCCATTCTCTGGGAACATCTGGATGACCTCAAGGCCCTTCGACTGCGCTGCAAAGGGAAGGGGAGAGCTTAGGCTGCCTACTTGATTTTTCTGGGAGTGATTCAGTTCAGTCTGGAATTTGGGCACCAGGAGCTTCCATGGACCCTGCAAACATGCCTCTCGTTTAACAGACGGTCATTACTCGGCAGAAAGTAACCAGGAAAAAGCTCTTATGCCTGTGGATGCCCAGACTGAGTTATGTCATTTGCAGACATCTGGAGCAGGACTCACCAACCTTTCGGACCTCAGGGACCACTAAATTCATAATTTTAAATCCCGCGGACCACTAATATGATCTGCCTTATGACTGGCTGGGTGGGCGTGGCTAGGTGGTCAATGTCTGGATGGGTATGGCCAACTCGATGTCACTCACGTCGAGGGGCGCATTGCCAGCCTCTACTAACCCCTCCCCTCCCAGCCACTCCTCGCCTCCCCGCCCGGGATCCTTAGGGCCCCAACAGGAAGCAGTTGTTGGAGCTGAGCAGCCACCACGAGAAAGAGTTGACAAAACAGCTCAGTTCAAATTGGATCTGATCAAGGAGGCTCAGCAGAAGCACCTCACTGAGGACTACGAGCATAGTCTTTCCAAACAGAGGGAAGACCTCTGGGAGTGCAAGGCCAGGTAGCAGCACCTGGAGGCTCAGTGGGCTGAGATGGTCAGCCAATTCCAGGCCATGATGCAGTCCCACTGGAACAAGGCCCTCCGGCTCTTGGCCACCAGCGGCGCTTCCCTCCAGCCTTCGCCCAAAACCCCGCACCAGGAGGCCGAAGCAGATCCAAGTTGGAATTTCCCCCCCTCCACCTACACAAAAAGACCCCGAAGGGGGAGACTCTCTGCAGCAACACAAACGTTCATTGCACATATCCGGCCCAGGGGGGGCATAGTTTGAGGACCCCTGATTTCATACAATATAAAAAATACAAATAATTTTTCTGCGGAGCACCAAAATTTTCTCGCGGACCACCAGTTGGTGATTGCTGATCTGGAGGACACTCGACATGTTTTGGCAGGAAAGGTGCAGACAAATATGCCTATTTTTTTTAACTTTATTGCTACTGTTTTGTTTTGTTTTGTTTTGTTCTGTTGTCTTTTTCTTTCCTCTTTTTTGATTCAACACAGCTATTGTGGCTTTTTTCTTGTTTGCTTATTGCTAGCTGCCTTGAAGTGAAAAAAAACAACCCTGAAGATCAGTGCAAATATACACACACACTAAATAAAGGCTAGACCACTGAGCGCCGCCCCCCCCCCAATGAATCCAAGTTGAATTGTTTGGAAACAGAAGAGTTTATAAAGTCAGCCAGTTGCCAGAGAGTACTGGTGTTTCTTTTTCTTTGGCGTCCAAGAAAACTAATGTGCTAGGCTGTAATAGTAAAAAAACTTGATTTATTTAGCTGGGTTAATGCCCGAGTACCAAAAATACATGGGAGTATGAATTCAGTATCTGAAGAAATGCCAGGTAATTTTTTTTAAATTTTAGAACTGAGCCAAAATTCAGGACTGAGGGAAAATCAAGAGGCAAAAGGACACACAAGTATTTCAAAATAGATTTCACCACACAGGGCAGCATTATCTGTTTAATAATAATAATAATAATAATGATGACGATGATGATGTTTTTGTTGTTGTTGTTTTATTGTTGTTTGTTGTTGTTATCATCATCATCATCATCATCATCATTATTATTCTGAATACAAACTGATAAAGTTTTGGAACACAATACCCCGGATATCACGATTGTGGAAAAGAAAAAAGTGTGGATAGTCGACATTGCTATACCTGGTGACAGCAGAATCGATGAGAAACAACTTGAAAAAGTCGCCAGATATCAAGATTTGAGAATCGAATTGCAGAGACTCGGCATAAACCAGTGCAGGTGGTTCCAGTGGTACTCGGCACACTGGGAGCTGTGCCTAAAGACCTAGGCAAGCACTTAAAAGCAATTGGCGTTGACAAGACCACCACTGGTCAGCTGCAGAAGGCCACCTTACTGGGATCTGCTCGCATACATCACGCAGTCCTAAACGCTTGGGAAGTGTTCGACTAGTGATCTGTGATACGAAATCCAGCATAGTTATCTCGTTTGGTGTGTATACTGTCATCATCATCATCATCATAATAGGAAGAAGAAGAAGAAGAAGTTGTTTTCAGTTTTTGACAACTGTGATATCTGGTGTGTTGTGTTCCAAGTGACGATCCGTCTGTATTCGAAAGTCCCACAAGATCTTCACCTTCTCATTTACTATAACTTTTTCCACTTTATGCTCCCATGACTTTTTTGGATACAGGTAAGTCGTATTTTTTACATAATGCCCAGTGGATTAATTTAGCAACTCGTGTCTAGCTTTGTAATCAGTTTGTGTGATTTTGCTGCATTCACATATTAAATGTGAAAGTTTCGACTTTGTTGTTGCAAAGTCGGTAGTTTGGATTGTCGGTGCATTTTTGTATCTTTGCTTTCATGGCATTGCTTGTTCTTGAGCAGCAAGTATTAAACCTTCCGTTTCTTTCTTGATGGTTCCCATCTTAAGCCATGCCCATTTAAAGTTGTCATCATATTTTCCTTCAATGTTTTTCAAGTGCTGTCCATGCAAAGCTTTGATTTTCCATCTATTTAATCTGTCATCCAGCTGTTTTTCTTTATATTCAGCCTTTGTTTCTGTTGTTTTTATAATGTTCTCCGTTTTCACAGCCTGCAGCAATTTTTCTGTACTTTGGTTCACATAATCATTCAAACTTCGTTTTTCTTCTTCTACAGTTTGATAGATTTGCAATAGTCCTCTGCCCCCCTATTTTTCTTGGCAGGTACAACTGGTCGATGTCACTTCATGGATGTAAAGCGTGGTACATATTCAAAAGTTTGCGCGTTTTCCAGTCCACTTTTCCAGTTCAGCCAAAGTCCAGTTGATGATTCCAGCTGAGTAGCGGATCACTGGAACTGCCCATGTATTAATGCCTTTAATTATGTTTCTAGCATTCAGCTTTGATTTTAATATTTTGCGGACCCTCCTGATGTATTCTCTTTGCGTTGACTCTTTGATTGTTCCATTCAAGATGTTATCTGCTTCCGATATGCCTAGGTATTTGTAACCATCATCCTTTGCTAATGCTTTTAATATGTTTCCACTTCCCAGTTCTATTCCTTCTATTTTTTTTTTCTATTTTTCCTTGCTCCATGGATAATATAGCACATTTTTCAAGTCCAAAGTTCATTTTGATGTCGCTGCTGAACAGTTGAATTGTGCTGAATATTGATTTAAGTTCAGTGGGGCTTTTCGCATACATTTTTAAGTCATTCATGTATAGTAGATGCTTTATCTTGCCATGTTGGCTTGAGATTTGGTATCCCAGTTTTGTGTTTCGTAGGATTATTGTCAGTGGAATTAATGCAATGTTGAACAGCAGTGGTAAAAGTCAGTCCCCCTGGAAGATTCCTTGTCTGATGTTGACTTCACCAATGTTCTCCCCATTTGCTGTTAGAACTGTTTTCCATTTTTGCATATTTGCTTTCAAAAATGTATTATTATTATTATTATTATTATTATTATTATTATTATTATTATTATTATTATTATTATTATTATTATTCACAATCATGATAGGTCATAGAAAATAAGAAGAGCTCTCTTCATTAAGATAATAAATGTTCCTGATAGATGTGTTGAAATTTTGTAAGATAAAACAAGGATTTGGATACATTTGAGGTTACTGGTTCCAATAACTTAATAAAAAAAAAAATGTAACAGCCATTTAAATTCAGGTCGTACAGCTGATCTTTCAAGGTGACCACACTCACCTTTTCGCCCCAAAGCACAGGCCAACTCACTCCCTAGGAAACCACCGCCAATAATAGTGATTGATTTGACTTCTCTGGAAATTTTCTCTAGTGAACGGAAATCCTCAATCTGCAATGAAATTGTGTGAATTTGTATTAGTTTTTCTTCTTAATCGTCAGGTTTAATAAAATTCCTTTTTTTTTTAAAAAAAAAAAAAAAGGAAGGACAGAAACATGCCACAGGACAGATGGGAGAAACAAATTTGCCTTCTTAGACCCGCTGAGATCTCTGAAAAATCTGCTCTTTTTGGTTGAATATTTCATAGAATAGCTGTACTGTCAGAGTATATTCATGAACTGGAATGGGGCATAACAACAGGTCAACCAATGAGGGCTGTTTGGTAACTGAAACATAGTATTTGTTGTATGGGACCATAAGAGACAGTTTGGAGCCTGGGCGTGGCTTAACTGTTCTGTATAGAAGCTTCAGGGGACTAGCTTCTCATTCTCCTCCATTTTGCTTTCCATTTGCTCCATTTTGCTTTCTCCATTTTGTGCTGTGTTTGTACTTGCTATTTTCTTTTCTTTTTGTATCTTTTATGTACACTGAGAGTATATTCACCAAGACAATATGCACCAAGTCCAATCACCCTTGGCCAATAAAAAATTCTATTCTATTCTATTCTATTCTATTCTATTCTAATTCTAATTCTAATTCTAATTCTAATTTACAACGGGGGAAAACCTACCATGGTATTGTATATAAAGACATTTTCTTATGTAGATGAATCCTGCAGAATTATTTAACTGTGTGCCTGATTGTGTGTCCTGCAAAGTACTGTGACACATACTGTATTTTTTTCTCTTTCTGCTCATTGAAATGTAGCAACCAGCCAAATAACATATAAATGAAATCAAAAACTCTGTTCATTATACACTTATGAAATTAAGAGGTAGATGATCCCAAACAATAAAGGTACCTCCTCAGATTACCTTCCTGAAGAGCGTGAGCCTCTTTTCCACCTCCTGACCTCCCCTCTCAAGCACAGGAAGGTTCCTTGGAGAACCACCTAAGAACAGAAGGTAGAATAAGTTCACATCTGGGCTTCAGATCAAAGCACTTCACCAAGAGTGTCTCTCGCAGTGGTGAAATCCTCCGTGATTGCCAACTGTTCGCTGCCTGCACACCAAACCACACACTGCGCAAGCACAATACGCACCAAGTGCATGCTTCACGCAGAAAAAGGAGACTTAACAAAGTAAGTAGAAGAGCGAGGGGGGTGAACAGCTGTGCTGCGTGATTTAGATTCGTATATTTGCTTTCTAGCAAATATAAATCGCGTGGCACAGGTGATCGTCGGAAATACCAGTTCAGACGAACTGGTAGCTTTTTTTAACTACCAGTTCGCCTGAACCGATAGCTTTTATCACTACTGGTTCACCCGAACTGGTGCGAACCAGTAGCATTTCACCCCTGGTCTATAGCAAATGGAAGTGAAACCAAAACAATTATGCACAATTATGACATCACATAACTGTAACTACAGGCAGTCTTCCACTTATGACCCATTCAAGATGGTTCAAAGTTATGACAGCCTCAGGAAAAGCGACTTCCGTCTCAAAGTTATGCCCCTTGCAAACCCCCATGATCATGTGATCGCAACTTTGAGGCCACCGCACTTGGCCGCCGGCTTGTGTTTAGATATTTGCGGCATCTCGTGGTCACCTAATCAGGATCTGCAACTTTCCTAACCAGTTTCCGACAAACCAGGTCAATTGAGGAAGCTAGGTTCATTAACAACTCTGTAATTTGCTAAATGAACATTGTGATTTGTTTTAACAACCTTGGTTAAAAAAAATAGTCATTAAAATTGAGTCTGGTCATGTGACGACTTGCCTTGCCACCATATTGACTTATGACAGAAATTCCAGTCCCAATTCTGGTCGCAAGTCAAGGATCATCTACAGCATTTGTCCCTACTAGGTGTGCCTATGATATCCCCTCTCCTTCCCCCCTGTCGTGTCCCAGTCCTCCGCTGACGGTCGGGTTGGGGAAGTCCGTATCAGGCGTGTCTCTGCAGCTCTGCTAAAGTCCTAGCAGGCAGGCAGGAGACCAGGAAGTGACTTCAGCAATATAAGGTAGATTTTGCCTGACTCAGAGAATGCCAGAAAGCAGATCCTTTATATAGACCATGGGGTGTGGCTCCATGACTCAGCACTTATCCAGGCCTGCCCCTCCCTTCCTTCTGTTGACGCCGCCTATCAATTCTCCTGAAGCGAGGGTCGCTCCAGGCTCCAGCTGTTGATAATTGACCTTCCCCAGGCTCACATGCTGTGGGGGAGGGGGAGGGGTCTAGTTGCTCCGTTTGCCTGGGCATGGAGCCAGGGCTGGGGGCTGGAAGCACTTCTTCTTCCTCGGCCTGTCTGGGCATGGTGCCAGGGCTGGGGCCTGGAGGCATGCCAGGACATTCCTCAGAGTTCGGAAGGAGATAAGACGGGCCTGGCTGCGGGGAAAACGAACGAGACACAACACCCCCTCAAAAGGGAAAGTCCTACTAGACTGGAGTGCCTTAGAACAGTGGCCCCAACCTTTTGAGTACCAGGGACCGGTTCCGTGGAGTTTTTTCCGTGGACCGGAGTGGGTGTGGTTTTGCGTGCTGCCTGCATCCCACAGATGGGGCTTCACTTGTTTCTGGTACCGGTCCACGGCCTGGGTTGGTGGTCCCCTGCCTTAGAAGCCCGAGTGGGGGAGGAAATAAAGTCAACCTAGTAGGCCCTCACCTGTAGCAATTAAGCATTTGTCATAGGCGATCTGCAGGTCGTTGTCAAGTTTCACAGTGTTGCCTCTGACATCCATATGGACCACCTGCAAATCAAACAAGGCTCCTGTTTCTCTGCATTCAGAATGACTCTCCGCATCTCTGGAGCAGAGACAGAGCTCATCCCTAACCAGGACTGGACCAATAAATCTAGGCACCCACGTCAAAGCTATAAAGAGCATCGACCCCCACCTCTGTCAAAAACATTACACGGGTTAAGTCGCAGTCACACACAGCCATAACGTAACCGAGTTAGCTTTGACTGAATATCTTGGGTGGACCTATTGTTGTGGCCTGTTAGCCCTTGGCCCTTCCAGCAGATGACTCAGAGGAGGAGATGGAGGCGTGGGAGTCAGGGTCAGCATCAAGGCAACCTGAGAGCTCCAAGGGGGAAGAGGGGAAGGAGCTGGTAGAGAGACAAAGGCAGAGCCTGGGCTGTCCGTCAGCCCTCAGATGGAGAATCAACAGCCCCCAGGTCTGGAGGTGGCTGATGAGGAAGAGGAGGAACAGCTGGGTCCAGTGCCTGACGTGCGGATGTGCAGAAAGCAGAGGAGAGAAGAGCAGTGGAAATCTATGGGCCGATCCTTGGGATGGAAGAGCCACCGCTGCTAGCAAAGCCCCACCCTAGTTCTGAGGATAAAAGGCAGGTGGAGGAGATGAATAAATGGGACAGACAACTATTCATCTTCTGGACTTGTTAGCCTGTGAGATAAACTTTTTGCTGGGGCTGCCAGCACGCCTAATCAAGGAACCTTTTGAGTTCACGTCAGAGGGTTTGTCGTGTTTGGGGAGCTGAGTCAGAACACCTATTTACTGCGATTTATACAGAAGAGTTCATGGTTCAGTGCTGGGCCACTGAGGCTTGCTCAACTAATTTTGGTTTTGTGCCATCTGTGCTCCTTTTCACCAAATCAGAACAACTGTCCTATCAGAGTAGTGTTACCAGGGATGGCCAGAAAGTATTTATGTTTTTATGTATGGTACACTTTGAATGTTTTGGCTGTCCTTGCATGCAGAAAGAAAAGTGAACGGGACAGTGTGAAAATCGGTTACAAACCAAAGGCAGTTGAAGTTAATAACAGAATAACAGAGTTGGAAGGGACCTTGGAGGTCTTCTACTCCAACCCCCTGCTTAGGCAGGAAACCCTACACCATTTCAGACAAATGGTTGTCCAATCTCTTCTTAAAAACCTCCAGTGTTGGAGCATTCACAGCTTCTGGAGGCAGGTTGTTCCACTGATTAATTGTTCTCACTGTCAGGAAATTCCTCCTTAGTTCTAAGTTGCTTCTCTCCTTGATTCGTTTCCACCCATTGCTTCTTGTTCTACCCTCAGGTGCTTTGGAGAATAGTTTGACTCCCTCTTCTTTGTGGCAGCTCCTGAGTATTGGAACAGGTAGCATTAGCAGTTCTGATCCTTGTTCCACTCACCTTCCTTCCACTGAGGACGGCTATTCCACCATTCTCTACAAACATCAGGTCGCGAGGGGATATGTAGAAAGAGGGTGGCTGGAAGTACACGCTGCAGGGAGGAGAGGAAGGAAGGGAAGTTAAGAGGAAGAAAAACAATGACTTTGTGAGCAACCGCTGCGATATTTTTTTCGGTGAAGCTAGGTGTCGTATCCCACTCCTCCACTGACGGCCGGGTCAGGGAAATCCGAATCAGGCTTGCCTCTGCAGCTCTGCCCAAAGTCCTAGCAAAGTCCTCAGAGCAGGCAGGAGACCAGGAAGTGACTTCAGCAAGATAAGTTCGACTTTGCCTGACTCAGAGACTGCCAGAAAGTAGCTCCTTTATATAGGCCATGGGGTGTGGCTCCATGACTCAGCACTCATTAAGGCCTGCCCCTCCCTTCCTTCTGTTGCCTCCGCCTATCCAATCTTCTGATGTGAGGGTCACTCCAATCAGCAGCTGTTGGAAGTAAACTTTCCTCAGGCTCACATGCTGTGGAGGAGGGGGAGGGGTCTAGCTGCTCCGTTTGCCTGGGCATGGAGCCAGGGCTGGGGCCGGGGGGTGCTCCCTCCTCTGCAGCTTGTCTGGGCATGGAGCCAGGACTGGGGCCGGGAGGCATACATTCCTCCGTGTTCGGGAGCAGATAAGCAGACCCCGGCTGCGGTGAGAGCGGACAAGACACAACACTAGGAGTCACTTCTCGCAATACAGCCCCGTCTTCTCTGAGGATTCCTGGATGGCGGTTTTAAACTTGGGCATCCCACGACTGCAGGTAGTCCTCGACTAACAACAACTGAGCCCCAAAATATCCGCTGCTAAGTGAGGCAGTCGCTAAGGAGGCTTTGCCCCATTTTAACAACTTTTCTTGCCACGGTTGTTAAGTGAATCTGCCTTCCCCGTTGACTCTCTGCTTGTCGGAAGGTCACAAAAGGTGTTCAGGTGACTCCGGGACAGCGCAAGCCTCATAAAACAGGAGTCAGATGCCAAGTGTCTGGATTTGGATCGCGTGACCATGGAGGTACTGCTATGGTCATACATGGTGAAAAATGACCGTACGTCACTTTTTTCAGTGTCGTAGTAACTTTGAACGGTCACTAAATGAAGGACATTAAGTTGAGGACTGCCTCTATCATTTTGGACTGATAGGGGAGGGAAAAGCCAAAAGCCCACCTCCGCTCCTTGCCGTTCCATTGCTTGAACCGCAAAGTTTCCGTCACATCCGCGTCTTCAGAAAACCAAAGCTCCTTGGACAGAGGAGGGCGCATGTAGGGCAGCTCAGGGTCTTCGGACACTATTAGCACCTGGAGTGTGAGAACGCAACAACACGCCATTCAACACCTCGACCAGCCACAGAAATGAGGACCCAGATTGTTGGGGGGGGCAATAAGTTGACTTTGTAAATATACAAATAGAATGAGACTATTGCCTTATACACTGTAAACCGCCCTGAGTCTTCGGAGAAGGGCGGGATATAAATGTAAATTAAAAAAAAAAAAGCCACCAAGTAAGAGTGAGAAACTGGGGTGGGTGGGTGGGTGGGGGTGGGGGCTTACCTGAGCCCCAGGATCTCGAGCCCGGATGGATCTGGCAGCAGCAAACGCGGCGGTGCCTCCCCCAATCAGCAGGAAAGGAACATGGGGCGGGACTTCCGGACGAGGGCCTGCCGGTACGGCTGCATGAAGTAATAAAATTATCCTGAACAAAACTGAATTCTTCACTTTCCCCCCCAAAAAAAGGGAAGGAAGGGAAGGCAGGAAGGAAGGAAGGAAGGGAAAAGAAAGGCGGGAGGGAGGGAGAAAGAGAGAGACAGACAGAGAGAGAGAGAGAGAAAGAAAGAAAGAAAGAAAGGAGGGAGGGAGGGGGGGAGAGAGAGAAAAAAAATGAAAGGAAGGAAGGAAGGAAGGAAGGAGAAAGAAAGGAGAGAGGGAGAAAGAAAGGAGGGAGGGAGGAAGGGAGAGAGAAAGAAAAAGAAAGAAAGGGAGAGAGAGAGAGAGAGAGAAAGGGAGGGAGGGAGAAAGAAAGGAAGGAGGGAAGGAAGGAAAGAAGGAAGGAAGGAGGGAGGGAGGGAGGGAGGGGAAGAGAGAGAGAGAGAGAGAAAGAAAGGAAGGAAGGAAGGAAGGAAGGAAGGAAGGAAGGAAGGAAGGAAGGAAGGAAGGAAGGCTGAAATTTCTTGTCTTCCTGCTAGGAAACAGCTAAAATTGCTTTTGTTTTGAGGGCTCCTTGGTATTCTTTGAGACTGTTTTTTTTTCCCCTTGCAGACTTTTCATGACCCAAACTAGGTAACCTCATCAGTGCAAACCATACCTTCCTTCTAGCACTGATGAGGTAACCTAGTTTGGGTAAGGAAACGTCTGCAAGGAACCAATGAAGCTCAGGGGGGGGAGAGCACTAAGGACCCCTCCTTTCAACCCTGAGCTACAAATATTCTCTTTTGATGTTCTCCCTGCACCAGAGACAAGAACCACTTGCCTCTAAGTCCACCTGCACTGCACACACATTTTTTAGGCCTTTTGCAATCCAAGGCAAAGAACAAGTACCGCATTTCCCATTCCGCAATAGATCGGGTTGGCAATTCAAGCTGATTTCAGCACTTGCTAGAATAGAATAGAATTTTTATTGGCCAAGTGTGATTGGACACACAAGGAATTTGTCTTGGTGCATATGCTCTCAGTGTACATAAAAGAAAAGATACGTTCATCAAGGTACAACATTTACAACACAATTGATGGTGTTGTAAATGGTGTTGTAAATGGTGTTGTAAATGGTGTTGATGAAGAACAATGCAGCACAACAAGGCAACCTTTTGCAGGCAGGTTCAATCCCTGGGGCGTCCTAGCAGGGGCCTGAAAAAAGCTTTGCAAAAAAAAAACAACACCAATCTGTTGAGCTGCCACGGATTACAAAATAGGCAGGGAGAACTTTGAAGGGCCTGGAGCTGCCATCGGGGGCGGGGGGGGGGGGAGCACGCTCCAAAAACAGAGCAAGGCCAGGACAAATAATCGCCTGACCCCAATATAAAATTTAACTTAATTTAAGTCTATGGTCCATCAACATGAAAATGTAGTACAGGTAGTCGACTTAACAACCGTTCGCTTAGTGACCAAAGTTATAACGGCACTGAAACAAGGGACGTAGGACCGTTTTTCACACTTATGACCGCCGTCGGAGCATCCCCATGGTCCACGGGGTTTATATTGGGATACTTGACAACTGATTCATATTTATGACCATTGCGGTGTCCCAGGGTCACTCGATCCCCTTTCAATGGGGGAAAGCCAGATTCATTTAACAATCGTGTCCCTAACTTAACAACGGCAGTTATTCACTTAGCAACGGTGGCCAAGAAAAGTCGTAAAATGGGGCAAAACTCACTTAACGAATGTCTCATTTAGCAACAGACATTTTGGGCTCGATGGCAGTCGTACGTCGAGGGCTCCTTGTAAAAGCTCAAGCTGACAGACCTGACTTCAGCAGACTTTGGATGCAAATAACCAAATGTGTGGCTAGACCTCTTTAAAATAATGGGAAGAGTTCATGCAGCTGAGATTTCTGCTTCCTGAGTCAGTGCCATGGCCAGCAGAGTAATTGGCCAACAACAGGGACATAACCCAGGTTAAGATGCGAGGCAGGCAGGCAGGCGAGTGGCTCAACATATATGCACAAAATATGCAAAAAGAATGTGCACAAAACTGCAGTCAGACTTTCTCCGTATCTGCAAAAATGTCCTTGGATTTAACCGACATTGGACAAAGAGAATCCCTCCCCTCCGAATAGTTTAAAGCAATTTATTTCATTGCTTTAAATAAAGCAATTAATTTACTGATTTAAATTAATTGATTTAATTTATCCCAACGACGTGTATTTTTTTTTTCATAAGTGTATAATTCTTTTATCTTTTGATGACGTTCTCACAGTTTAGTAGCGACTTTTAAAGGGACTCCGAAGGCATCGAAGCCAAACCTTGTAGGTCCGTTTATCTGACCTACAGTTAAGATGAGAGGGCCAATGGCCTCGTGCAATTTTAGGCATTGTCCAAAGTCCACCAAAATGATCAACTCCACAGAAGCGAAATGTAAAAATTCCCAGTTGCCCTTATGTTTATTTCCACTTTTGCTGTGTGTGACTCTTCATCAGAGTGGGAGAAGAATTGTTTCGTTGTTGCCGGGTGTTACAGGACAAGAAGACTAAACTTAAGTCGGGTTGGTGGGTGGGAGGACACACACCATATCTTGCTTTTAAGAACTCTTGCTTACCTTTAGCGTCCTCGGAGGAAGAATCTCCTTCTAAAAAGAGAGAAGATACAGTCTGGCAGGATATCAAGTACAGGTCCAACAGGGTACAATTTATTTCACAGAACATGCAACGTGCTTGTTATTTACAGTTGTCTGGCACAGCTAATAAGTGCTGGGTCCTAATATCGGGATAGTTTATTTCGTTTCCCTCGCTGCCATGAAGAGTTTCTCTCCATTAGTTCCCTTCATTCCATGAGCTTCCCAGAGTTGCTGGGTAATGAGATGGGTGACATATCAATTTAGTTAAACAATGGGAAATCCCCTGGCTGCATTGAGATGAGCTGCACTACCATGACTGAAAACTTTTGTCTCATATTCTTTCTCGGGCTGTGAGTAAATTTAGCTTCCATATCTTCGATGTTTTTCTAGTCCTCTTTTATTTTGATGGTTTGAATGCAGCCTTGCAGGTTGACTCTGCCCATTGCTAGCAGTTCGAGTCTCACTGGCTCAAGGTTGACTCAGCCTTCCATCCTTCGAGGTTGGTAAAATGAGGAGCCAGATTGTTGGGGGGGGGGCAAGATGCTGACTCTGTCAACTGCTTAGAGAGGGCTGTAAAGCACTGTGAAGTAGTATATAAGTCTAAGTGCTATTTTCTTTCTTTCTTTCTTTCTTTCTTTCTTTCTTTCTTTCTTTCTTTCTTTCTTTCTTTCTTTCTTTTCTTCCTTTCCTTCCTTCCTTCCGAGTGGTTAGAATGCAGTCTTGCAGACTAACTCTGTACACTGCCAGCAGTTCGATTCCCACCGGCTCAAGGCTGATTCAGCCTTCCATCGTTCCAAGGTTGGTAAAATGAGGACCCAGATTACTGGGGGCAATAGGCCGACTCTGTAAACCACAGAGAGGGCTGTAAGGCACTGGGAAGTGCCTTACTAAGTACTATTGTTATTGTTGCTTTGTTTACTATTTAAGAACTTCACAATGTTGTCTTCTCTGTCCTGCCAGTAGGTCTAATCAGGGTCTATTGCTCCAAGGCCTGAACCTACATTTATGGACAACTACGGCTACTTTAGATTCCCATGGAAGTTTCGTGCATTCTCAAGTGCTAAAAACCCACTTAGAATTCTTTCTTAACATAGGAAACCTACAGATCCTGACTCTAAAAGCCAACCTGCTACAACTTGGCTCCTACCAATTTAGGAATTATTTTGGATTATGATTGTTAGTTTTGATACCTTGCATTTTGTTCTGGGAAGTCGGGGTGGGGGTGGGGGTAAGGGGAGGGAATTGGGGGTTGAGGGTAGAGGATGGAGTGATGGTTAATGTACAGGGATTATTGAAGATGTATAAATATAATTAATGTAGGGTCGGGTCTGCCCAGTTACCATTTTAGAACGGTGGGGAGGGAGAAAAGAGGAGAGAGTAGGAGGTAGGAAAGAGGAGAAGAGGAAGGAAGAGGGGTAGAAGAGGGAGAAGGAAGGTGGAGGGTGGAGGGAGGAGAGGATGTAGATAAGAGAAGGAGAGGAAGGTCTGGAAAGTAGAAGAAGGTAGAAGAGGGAAGAGTGTTAAAAAGGGGGGTGGTGACTGGGCAGGCCCGACTAATTGTATATAACTGTTTGAGCTGTTTGATATGATTGTAAAAATAAAACTTTTTTATGAAAAAACTTGGCTCCTACCTCTAAGGGATTTCATCTGGCGCTCCATGCGTGCGAGCCTCTCCGCACGGTCTACATCTCGCTGTCGAGCCCTCCTCAAAATCACGTAGGCCTGCACAACAAAAAGGTAACATTTTTCATAACCCTACAGGGCAGTGATGGTGAACCTTTTCGGCATAGAGTGCCCAAAGTGGAATACATGTGCATCCGTGTGCATGTTTGTGCACTGGAGCTCCGGAAACCCAAACACCAGCTGGCCGGGGCACACTTGCATGCGCACTGCCCAGCTGGTCTTTGCGCGTGTCGGAGCACCGGAAACCTGAAGACCAGCTGGCTGGCGCGTGCATGCCTGGTTTTGGGATGTTTTCTGGGCCGTTTTCTGGCGCTCCGGCACCCACAAAGACCAGATGGCTGGCGCACCAGAAACCAGAAGTGCGGCTGGCGATGGTGCGCGTGCCCACAGAAAGGGCTCTGCGTGCCACCCCTCTGGCACTTGTGCCATAGGTTCACCATCACGGCTATAGGGGCACAGAGGGAGCACCATTTTTCCCCCTCAACTTGCGTTTTGCTATAGCTGAGCTGAACTTGCTTACTATTCCAGCAGCTAAAACAGCAGCTGGGAAGTCCTTCCTGAAACTGCTGTTGAATCCGAGAACTTCTTTTGAAAATAGCTAAATTGGACATCAGTTAACTATTGATCTGTAAGAGCCAGGTTTATAAAACCAGAATCAAAAAAGTTTTGGGGAAGTGAAGAAGATCATGCTGTGGTCTTAGGACCCTGAACCATTTAGGATAGGGAGGAGTCCTTGTGGATTTTACTCCACTAGCCATTGCTGTCTGTAGGGGGGCACTGCATTCCAGATTCAACCTGGAAAGGAGAAATTTTCTGACAGTGACAGGAATCAACCCATGGAACAGAAGTTGCATTTAGAAGTTGTGGGAGCTTCATTACTGGAAGCTTTCAAGAAGAGACTGGACAGACGCTTGTCAGAAATGGTGTAGGGTCTCCTGCCTAGATGATCTACAAGGATCCTTCCAATTCTGTTAATCTGTAATCTCTGTGTTTTAAGGCCACTGAGCCAGCCCTGTCCGAAGACATTTCCACATTCATGTGGCCAGCCTGATGTCCCAGAGCGCTGTTACCTTCCCACGGAGGTGACGCCTATTTATCTACTTGCGTTTGCATGCTTTCGAACTGCTAGATTGGCAGGAGCTGAGGTGAGGATGGGAACTCACCCTGTCATGTGGCACTTGGGTCTCGAACCTGGGCTGGACAAGCCCAGTATCTTAACCACTGAGCCACCACTCTGCCTATTTGGGATATGGCAGCAGAATTCCCCCCCACCCCCCAATCATCCCAATTTCTCAATATTTCTAACTTCAGGGGGAAGGAAGAAAACCATGGGAAGCAAGATTAAAGGCTAGGATAGCCACTTCGTTAGAGCAGATTGGGTTCCTTTTCTCGGTCATCCAGAGTCCACTTACATAGAACGCGTTTCCAATTGCGAAGATGCCCAACGCCACGGAGGTATAGAGTGTTTTGTTCTGCTGCCATGAAAAATTAGAGGTCGACATTTGCCTGCAGGGCTGTCTTTCTGACGGAATCTTCCATCGCTGAAAGAGGCCTGGAAACACAATTTATTAGAAAGGTAGATTGTCAATAATGCACTTTCATAAAACCATGGATAAAAAGAAGGCCAAGCCTGCCACAAGAAGGCCTTGCTTCCATGACAACCAGTTGACTGGCCAAAGACGATAGTGATTGACATCACACACATCCAGCAAGCTGGTTGGGGAATTCTGGGAGTTGAAGTCCACAAGTCTTAAAAGTGGTTAAGGTTGGACACCCCTTAAAGTTGGTCTCAAACACTGGCTCACTCAATGGTAGCCCTCTTCTCAGAAGCAGACGGTCAGAATAAAATTCATGCATCCAGTTTCGTTCCCTTCCAATTAATTTGAGCATCTATAAGTCACTAGCTGGATGCCCGTGCTTCGCAACGAAACTATGTGCTCAGGCTTGATAAATTGACACTTGCAGCCTGAAACTTAATGTAGAATGTGTAACTCCATAGCATCAGAGTGTTTTAATATAAGGCAACTGGCAGTTGGAACAGAGGGGGAGGGGGGAGTAGAATGTCCCAGCCATTGATATTCATCTGACTAGCATCCTGTCAGTGTGAGAGAGAATTGAGGGGTGTTTGGAAACTCAAACAGTATTTGCTGTGTGAGCTAGGAGGAGACAGGAAGGAGGCTGGGTGTGGCTTAGCTCAACTGTTCTGTAGTAATGCTGCTTGCTGCTGTGAAAGTAAAACTGAAAGTGAAACTCCTCTCCTCTGCTTCTGTTTTGCATTTGGAACAGATTTCTTTTGAGATGAGGAGGGGGAATAGAACTTCTTAGCATCAGAGCGGGGAACAGATTTCTTTTCAGGTGCAGAGGGGGAGTACAACTTCTTAGCATCAGAGTGTGTTAATAATAATATAGGAAATACTAATGATCGGATGGTCATTTCGAAAAATCCTTTATTAGTGAGCACCTAGAAGCTAACAGGAACATATGTGGCAAATTTCAAGTTTGTAGACTTTACGGTTCTGGAGATTCAGTGATTAATGCATGAGTGGTTTTCGCTTTTATATATATGGATTACATATATTATGAAACAGATGGTCTCATGGCGGCAGGGCCAAGATTGCCTAAGCTACAGTTCCCAGGGTGCTGTGTGCAAGTGGAAGCATGCCATAGCAAACCTCATGTTCATACTCTCTCCCCTTTATCTTTCAAACAGAGTTTAGAATGAGTACCTTAACTGGTCTATTATGTTACATTAAAAATAGAGAGAATAACTTTAATTCTTTGGGGTTGCCTGCAAGAAGCAAAGGAATGTGCACGAGGTGCGCTAAACAACTGTTCAAGACAATGCATGATAATCTACGATCCGAGTTCAGAGTTCTAATGAAAGAGAATTTAGACAGGAGGTGCCTTTGATCCTCTTATTATTTTAATTATCTTAATGTGGCTTCTTTAATAGTGTCTTAAATGCTGCATTTCACCCATTTCTAGCTGGGTAACAATTGACTTGGTAGTTTCTTACTACAAGCAGCAACTTCGATTGTTCCATATAAGACACAGAGAGCAAATAATTGAAGTAAGATCAGGATAGTTTTATATGAAATTGTTAAGTTTTGTCCACTTCTTTCTCAATTGGTGACATTTGGCAAGTAGACACATTGATCTGGGAGATAGTAGTTTTAACCTATAAAATCTAAACACCTAGAGACAGACAGCACTTGTGCAACACTCTCAATGCACTGAGACTTAATTCAAGAGGCCCAGTATAACCAAGGAGAACAAGCATAGATAGAATACAGGAAGTCCTCAATTTACAACCACAATTAACAGCAATTGATGTTGTTAAATGAGAAATTTGTTAAAGTGAGTTTTGCCCCATTTTACGACTTCTCTCATTTGTTGAATGTGTCACTGCAGTTCTTAAATTAGTAAGACAGGTGTTAAGCGAATCTAGTTTCCCCATTGACTTTGCTTGTCAGAAGGTCGCAAAAGGAGATGACATGATTCTGGGACACTGCAGCCGTCATAAATGTGAGTCCATTGCCAAGCATCTGAATGTGAATCATGCGATCATGGGGGATGCTGCAACGGTCGTAAGTGTGAAAAATGATCCTAAGTCACTTTTTTTCAGTGCCATTGTTAAGTTCCGACGGTCACCAAATGAATTGCTGTGAGTCAAGGACCACCTGTATACAACTCACAAATACCAACAAAGGCCTTTGAGGAATAAGCCAAGTTTCAAAAAAAAAAACCAACAACAACCCAAACCGCAATGACAGAAAACTTTGATGTCACTTTTACAAGCCCTGTTTTGAAACTTCGGAAGAAGTTTGACTTCTGTGCAGTGGGAAAGTGGCCTTTTGCAAAGACAAGGCAGAGGAACAGCTGGAAGTGTGTGTGTTTTTTTAAATAAACAAACAAACATGGATTTCAGTCCCAAAAAGTGCTTTTCTAAAAAGGCAAATGGTTTTTCTTTGGGGTTTTTTTCCCCCTTGAACATATTTCTGCTTCTTCTCCCAAGAAGCTTCTTTAGCTCAACTAGAATTAACTTCTTTCGTCCTACTTGTCAATGACTACTTCAGCTTCAACCGCAATAATACACGAGCAAATAATAGATACAAACTCAGGGTAAACCGCTCCAAACTCGATTGCAGAAAATACGACTTCAGCAACAGAGTGGTCAACGCCTGGAATGCACTGCCTGACTCTGTGGTTTCTTCTCCCAAGAAGCTTCTTTAGCTCAACTAGAATTAATTTCTTTAGTCTTACTTGTCAATGACTACTTCAGCTTCAACCGCAATAATACACGAGCAAGCAATCGATACAAACTCAAGGTAAACTGTTCCAAACTCGATTGCAGAAAATACGACTTCAGCAACAGAGTGGTCAACCCCTGGAATGCACTACCCAACTCTATGGTTTCTTCTCCAAACCCCCAAAACTTTAAACTTAGACTGTCTACTTTTGACCTCACCCCATTCCTAAGGGGTCTGTAAGGGGCGTGCCTAAGTGCACCAACGTGCCTACTGTCCCTGTCCTACTGTCCCCATTTATTTGTATCCTTATTCTGTATTCATAATCGTGTTTATAGTTATATCTGTGATCTTATACGCGTTTGACAAGCAAATAAATAAATAAGGGACTTCAACAGAGCTGAAGAAGTTTCTTGCGGGAGAAGCCAAACGTTTTCAAAGGAGGAAGGGAAGGGGAAAAAAAGAAAAAGAAATCCAAAGAAAGTCCAGTTGCCTTTTGGAAAAAGCACCTTTGGGACAACCGCCTGACCTGGATGATTGACAGCCTGGATGATTGACAGCCTCCATAGGGATTTAGCCATGAATTTCAGCCTGGTCGATCTATCAACAGCCCAAGCAAAGCCAGATCAGGAACCTTCAGCTGACATTCCTCACCCCCTCCCCCACCCCCCAAACCAGGTCGTGCAAGGAGGCTCCTCCAACCTGGCGCCCTCCAGGGCTGCTCAATGTCCCCCCCTCCATCTGCGGAGCCCCCACACATATCCCACCCGCCTGCCTCCAGCTTCTTTCCCCGGGGAATGGGAGCCTGGAGCAGAAGCTGGCCCGGCTGACGGGCACCCACTTCCGTCCTGCGCCTGTCACCACGACCTTGGCGTCGAGGGAGAGAGGACGGGCAACCAAGGCCGTTCAACGGATCCTGCGGAACTCGCGGCCACTGGATTTCGATCGGGAGGGTTCCCTACGGGGGTTGTGGGGGGGGGCGGCTTTGGGAGGCGGGCTGGGATGACGAGCAAATGAGGAGCGCTAAAGGAGGGGAATGGCGAGAGAGACCCCCACCTCACCCCGATGAGGGAGGGAGGGCAGGGGGAGGGGAGGGGAGGGGAGGAAGGGAGAGGGGGGGTCCCCGCGGCTTCTGCGCCCCTCCGTCCGAGTCGCTCCCTCCCAGCCAAGCTCCTCTCACCTGGCCCCGCCACAAAACACGACCTTCGCCCGAGACCCTGAGCCGCTCGCGCGGCGAAACGGTAGCGGAACATGACGGCCGGGGCTGAGGGGATCCCCGGTCACCGTCCCTACAGAAAGACCGTGTGTCTCCCCCCCCCTTCTGCGCACGCGCGCCGACGCCTGGCCTCCTGCGCGCGCGCGCCGGCGCGCTCGCGAGCGACGCCATGCTTGGGAAAGTGGACCCACGCCGTTCTAGGCGGTCGTACTCGATGCCGGGGGGGGGCGGAGGCGGAGGCGCGGCGAGGGGGGCGTGGCTTGCTTCGGGCTACCTTCCCTGTTGTAGTTTCCGCGAATGATGATGCGCGCGGCTCTCTTGGGCGCTTTGGGCAGCTGCCGGGCTGGGGTCTCCGGGAGCAGCCTTGTGCATCTGGGTCCGGGGTCTTTTTTTTTTTTTTTTGCAGCCGCCAGTCTGTTTTGCAAGCGAGGGAGTCGGATAGAAACTCCCGGGTGAAGCTGTTGGGGAACCCACGAGTTTGCTTCCACGTGTGGAAGCGCGGGGCTTGCAGAAGATAGGGAGGTTCATTTCTAACCTGGAATAATGCAAAATGATCTGCTGTAAATGGAGAAGCAAGCGCATTCATTCTCCTTGGTCTGCTTGATGTAATGCCGTTGGCAATACAACCTGTGCAGTCCCGGGGTGTGGGCACTGATGAATGTGGGTGCACAGAGGAAGACTTCGGATCATCCAGCTTCCGTCTTTTTACTGTAGCCCTGTCAAGGCTGATCGATGAAAATCCATTCGGGAAACCTTGATTAGTGTCTTTTTGATATTTGGTCCTGAAAGGGCTGATTGGGGGCAGAAGAAATGCTCAATCTGGATTAAATAGATCAGATTGTGGAAGAAATTGAGTTAATCTCTGATCTGAATTTGGCTTAGTGTATTTGAATTTGACTGAGCAGTAGCTCAGTGGCTAAAACGCTGAGCTTGTCAATCAAAAAGTCCGCAGTTCAACAGTTTGAATCCCTAGTGCCACGTAATGGATGAGCTCCCATTACTTGTCCCAGCTTCTGCCAACCTAGGAGTTCAAAAGCATGTAAAAAAAATGCAAGTAGAAAAATAGGGACCACCTTTGGTGGGAAAAGTAACAGCATTCTGTGCACCTTTGGCATTTAGTCATGCCAGCCACATAACCATGGAGACGTCTTCTGACAGCGCTGGCTCTTCTGCTTTGAAACTGAGATGAGCACCGCCCCCTAGAGTCGGGAATGACTAGCACGTATGTGCGAAGGGAACCTTTACATTTACTGTACAAATGGCTATGGTTTAGTATGTAATATGACCCCATCTGGATGTGTTGCATCAATAAAAATGGTTAAACCAACCCTAGCTTAGTCCCTCAAGTAAGCCTTTTTCAGAAAAGCTCTGTAGCCAGGTAGCGTTGGGCAGATTTTGTTATGACTGGATAGACTGCTTCTCACTGCTGTCTCCTGTCCCCTCCGAGCAGGTATATTTTAATCAAGAGAAAAATAAGCTACTCGTTGCATGTATTGAAAATGTACTGCATTGCCCTGTTTGGCCCTCTGATTTGCCAAGACAAGGATTTTATCACAGGATGCTCAGTTGTTTTGGATTACTAGGATTTGGGTTCTTCTCCTCTGGTATCTTTTAACCCTGATCACTCAGAGGTAGCAAGAAATAAAGATTTCATGCAGCAGCCAGATTTTGGTGCCATGGTTCCTCTTATGCCTTCCCACACTCTCCCAAAGAAACTGGCCGGTGGAGAATATTTTGCTAATAAAATATCAAGCGTTTGCACCAAGAAAATTACTTCTTTGGGGTTTGATGAGGGGGGAAAAAATCTCAGTGATGATTCATTTCATATGAATGAAACAAAGGAGTTAAAAGAAGATACAAAAATTGTTTTGACAGTAGGAATAAAGCCAAGTAGCCATTTTTTCCCTATTGCTGTACGAGTGAAGAGGCTTTTTCTGTGCTTTCTATTCATACGTATTTATGTCTCTGTCTTTACAGATGGCAAAGTGTGTAAGCTAAAAGATGAAATCCCCAATCACTGCCAATAACACAGCACAGGATTCTATATTCTTTCCACATGTTTTTATTATTTGACACTGCTTCTACATATAATTGTGTCATTGTGAAAAGTTTTGTGTTTAAAGTAAGGAGACTGCCACCAAATCCTTGACTGCAGTGCTCAACTGATCTTCACGGCTGTTTCTGTATTCTGGAGTTACATTCCCCATATTAATTTAATTATTTACCACTTTGAAGAACAGGGGGAGATGAGTAATTGGCTGTAGCTTTAGTTGATATTAATTCTGATGCTGTCAAACTCCTGGAAGAAGATTAGAAAGTCAACAAAGCTGCAACTAGTAAGAGGATGTGATTTCTACAGATTTCTTATTGACTGATCAAATTCCATTTTTTTACTTACAGGCCTTCAACTTTATGAATGCTATAAAATTCTGGGCTCTCGTTGATTTTTTTCTCTCACAAGAAGTGATAAAATTTCATAAAAAGTGTTTGCCTGACAGTGGATACATTTGTACAAGCAGGTTCTTCAAACTTTTATTAAAATCTCAGATATATAATTATTGCACAGAGGGAGATGGGGGGGGAAAAAAGGCCAGGACAAATGAAATAAGCTACCAAAATTCACTCGTGGGTAAAAAATAATAATACAAGAGCCAAAGTTTTTATAAAAGCTAATTTTGGAAGTTGCAAGAGATGTAGTTCTTTTTTTTTAATTTAGCCAGGAGGCAATTTACTACCCTTATGTAACATGATTAAACCTTAGCATATCTACTGATCAGCCTAATCATAACCATGGTCAAAGTTCTTGTTCCTCTTAACGGAACTATTTCCATGTTGTTCTTTAGCATGGCAGTCTGAAATCTTACAAGTCAACGTCTCTGTACTCCAAAACAGATTCTGAGACTAGTGCAAATTGAATTCGGCAATGCAGCTTCACGGGACTAAAGGAATTTTACAAAGAATCGAGAATTACACCATGATTTTTTTTTTTGGGATATTACAACGGTATAGTTTTTAGGTCTTTTCAAGTGAAAATCAAAAACACTGCCTTACTTAGTTTTTCACCATTTGTTTGAATCCAACAGTGTGCCTTCCTTATTAGTGTTTAGATTTGGGTGGAACTGAGAAAGATCGTTCAACCCCTTTGGAGAGTGATAGGTTGGCGAATATGGGTCCTTATTTAACATAGAAACTGGGACTTGTGTTTTGGCAGTGGGAGTAAACAAAGATAAACATACGACATTCAAAAATGTGGTTGTAAATTAATCTGTAACATACGCAGGAATTAATTATACAGGAACTTCCACAGGAGCAATAACAGAGAAAGAATAATAATACTTTGCCATAACCCTAACCCAGAATCATTTCAACATTGGTTCTCGCCTTATTACTGTTGGAGATCAGCAGTCCCTAGAATTGTTCATAGTTAGCCTACAAAAGGTCACTTAAGAGTTCCACCTGGGAGTTGAAAGCCTACAAATTCAAGTTATAAAAAGCCATTTGGCTACAACTCCACTCCTACCTTAATACTTAAGTTTCTTCATCTGGGCCTCCATGCGTTCGAACCTCTCTGCACGATCCACATCGCGCTGTCGAGCCCTTCTCATAATTTCATATCCCTGTGCAACCAAAAAAGGTCATATTTAACATAATACATAATAGAGGGCAGGGGAGAAACTCCCAATTTTTTCCAAGTTTGTATTTTGCTACAGCTAAAATAGTTCTATTTTAAGAAATAAAAATATTTCACTCTCTAACAAATAAGCAGGTATCATCAGATGGAGAAGCAAGCAAAATAATTTCTATAAGTAGAAATATGTAAACTGTTCTTAAGGGGCTTCAAACAGATGGCAAATTTATGTTCTGAAAGGTAGAAAACTTTCCAGTGTGGCTGTGTAAACACTTCTTTAAAATTGTTCGTCCTCCATTCCCTTGCTTATGCCTGATAACCAGAGAATGCGACGGACAGCTTTAAAAAGCAAAGTAATGTTCACTTTGTGTTTGCCAATCCATACATCTCCCAGTTAAAAACAGTTTTGGGTGCTAAAGGTTGAATGACAAGCGCCAAATAAACTGAGCTGGGATAAAGAAGCTTGCCATAAGCCTAAAGCAGTCCTTTAAAAGTCTGTTTCAACCTGAGATTGAGTTGGATGAAGAGAATACAACTTCCTTGGAGGACAGGAAAAGGCCAGTGTCAACAAAACCCTGCTACAGGGTGGATAAAATGGTGTTTTTTTTTTTAAATAAATCATTTTTTAAAATTTTAAAACAGATTTTTTTATTTAAATCAAATTTATTTTAGTAAAAAGCTTTTGGAGTAAAAATCTATCTAAAGGTAGTTTTCTATTTAAGATACATTAATAATTTAGTTTATTCAGCATGAAACCGAGCTTAGTTATGTAGCATGAGGCTGTATATCTTACAATACTGGGACTGTCGGTGAGTCCACAGTAGGTCAGAGGAGGAGCTGCTGCGGAACAGAGATGACAGTTGCTCTTTAAAAATTATGATTTAAATCGAGTTGATTTAAATCAAGCCTTTTTACTTGTGGTAAAACTGGATTTAAGTCAAATCCACCCTGCCCTCCTATCACCCTTCCAAACTCAAATCGGTGACATTCTCTAGGTGGCTGCCTTGATAAACACTTCCTGCATAACGAAATAGCATATTCTCATTACCAATGTCAGGGTCACATCCAACTGACATTTCCAAAGTGCGCAACACCAGAGTTTAAAAAGAACAGAAATGGTCTCCAACATCCAAGGGTCTGGTTTCTGCAGAATGTGGGACTGCAAGTTGGCTTTATAAGTTAGATAGTGAGAAAGTATTATTTCATTTCTCTATGTCTTCCGAGTGACCTTCTAAGAAATTAATTGAAACAATGAGAGAAGAAAGGGTAAGTCTGAGCCAAGTCCGCCACTGACTTCTTAGGTTAAAGCTACCTCTTAAGATTCTGCAGAGAAAGCAGGATGGGGGCGGAGGGGTGGGGAGATCCATAGGAAGTAGATGTATGGGTTATGGTATAACCACTGTGTTAGAGGAGACTGGATTTCTGTTCTAGGGAAGCTTCTCTACTTACATAAAACGCATTTCCGACTCCAAAGAGGCCAATTGCTATGACAGTATAGAGAGTTTTGTTATGCCGCCATGCAAAGCTGGAGGTGGCCATTTGTCTGCAAGGTTGTCCATCTGAGGGAGCCTTCCATCGCTGAAAGAGGCCTGGAAACACAATTTATTAGGAGGGAAGATTGTCAATGACGCACTTTCATAAGCCATGGATGAAAACAAGACTAAGCCTCCCACAAGCAGCCTCTGCTCCCATTACAACTAGTTGATAGGCCAAAAATGACTGGTTGGCATCATACAGTGGTCGGGTAGGCATCAGGTTAGAAAAGGAGAATACTCTTGTTAATATTTCCCTTGATTCTGCAGAGGAGCATGGGACCCTGAAGGAGAAGCTGCTGGCTGGAGGGGAATTGATACACTAATAGAGAAGGCACCCTACCGCTCCCCTTCCAAGCCCTGGTTTTTTAGCTCATTTTAATTTTTGTAATTTCAATTTATTTTTATATTTACAATCATTGTTGCACAGCATGTCTTTTTTTTTCTGATGTAAGCCATTCAGAGTCGCCTGCACCATGAGATGGGCGGCAAATACGTTTGATAAATAAATACCTGCCCGCCAGTTAGATTTAATAGGGCGGGCTCTTCATACGTCCCCTTGATCAGCTATGGGGATCAGTCACCCATACGGTCATGGAAACATGCTTTTTCCAGGTGCTGTCTCCCCTCCTCTGAGACAGCATTTCGATGTCCCTTCTTCACAATCCTCAGAAATTTAGTGAAAACATAGCTCTTTAATCAAGAATCAGGAGTGGGCTGTTGGGACCTGCCACAGAATGAGTACTGAGTACTCCACCAACAATTTATTTTTAAAAAAAGGACTTGGCATATGTTCTGCATGTTGCATTATAAAGTTTTCAAATTCAGTTAAATATCCCTTGGTTTTCCAGATGCTTTAAAAAGTAGGCTGTTTATTTGAAGTTATTAAAACAAGCCAGATGGTTCTGCTCATCCCAAAGACAAAATCTCAAGAGTTTGTCCTATTAAAAACAAATCTATACAGAATGAGTACTCATCTTAATACATAATACAATAACTATAATAAACATAATATAACATATATATTTTTTATTTGCATTTATATCCCGCCCTTCTCTGAAGACTCAGGGCGGCTTACACTATGTTAGCAATAGTCTTCATCCTATTTGTATATTTATATACAAAGTCAACTTATTGCCCCCAACAATCTGGGTCCTCATTTTACCTACCTTATAAAGGATGGAAGGCTGAGTCAACCTTGGGCCTGGTGGGACTTGAACCTGCAGTAATTGCAGGCAGCTGTGTTAATAACAGACTGTCTTACCAGTCTGAGCCACAGAGGCACATATAATAAACATAACATTATTTATATATGTGTATATATGTAAGTGTGTGTATGTATGTGTGTATGTATGTGTGTATGTATGTATGTGTGTATGTATGTGTATATATATATCTGTATATGTATATATTATATATATATATATATATATATATATATATATATATATATATATATATCTGTATATGTATATATTATAACATGTGTGTAAATTAAATTAAATTTAAGAACACCACTTCCGACCTGCGCCTGTCACACGACCTTGGCATCAAGCGGACGGGCAGCCAGGCTTTTTAGCGGATCCTGTGGAACTCACAGCCACTGGATTTCGCTAGGGAGGTGGAAGTGGGGGGAGTTGGGGCGGGGGCTTTTGGGGGGGCTGCCTGGGATGAGCAAATGAGGACCACTAAAAAAGCCCCCAGCCAAGAGAGCCCCCTCCTCTGGTCCAGACAAGCCCCCCACACCCAGTTAGGGACTACAGGGCTGTGAGGGGGGGGGTCCCACTGTTTCCGCTTAAGCCCCTCCCACTCGGCAAGCCCCTCCCACTCGACACCTTTTCAGGTCGTCCCCCTCACGGCGATGGTCCGCACTCACCTGGGCCCTCCAGGAAACGCGCCCTTGGGCCCGCCGCCCGCAGCAGGGTGGCTCCCAAGCGGGACATGACGACGACGGGAGCGGCGAAGCAGCGGCCCTCACGAGCTCCTCCTCAGCGGCTCTTTTCTTCTTCCTCCTCAGCGCCCGCCTGTCCTTCCGTCCGCTCCCAAGAACGGAGCCCACTCCGTGCGCACGCGCGCCAGCCGCTCGCCCGCTTTGCCCTTGCGCGGGGCGCGCGCGCGCGCTCACTGCCGGCCTCGCCGCTCTAGGCATCCGCGCTCTACTCTAGAGCTCCTCGCAGGGGTAGGGGCGTGGCCGGAGGAGCCGGAGGGGGCGTGGCCATCCCCGGGCAAATGCCAGCTATGCAGGCGTTCCACGCTCGTGCCGCGCGCTGCTTTCTCCGCCCGGGTTTCTTTCGGGGCTTGGCGGAGCAAGCGGGCTGGGGTCTCCGCCGCAGTTCGGGCGGGTCCCAGCTGCTTTCCACGCCGATCTTCTACGTCAACGGCCCGCCCCACATCGGGCATCTCTACTCGGCCGTCCTGGCTGACGCTCTGCACCGGCACCGGCGGTTGCTGGGCTGCGAGGGAGGGCGGCTGGCTACAGGTCTCCGGGGCGATGGGGAGCCTTGTGCATCGGGGTCCAAGGGTTTCTTTTTTTTTTTGTTTTTGCAGCCGTCGGTCTGCTTTGCAAGCGAGGGAGTCGGCTAGAAACTCCTGGGTGAAGCTTGGATCCACGTGGAGGAAGTTTTTTAGGGAACCCGCGTGTTTGCTTTCACGTGTGGAAGCAAAAAATAGAGAGGTTTATCTCAAACCAGGATGCAAAAAATCTGCTATGAAGGGAGTAGTCTGCTTTGCAAGCTAGGGAGTCGGCTAGAAACTCCAGGGTGAAGCTTGGATCCACGTGAAGGAAGCTTTTTAGGGAACCCGTGTGGAAGCGCGGGGGGGGGGGCTTGCAAAAAATAGAGAGGTTTATTTCTAACCAGGATGCAAAAGATCTGCTATGACTGGAGTATGTTTTGCAAGCAAGTGAGTCGGATAGAAACTCCTGGGTGAAACTTAGATGGACCTGGAAGGAAGCTTTAGGGAACCCGCGTGCTTGCTTTCACGTGTGGAAGCGCGAGGGGCTTGCAAAAAATAGGTTTCTAACCAGGATGCAAAAGATCTGCTGTGAATGGAGGAGTCTGTTTTGCAAGCAAGGGAGTCGCCTAGAAATTCCTGGGTTACGCATGGATCGACCTGGAGGAAGCTTTTTAGGGAATCCACGTGTTTTCTTTCTAGCAAGGATGCATAAAAGGTGCTGTGAAGGGAGAAGCAAGCCTTCTCTTCATCCTTCTCTTCTATTTGCATTTCCAGCAACGGTTGGTCCTGTGTTTTCCAACCTGGCCAACTTTTTAAGATTTGTGGCCTGGGGAATTCTGGAAGTTGAAGTCCATTCGGCTTAATTGCCCAGGTTGAAAAAGCCCCCCAATGAATTAGCATTATTGCAGTACAATACATTATGTAGTGTGTTGGAGTGTTGGCGTGATGAACATGGGTGCAAAGAAAAATGGGCCTCCTGTCTTTTGAAGTAGTCCTGTTGTAATTGGAGGCTAGGTTGCTTGTTAGAAACTCATGCATGACACCCTACATCATTACACCCCAGATTTTTGACTAATTTGGGACAGCAAAAATGTAAGGGGGGACTCTAAAGTTTTAGGAGTAATTTTTTTTTTGCTGGGGGGGAATGACTTCTAAAATAGAATACAAAACAAGTTTCTCATTTCCCCCAGAAAATTGGCAAACATCTTTTTGTAACCTCGCTTTAACTGATAAGTTTTTTCATCCTGGTTGATGACATTAAAGGTGAATAACGCTACTAGGATGTCTTCAATAAACCATGCATTTGTGTGTGAGAAAAACTTTCAAAAAGTTTTCGTTCATTGTATACACTTCCAGAACTGGAAGTGCTGTTTGCAAGAATGACCTTGCTTGCTGGGAATGAACGCATTTATCTATGATTCAAATTATATACCGTATTTTTCGAAGTATAAGACACACCTTAGTTTTTGGGGAGGAAAATAAGAAAAAAGGTGAGTGGCAGGTGGATCTGCCGGAATGCCCCCAATCAGCTGTTCCCAGCCTTGGAATACCCCCAATTAGCCTTGCTTTTTTTTGCTTTTTTTCCCCTGCCTCTGAAACTTCTAAAACTCCCGTTTCAGAAAAAACATTTTTCTGCCTCTAAAAGCCTCTGAAACAAAGCTTCAGAAAAAAAGCCTCTGAAGCTCTTTTGGGGGGCTTCATTTCTGAAGCTGTTTTCAGTCTCTGAAACCTCCGTTTGAGAAGCTGGGCGGGGCTACATTCGGAGTATAAGACACATCCAAATTTTCACCCTCTTTTTTGGGGGGACAAAGGTGTGTCTTATACTCTGAAACAGTATTTATGTGCCCATCTCAACAATACGAATCTTTTTTTTTTTTTTTTGCATTTATATCCCACCCTTCTCCGAAGACTCAGGGCGGCTTACACTATATCAAGCAATCTTGGAGTGGCCCTCCCAGCACAGGCTGGAGAAAGCTGCCTCTTGGCTTCTTCACCAGTTCACCTATCCTGTTTCCTTTGGCAGGAACGGATGAACATGGCTTGAAAATTCAGACGGCAGCAGCAGCCGCAGGTACTTCTCCGCAAGAGTTCTGTGACTGTGTATCGGCCGAATTCCGGGAGCTCTTCGACCAGGCGGGCATCTCCTACACCCATTTCATCCGCACTACAGAACAACAGCACCGGCAGGCTGTGGCGAGCTTCTGGGCTGCCTTGCGAGATGGAGGCTGGCTCTATCAAGCAGACTACGAAGGGTGGTATTGCACAGCGGAAGAGAGCTTCTTGGCAGCCTCTCAGGTCAAGGAGTGCGCTGATGCCCAAGGGAGCAAGCAGATGGTTTCCATAGAGAGTGGGCACCAGGTACGGTATGATGTACCCTGGCAAGTTCTCTTCGTGCCTCGAGTCATTCAGCTTGCTTTGCCTTCGCACACATGGTTTGGTCATAGAGTTGTGCGAATCCAGTTATTCTGATGCATGTCCAGCCAATAATAGGCAAGCATCAGATAGCATAATATTTTATTTATTAGATGTTTATCCCGCCTTCATTACTCTTTAGGGAATTCATACCTAATGCACCTTCCTCCTCCTATTTACCCTACAACAGTGGTTCTCAACCTGTGGGTCGGGACCCCGTTAGGGGACGAATGACGATTTGCCAGGGGTCGCCTAAGACCATCGGAAATATGGGAAGTGTACTTGCGAGTCGAAGAATCGCGCTCCAATGGTTGACTCCACAAGCCAGCTGCAGGCTCTTCAAATAGCTAGCCGAATTCGGCTTCAGGCGCGATGAATTAAAAAAGAGAGAAATCTTTGCTCTGATGTCTCCCTCTCAAGCCAGCTGCAATCACTCCCAATTGCTAGCCTAATCTGGCTTCAGGCGCCATAAACTTAATAGGGGAGGAGTCTCCGCTTTAATGCCTCCGTCCTTAAGGCAATCGCAAGCATTTCAGATCGCTAGCCAAGACGGCTTCATGCGCGATAAATTCAAAATGAAAATAATTTTACGGTTGGGGTCGCCACATCGTGGGGAATTGTATTAAAGGGGTCGCAGCACTATAAAGATTGAGAACCACTGCCCTACAATATCACCCTTTGAGGCAGGTTAGGCTGAGAGAGGGACTGGATCAAAGTCACCCAGCCGGCTTTCATGCCTAAGGCAGAACTAGAACTCCTGAATTCTTTGACCACTATACCAAATTGTCTATAATAATAACAAAGTGTCCCATGTCTACAGAAATTCAGATTGGAGAAGCCACATTTAAATTATCTAGAGCAGGGGTCACCAACCTTTTGGACCTCAGGGACCTCCAAATTCATAATTTTAAATCCCATGGACCATTAATATGAATTTTTTAAAGTGGTAGATAAATAGTATTTAGTGCAATATAAAAAATGCAAATAATTTTTCTGCGGACCACCAAAATTTTCTAGTAGACCACCAGTGGATGACCACTGCTCTACAGAGTCTCTGTATTATTCTATTATTATTAGATGCTTATTCCACTTACATGTGTAGGTCAACTTGAGGTGGTGAATGTACCTAATACCCCTGCCATCTCCTTTTTTTCCCCACAACGACTTTGTGAGGTAGGTTGGACTGAGAGAATGACGGGCTCGAAGTCACCCAGCTGGCTT
The DNA here is from genome assembly GCF_028640845.1 of Ahaetulla prasina. Taxonomy (NCBI): domain Eukaryota; kingdom Metazoa; phylum Chordata; class Lepidosauria; order Squamata; family Colubridae; genus Ahaetulla; species Ahaetulla prasina. The sequence continues at coordinate 13,268,067 of NC_080549.1, read as the reverse complement.
TCGTGCCTAAGGGAGGCCTACAACTCACAGTCTCTTGATTTCTAAGCCATCTTTGGCCGTTTCATCAGATAGAAGAGAGGAGAATAGAATAGAATAGAATAGAATAGAATAGAATAGAATAGAATAGAATAGAATAGAATAGAATAGAATAGAATAGAATAGAATTTTTTATTGGCCAAGTGTGATTGGACACACAAGGAATTTGTCTTTTTTTGTTTGTTTGTTTACATTTATATCCCGCCCTTCTCCGAAGACTCAGGGCGGCTTACAGTGTGTAAGGCAATAGTCTCATTCTATTTGTATATTTACAAAGTCAACTTATTGCCCCCCCAACAATCTGGGTCCTCATTTTACCTACCTTATAAAGGATGGAAGGCTGAGTCAACCTTGGACCTGGTGGGACTAGAATAGAATTTTTATTGGCCAAGTGTAATTGGACACACAAGGAATTTGTCTTGGTACATACGATCTTGGTACATACGATCTTGGTACATACGATCTTGGTACATACGATCTTGGTACATACGATCTCAGTGTACATAAAAGAAAAGATACGTTCATCAAGAATTCTAAGATATAACACTTATTGGTAGTCATAGGGTACAATAAACAATCAGAAAACAATATCAATATAAATCGTAAGGATACAAGCATACAGTCATAAGTGAAAGGAGATGGGTGTTGGGAACAATGAGAAGATTAATAGTAGTGTAGACTTAGTAACTAGTTTGACAGTTTTGAGGGAATTATTTGTTTAGCAGAATGATGGCGTTCGGGGAAAAACTGTCCTTGTGTCTAGTTGTTCTGGTGTGCAGTGCTCTATAGCGTTGTTTTGAGGGTAGGAGTTGAAACAGTTTTTGTCCAGGATGTGAGGAGTCTGTAAATATTTTCACAGCCCTCTTTTTGACTCGTTAAGTATACAGGTCCTCAACGGAAGGCAGGTTGGTAGCAATTGTTTTTTCTGCAGTTCTAACTATCCTTTGAAGTCTGTGTCTGTCTTGTTGGGTTGCAGAGCCAAACCAGACAGTTCTAGAGGTGCAGATGACAGACTCAATAATTCCTCAGTAGAACTGGATCAGCAGCTCCTTGGGCAGTTTGTGCTTCCTGAGTTGGCGCAGAAAGAACATTCTTTGTTGTTAAGCTAAAATGATAAGCAAAGATAAGCAGAACAGAAAGGGGGATGGCATAAAGAAAAGAGGTAGCCCAAGAAAGCTGTGGAAAAGCAGAGTGAAGGCACAGGATGTTGCTAGCTTTTGGAAGCTAGGAAGATGAGGTCCCTTGCGGGTGGCAAGCTTTCTGATACGTGCATGCGGCCTACAGATCTAAAGAAGGAAAAAAGTAGTTGTTGCTGTTAGTTGGGAAGTCGTGTCCGACCCATCGCAATCCCATGGACAATATTTCTCCAGGCCTTCCTATCCTCTACCATTCTCTGGAGTCCATTTAAGCTCACGCCTTTACTGCTTCAGTGACTCCATCCAGCCACCTCGTTCTCTGGGAAAAAGTAGACATTAATATAAACGCTTGGGTAAATGCATATTGTATGGGAGAGGCTGATGAAACCAGGAAAAAAACCTTGTGATAACTTCTCCCCTGCATCTTAGGTGCACTGGACCAGGGAGAAAAACTACATGTTCAAGCTGTCCGAGTTCCAGGAGCCGTTGCAACGATGGCTGTACAAGAATAAGGACGCCATAAGTCCCGAGCCCTATCATCAGCAGGCCCTCCAATGGCTGGAAGGGGACCTCCCGGATCTCTCTGTATCCCGTGACCGAAACCGGCTGCATTGGGGCATCCCTGTCCCTGGGGACTCGACCCAAACCATCTACGTCTGGGTGGATGCCCTGGTTAACTACCTGACGGTTGTAGGCTACCCCAAAAAGCACCGGGCCTATTGGCCCACCGTTTGCCACATTGTGGGCAAAGACATTCTCAAGTTCCATGCCGTCTATTGGCCTGCTTTGCTGATGGCTGCTGGCCTGGAGCCCCCCTTGCGGATTTGGGTCCACTCTCATTGGACGGTAGAAGGACAGAAGATGTCCAAGAGCTTGGGCAACGTGGTTGACCCAAAGGAGTGCTTCCGGCACTACACAGTAGATGGTTTTCGGTACTTCCTGCTGAGGCAGGGAGTCCCAGAGCGGGATTGTGATTACTATGACGAGAAGGTGATTAAGCTGCTCAACTCGGAGCTGGCCGACGCCTTAGGGGGTCTCCTGAACCGGGTCACGGCCTCTGCCCTGAATCCCAGAGGGACCTATCCCATCTTCTCCGAGACCTGCTTCCCTAGGGACGTGGAGATTCAAAGCGGATCTGGCGAGGCCTTAGCCGAGGATTACAAGCTTGTGTCCTTGGTCGAGAGCCTGCCTATGAAAGTGAGCACCTCTTTTGACCGCTTCCAGATCTACAAGGCTCTGGAATCCATCATGGACTGCGTGAGGGAGACCAACGGCTTCGTCCAGAGGCACAGGCCGTGGAAACTCTGCCCGGAGGATCCCGCAGAACGACGGTGGCAAGAGACGATTCTCTACGTCGCTGTGGAATGCCTTCGGGTCTATGGGCTCCTGCTGCAACCCGTTGTCCCGGCCATGGCTGACAAGCTGCTCTCACGGTTGGGTGTCTCTCCTACCGAAAGATCTCTCAAAGACTTGGACTTTCTCCCTCGCTATCATGGCCGAAGATGCCCCTTTGAAGGCAGGCAGCTCGGACCGGATCCTGGTCTCCTGTTTCCCAGGCTGAGGAAAAATTGCGAAGCCAGCAATTAGAATAGAATAGAATACTTCATTGGACACACAAGGAATTTGTCTCCGGTGCAGATTCTTAAGGATTTATTTTTTTTAAAAAAAAAGAGAGAAGAATAGGGAAGACTTCTCAGAATGTGCAGTCGGGGTGAATTAAAATAAGGGGAGGTAGGGGAAAGGCTTCGTATAATATGCAACTAACTCAGATCACTGAGTTGTTACTTTTAGCTTTATGGGGACTCCGTGTGAGGTTACATTTTTTTTAAATATTCTGGTGCAGGGGTATCAAACTCGATTTCATTGAGGGCCGTATCAGGGTTGTGTTTGACCTCGGAGGGCTGAAGGGGGGGTGAAGGGGGGGGGTAAGAGATGTGGGCATGGGTGGGGATGGGGTGACATGGGACGTGTTGGGGGCACCAATCTCCCTCCCTCCCTCCCTTCCTTCCTCCTTCTTTTTTCTTCCTTCTTTCTTCTTCCTCCTCCTCTTTCCTTATTTTTCCTTCTTTGCTCTCTTCCCATCTTTTCTTTTTCTTTCTTTCCCTTCCTCCTTTCCTGTCCCTTTCATGTTCAAATGCAAAAGGGGAAATATTTCTCCTTTTGTTTTGCTTTTAGTTTGTTTTGCTAGCCCTCTGCCAGCGAAAACGGAGCCCCCTGAGCTCCGTTTTCACTGGCGGACGCACCGCAGGCCGATCCTTTGTTGTTTCCAGGCCGGCCCCATGGGTCAGATCTAAGCACCCCATGGGCCGGATGTGGCCCACGGGCCTTGAGTTTAACACCCCTGTTCTACTGCAATTCCACTGGTGAAAACTAAATTTCTTTCCTACCGGTTCTATGGGTGTGAATTGGTGGGCGTGGCTTGGTGGGTGTCATGTGACTGGGTGGGCGTGGCTATGTGACGGGTATCGAAAGACAAAAACTCACTAACAACGTTCTGCTGGAGCAGGATTGGACTAGATGACCTCCAGGTCCCAGCCCTGGATTATCCTCTGAAGCTGCGTCTAGTGCCAGGTTTGTACTCCTTCCTTCCCCTCCTTTTTCCTCCCTCTTTCTTTCTTTCTTTCTTTCTTTCTTTCTTTCTTTCTTTCTTTCTTTCTCTCTCTCTCTCTCTCTTTCTCTCTCTCTCTCTCTCTCTCTCTCAGACGAACCTCCCACCCACCCCATTTTTTGCCTAGCAGGCTTCAGCTTTTTTACCTTTTAAAAAATGCTTTTAAAAGTAAAAAAAAAAAGCCTCTGTCCATCAGGCACCTCAGCTGGGATCGTCAGAGCTTTGTTTTAACCCTTTAAAAGCATTTGTTTTACAACCTCTTCGGCCAAAGAGGTTGTTTAAAAAATGCTTTTAAAAGTAAAAAAAACAGCAACAAAAGGCTCTGACTCAGCTGGGCATGGAGGGGGGGGCAGGGATTTTTGCTACCGGTTCTCCGAACCACCCGCCACCATTGCTACCAGATCGGGTGATCCGGTCTGAACCGGGAGCATTTCACCCCTGGTGTAATTCACTTGAATTTTGACAATATGTCTTCTCAAGGTGTATGGCATTAAGTAAAGAGTGAATCTTGTACTCAACAACCGAAATAACCCTGTTGAAGGAAAACAACCTTACCTTAAGCCCAAGGTGAAAGGTTGAAAATATTATGGTTTGTATTTCGCCATTCGTTGCCAAAGCATTCCAGCATTACAACAAACCACACAACCCTTTGTTGTTTCCGCAGATATTTATTCTTTCTACACATGCCTTATTATTTCACCCTCTTTGCTTCTCTGTTCTGGAGTTTTAAAAACCCCATATTAATTGCTTGATTTATTTACCACTTGGAAGAGCCAGAGGAGACCCAACGATCGGATGCAGTTTTGAGGTGATATATTCCTGTTGTGCTGTTGGAACCCCTGTGAGAAGATTTAAAGAGGCTACAAAAAAAAGCTGAAACTGGAAAGAGTGATTTCTATTGCTGCCTTATTGAGTGATGACATGCCATTTTTACATGTGCGCATTCAATTTATGGGCGCTATAAAAGCCTTTATAGCAGCTAATTCTGGAAGCTGTAAGAAATGAAGTAGTTTTTTAATTTCTTCAGAAGGCAGTTTGTTGGCGCTCATGTAATTAAACATGGGCATGAAAATAAGCACTGAACATTGCAAGCCTAACAACATTAATTCCAAAATTCTTAAAATGGGAGCCATTGGTACCTAGGTCTTTAAAACTGCAACTTGAAATATTACAAGTGAACCTCCCTGTACTCAATTTTTTTTTAAAAAAAAATCTGAGATTAATGCAGTTTCAATGGGCAAAACAGCTCCAAAAGGCTAAAGGAAGCTCATAAAGAATTGAGAATAAATCAACTGAGCCACTCACTAAGGCCTCAAAGTGATAAACATTTCCTCTCTTAATCCTTGGCAACGATTTCTCCACAATCTTGCCAAAATATTTTATTAAGTTAATTTTTCATTGTATCGGAAGGAAAAATACACGAAATGAACGGCCAGCAAGCCTATTAAAATGGTAAAATATCCCACTGCACATATGTGCTAGTTGTTCCCGACTCTAGAGGATAGTGCTCATCTCTGTTTCTAAGCCGAAGAGCCAGCACTGTCCGAAGACGTCTCCATGGTCATGTGGCCGACATGACTAAACGCCAAAGGCACACAGAACACTGTTCTCTTCCCACCAAAGGTGGTCCCTATTTTTCTACTGGCATTTTTTACGTGCTTTCAAACTGCTAGGTTGGCAGAAGCTGGGACAAGTAATGGGAGCTCACCCCACTATGCAGCACTAGGGATTCGAACCGCCGACAAGCTCAATGTATTAGCCAGTGAGCCACCATGTCCATCTAGTAAGTATATTAGGTGTAGCTAATGCATTTTTTAAAAACATAAATGTGATTTCTTCCTCTTCCCCCCCTTCCCAGCAGCATTACATCAGAGATCAAGTGTTCATTCATTTCTAACGGGATGTCACCTAAGTGTTACTTTCAGGGTGCAATTCTCACCGTTCAGGACCAAAAATCCCTTTTAAAGCTGTGCTTAAAAATGGAAAATCACGATTAGGAAAGCAAGCATGCCCCCCCTCCATTTTATTATTAGACACAGGGATGGGCTGCTGGGGGTCTGCAGGGGTTCGGGAGAACCTCTAGCAAAGATTCTGTGCAGTTCAGTGAACCCCCAAATCCTACTCATGGCTGGCCCATGCTTCCCAGGAGTCCCATGCGGCCCATTTTGGGTGCAGGTAAGTGCAGAGCACGTACGGAGGCTCAGGGAGGGCAAAAAATGGGCCTACCAGACATTTGGGAAGGGCCTCCGGAGCCTGGGGAGGCTGTTTTCGCCCTGGAGGCTTGAGGAAAGCCTCCAGAGCCCAGGGAGGGCAAAAACACTCTGCCCCCTGGTGCAGGCGGCTGACTAGGCCATGCACACCATGGTCACACCCACCCAGCAAACAGGCAGAGAACCCCTTGCTAAAATTTTTGAAGCCCACTCCTGATTAGACACTGCCTTAAGTAAAATATCCTGCTTCCCTTCTTTCGTACCCCTGAATAAAGCTGAGGAGGGGCAGTCTGGCCCCCAAATATTGAGCTTCTGCTCATACCTGTTCAATGTAACATGATGGCCATGCCAAGCTAGTATCCTCTCCACTCTCCTTGATTTTAGGAACCTGCCCTCTTCATACCCATGTCCCAATGAGCTCCTTATTTCAACACAGGTCGTCCTTTACTGACAGCCATTCCTTTAGTGACCGAAATTACAAGGGCGCTGAAAAAAGTGGACTTGGGACAGGTCCTCCCACTTATGACTATTGTAGCATCCCCATGATCAGAATTCAGGCGCTTGGCAACTGGCATGTATAACAATTGCACTGTCCCTGTGGGTCACATGATCGTCATTTGTGACCTTCCCAGGCTTCTTCCAATAAGCAAGGTCAATGCGAGAATCCCAATTCGTTTAACAAATGCATGATTCCCTTAGCAACTGCAGTCATTCGCTGAAAACGGCAACAGGGTCGAATTTGGCCTGACTCACTGAGCATCCACCTTGCTTAGGGATGGAATAGATACATACAGGTAGTCCTCATTTCATTTCATTTAGCGACCGTTCAAAGCCACTGAACAATGGCACTGAAAAAGGTGACTTACAACCATTTTTCAAAGTTACGACCTTTGCAGCAGCATCACCACGATCTTGGGTTCAAAACTCAAAGGCTCGGCAAAGGGTTCACATTTATGACCATTGCTGTGCATCCCCAGGTCACGCTATCCTCTTGCACACCATTTTCTTTTGCAACGTTCCAACAAGCCGAGCCAACGGGAATTTATACATAAAAGAAAAGATGCCCAAACAACCAGGTTACTGCCTTAGCAGCTGCCGTGATTCCCCTTCACACCTGTGGCAAGGGAGGTGGTCCAACAGCTGCCAAGCTCACTGACCTGAAGTCCCGCTGAACAGGCAGTAACCTGGTTGTTGAGCGAACCTGGGTTCCCCCTTGGCTTGCCATGTCAGAAGGTTGCAAAAGAGGATGGGGCTCAATTGTTATCTTAACTATCGCTAAGTGTTGTACCTTATGATTCTTGATGAATGTATCTTGTCTTAATAGAACAGAATAGAATAGAATAGAATAGAATAGAATTTTTTATTGGCCAAGTGTGATTGGACACACAAGGAATTTGTCTTGGCGCATATGCTCTCATTGTACATAAAAGATACCTTCGTCAAGAATCATAAGGTACAACACTTAGTGGTAGTCGTAGGGAACAAATAATCAGGAAACTATCAGTATAAATCGTAAGGATACAAGCACCAGAGTTACAGTCATACAGTCATAAGTGGAAGGAGAAGGGTGATGGGAACGATGAGAAGATTAATAGTAATGCAGACTTAGTGAATAGTTTGACACTGTTGAGGGAATTATTTGTTCAGTAGAGTGATGGCGTTCGGGGGAAAAACTGTTCTTGTTTCTAGTTGTTCTGGTGTGCGGTTCTCTATAGCGTCGTTTTGAGGGTAGGAGTTGAAACAGTTTATGTCCAGGATGTGAGGGGTCTGTAAATATTTTCACAGCCCTCTTTTTGACTCGTGTAGTATACAGGTCCTCAATGAAAGGTAGGTTGGTAGCAATTGTTTTTTCTGCACTTTTATGTACACTGAGAGCATATGCACCGAAGACAAATTCTTTGTGAGTCCAATCGCACTTGGCCAATAAAAAATTCTATTCTACTCTATTCTATTCAGTGTTGTACCTCATGATTCTCGACAAATGTATCTTCTCTTTTTATGTACACTGACAGCATAGGCACCGAAGACAAATTCCTTGTGGGTCCAATCACACTTGGCCAATAAAAAATTTCTGTTCTATTCTATTCTATTCTATTCTATTCTATTCTATTCTACATTCCAATATTCTATTCTATTCTATTCTATTCTATTCTATTCTATTCTATTCTATTCTGTGTTGTACCTCATGATTCTTGATGAATGCGTCTTCTCTTTTTACGTACACTGAGATCCTATGCAACGAAGACAAATTCCTTGTGCGTCCAATCACACTTGGCCAGTAAAGAATTCCATGCTATTCTGTTCTATTCTATTCTATGTTGTACCTCATGATTCTTGACGAATGTGCCTTCTCTTTTTACGTGCACTGTGAGCCTATGCACGGAAGACAAATACCTTGTGCATCCAATCACACTTGGCCAGTAAAAAATTCGGTTAAGCAAGAGCATTCTTGGTGGGTCCAGCCCAGCCCAGCCCACCGCCCCTTTATAAGCGAGCGAGAGAATTAAGCGGGGCTTGCGCAACGCCCTGCCTCGCTTTTGACGGTTTAAGCGGACCGGTTAGTTCCGTCAACCGGGGCGGAAAGACCCGGCGGAGGCGGAGGGAGGGGGGAGTGGGAGAGGAGAGGTGAGGCGAGGACCGGCCAAGGGACCGCCGCCCTCCGGTCTCAGCTTGCGGGTTGTAGCTCCGCCTTTAAGCCGGGGCTGGGCGCTGGGAGCCGGCTTGGAGCCCGACAGCCAATGGCCGAGCGGCCCCAGGGGCGGCTCCCGGCCGGCGAAGCGAAGCTGCACGGGCGGCTGCGGCTCGGGCGGCCCTCGGTGGAGCGGCGCTGCTGAGCCCGCCAGCTCCAGCCGGCCGCGCTCCGTTTGCATCCCGCGCGGCTGCCTCCTCCGTTCCTCGCCCTTCTCTCTCTCTCGCCGCCTCCGTCGCCGGCATGGAGCTGGAAGCTTCGCTGGAGCAGTCGGTCCAAGCGCGCATCTTCAAGATCATCGTCATCGGGGACTCCAACGTGGGCAAGACCTGCTTGACGGTGCGCTTCTGCGGCGGCACCTTCCCGGCCAGCACCGAGGCCACCATCGGCGTGGATTTCAGGGAGAAGGCGGTGGAGATCGCCGGCGAGCACATCAAGGTAAGGCGGGGTGGGGTGGATGGGGAGGGGAGGGGGGACCGGGCCCGCGACCGAGAATCTTTCCTGGGGAGGGGAGGAGCCGGAGGAGAGATGCTGGGTACCCGGTTTCTTGGAGACCGACCCTTTCTCCTTCCCTCCCTCCGTTCCTTCCTTCCTTCCTTCCTTCCTTCCTTCCTTCCTTCTTTCCTTTCCTCCCTCCCTCCGTTCCTTCCTTCCTTCCTTCCTTCCTTCTTTCCTTTCCTCCCTCCCTCCGTTCCTTCCTTCCTTCCTTCTCCCTCCCTTCCTTTCCTTCCTTTCCCCTCTCCCTCCCTCCCTCCCTCCCTTCCTTCCCGTTGGCAGCCCCACTTCTGGGTCCCCATCCTTCAGCAGGGCTTGATGCTGGGAAGCCGTGGCTCCTGCTTCTTCTTTTCCTTCTTCCATCTCTCCATCCTACTAAAAGCCTTCTTCCAGTGACATCATCTCTGGATAGTCCATAAACCCTGATGCCTATATAGCCAGAAATCCCCCCCCCACAACCTGGGGGTTTGGGTGAGAGGCAGGGTCGGGTGAATGCAGCCAGATAGCAGGGGGCGCCGATGGCTGTATTTCAGTATTGGAGGGGCTGCCCCAAAGGTGTGTGTGTGTGTGTGTGTGTGTGTAATTATTCTTCAAAGCGCCAGAAGGCAGGAGAAGAAACAATGGATAGAAACTAATCAAGAAAAGAAGCAATTTGGAATGAAGGAAAAACTTTGAGGACAATTAACTGGTGGAACAGTTTGCCACCAGAAGTTGTGGGCGCTCCATTACTGGATGTTTTTAAGAAGGGACTGGGCAGTCACTTGTCTGAAATGGTATAGGCCAGGGTCTCCTGCTTGAGCAGAGGGCTGGATTAGAAGAGCACCAAGATCCCTTCCAGCTCTATTCTATTCTAACAGTAACCCTGATTAATCTCCAGACAGGGGAGAGCTCGTGATCTCATTGTACAGAGCAGAGTAGAGTAGAGTAGAGTAGAGTAGAGTAGAGTAGAATAGAATAGAATAGAATAGAATAGAATAGAATAGAATAGAATAGAATAGAATAGAATAGAATTCTTTATTGGCCAAGTGTGATTGGACACACAAGGAATTTGTCTTGGTGCATATGCTCTCAGTATGCATATAAGAAAAGAATGGCTGGAACTTCGCCAGGAAGGGTCAGTCAAGGAGACAGTTTGGTTCGTGCCTTGGCTGGGTTTTCAGCTACCTGCTGTATGAACCTTGGCCACTCTCTACCTGTGAACATAGTTGCTGAGTTTATCGGTGTATGTGTTTGTACCTAGCTTAGATTTATATGCCTTGTTCCAGGAATACTGTCGTTTCCCCCCACCCCACCCCCCAAACCTTGTGAGGTAGGACAACCTGGGAAAGTGACTATCCCAAAGTTTACCTGTTGAGCTTGGAGTTGAATTTAGACGAGCAACTTAAGCATTGTTCATCACACCGGGTTTTCAGAATCAGGATCTTGCATAAAACACCCAATTGTTCAGTAAGCCTTTTAATACAATGTGTGGCTAATGCAAGGTCTGGCTCTAGTTGTTTTTCATTTATATCATTGATTTCTTCTCTTCCCCCTCTCCCCCACTTTCCTCCCCGCTGCCCTCTTAACTGGGAAGGGGGAGTGTGAAAACCATGGCCTGAAGTCATCTACTGAATGGTGTGACTAATTAGGACATTCAGATTTGATTTTCCTGGTTTGGCCGGCCCTCTTAACAATGGCTTAGTTTAGTATTTTTGGAACTGCTGCACCCACCCCAGTTGCCAAGGGATCCAAATTGACATTTTCCACTGAGAAAACTCAATCAATCTGTGTTTGTGTTTTGTGGTGACATATAATGTGTGTTATATATTTGAATATAGTGTGTGTGTGTGTGTGTGTGTGTGTGTGTGTGTGTGTGTGTAATATTTTTGTCATCCATGGTGGCCAATTGACTGGCTGATCCCTGCAGTTTTCGTGGATTTTTAGACAGTGATTTGCCATTGCTTCCTTCCTAAGAGAAAGTAACTGACCGAAGATCAGCCAGTGCTGGTTTTGTGCCTAAGGTGGGATTCGAACTCCCAGTCTCTCAGCTTCGAGCCTGGTGCCTTAACCACTACACCTAACTGGCTCTTTGTTTTATAATATAATGTGTATTAAGATTTTTGAGGTTGTATTGACATGTTGAAGGAATTAGACTATAATCTGCCATGCTGGTCCAATGTGGGTTGCCGATGTGATCGGTGTTAGTCTGCGGAGTATCGATCATGACCTGTTCACCTTGGGTGACCTTTCTGGACATACACATGTCCGAAGGCATCCCCCACTATTTCATTTACCCACACAAGCCCTCATCCCCTCATCAAAACCCCGATCATAGAAGCAAACATGTGGAAAAGGCCTTAATCCTAGCGTCGCCCGGGTACTTATTTATATTTATTTATACACACACACACATCAAGGAGTGTTAGGGATGTCTTACCTCCACTGTATGTTTTTCCAGAGAGTAAGTCATCTGTGTACCAAGTTTGGTTAAAATTGCTCGAGGCGTTCCAGAGTTATGCTGGAACACACACACACACACACATACCTTGAGGGGTGTTAGGGGTGTCTTACCCCCTCAGTATGTTTTTCCAGAGAATAAGTCATCTGTGTAGCAAGTTTGGTTGAAATTGCTCGAGGCGTTCCAGAGTTATGCTGGCACAAACATACATACACCAATCTCCAAAGTTCCCTTTGAGAGGAATCGATGTTTAAGCTGTCTATGCTTCATTCAACATAGATGGCTTCTTTTGCCAGATCAGATGATGATGATGATGCATGGATGAACCGGTTTGGTAATGTTTGGATGCACTTATGATGAGGGCTTTATTTATCCCATTGGCCAAAATCTGATAAAAAATGTGGGCGGGGGGGATATTGGCATAAAGGAAGGGAGATGTGAGAACAGCAAGATTACAAACCCATCTGTGTTTAACATAGGTACTGCTGAGCAACCTTCTGTTGTTTCTCTGTGGAAGAAAACAGGATGAGATGCCTAGGAAAAGCATTTTTCTTTCACTTTCCACATTAGACAGGTCCAGAGGTGGGTTTCAGCAGGTTCTGACCAGTTCTGGAGAACCGGTAGCGGAAATTTTTAGTAGTTTGGAAAAGCGGTTGTAAAAATTCTGACTGACCCTACCCCCATCTATTTTCTGCCTCTCAAATCCCAGCTGATGGGAGGAAATGTGGATTTTGCAGTAATCTTCCCCTGGATTGGGAAAGGAATGGAGATTTTACAATATCCTTCCCCTGCCATGCCCACCAAGCCATGCCACGCCCACCAACCCACACCCACAGAACCGGTAGTAAAAAAATTTGAAACCCATCACTGGACACATCATCTGTAAACCGCAACCACTTTGATTATAGCTGCTGTATCTTGGCTAGCCAGTCAGAATTCTAGCGCTAATAAAGGGGAATGTATAAATAGGAGTCTGGAAAAGTTAGAAAGATACTTTATTGGAATAATTGCAAAAGGATTCAGGTGTTTGAATTGCCCTGAGTTCTAGAAGAAACACAGATTCTTTCCATTGTTTCAAAAGTAGCCATAATCTTTAGTTCCTACTTTTTTTTAAAAAATGTTATTAAAAAAAAAGAGAACATTAAACGAACAGAAACTGATATGAATAAGGAGAACAAAGAGAGAATTTTTTAAAAAAATCTGCAGAAAGAAATAGAAGCATTCAAGTTTCTATGCAACAAATACAAAATTATCTCTTACTCTATGATTACAATAGCTAACTTTTTCTATTATCCAATTTTTTTCTCCCAATCATGGAAACCACTACTCTTAAATGCATCTTTTTTTTCCCTGTTTCGTGGAAAAAATTCAAACGGAGTTTCCAGTCAGTTATAAACGTGGATATTTTCCTTTCTCCAATCAAAGATAGCCATCTCTCCAAGTTCCTTCATCTTCCTCAACCATTCCTCCACTGTAGGTAGTGTCAAACTTTTCCACTCCTGAACATCAAACAATCTCACTTCAGTTGTCGTACAGAAAAACAGAAGTTCCATAACTTTTTGCTAGCTGCCTGCCCAGTTTTAGTTCCTATTTGTACTATAAGAACCACATGTTACTCCAAAGGTGTATTTGTGTATTTTAATCTTGGGTAATGGAAGCACGTAAGCAAACCCACCATATTCTGGTTTGGTCAGAAGGCATAGTTCACAGGTCATATTGAGGTAGGGGTTAGTGTCCATCCATTTTGTATATTTATTTATTTGTTTGTTTTGTCAGGCATGTATTAGATAACAGATATAGATATAAACATGGTTATTAATACATGAAATGGATATGAATAAATGGGGACAATAGGACAGGGACGGTAGGCACGTTGGTGCGCTTATGCACGCCCTCTTAGGAATGGGGTGAGGTCAATAGTAGACAGTCTAAGGTTAAAGTTTTGGGGGTTTGGGGATGAAACCATAGAGTCAGGTAGTGCATTCCAGGCATTGACCACTCTGTTGCTGAAGTCGTGTTTCCTGCAATCAAGTTTGGAGCGGTTTACCTTAAGTTTGTATCTATTGTGTGCTCATGTATTATTGTGGTTGAAGCTGAAGTAGTCATTGATAGGTAGGACATTGTAGTGAATAATTTTATGTACTACGTTTAGGTTGGACTGAAGGCGGTGTAGTTCTAAATTGTCTAAACCCAAAATTTCAAGCCTGGTGGCATAAGGTATTCTGTTGCAAGCAGAGGAGTGGAGGACTCTTCTTGTGAAATATCTCTGGACTCTCTCGATTGTATTTATGTCCGATATGCAGTGCGGGTTCCAGACAGATGAGCTGTGTTCAAGAATTGGTCTAGCGAATGTTTTGTATGCTTTGGTTAGCAGTACAGTATTACCAGAGAAGAATATCATGGATATATTATATCGTGGATATAATATATCCATGATATATTAGAATTTGCAAAATGTGATCTTAACCTACTCTAGCATGTGTGGAAACACATTCTATTTCTGTTCTGTTCCTTTTTCTCTCTGTGTTGCCCAGATGTGGATGAGAGCAAGATAACCTCAGAATATTCCTGCAGGAGGGAGAGGTTCTATGAAGCATTGCTGCTTTTAACCTTTTGAAAGCAGGAACCATCCCAGCCATCAGAGGAAAAACCAAATACCTTTCTTTGCCTTTGATTCCCCCACCCATTTCTTTTGCAAAACCAGGGATTTTGGACAGAGAAGTATTTGACGGTCTGCATCCAACCATCCAGTTGTAACCCTGAGGCAACATTATTTTAAAATGTCTTTTAACAGGGGTGGGTTCTACTTAACCTTTACTACCGGTTCGCAACAGGACTGCGCATACACTTCTGTGCATGCGCAAATCACCAATGATGACATCATGGCAGGTGGGCGGAGCCTCCCGCCAGTTTTACTACCGGTTCTATAGAACCGGATCGAACAGGGAGCAACCCACCGCTGTCTTTTAAGTAAAGAAAGGATCAAAGGAACTCCAGGAGACTGGGAATAGACTTTAAGGACCATTTAAAGACTAAGGCACAAAGCCGAGTCTTTTTTTAAAAAAATAATTTTATTACCGCTCAAAAATGCAATGAGAAATAAGTAATGCAAACTAAGAAAAATATAAGTAGCAAAGAAGAAGAGAAATGCAAAAGGCGGAATATTTTCTCTGTGATGAACCCCTATGTCCTTCCAGGATGTTTACTGTTCCTTTGTTTGATGCTCCAAAGAGGCCCCTCACCTGAAATTCTCTCTTGCAGTCTCAACTGTTTTATCACCCTGTTTTGCTCTATGTGTCCCTGCAATCTCACACACCCTCTGGGGACAAAAGGTAGCTTTGTAGCCCCAAGGAGCTTCTTCTGAGACCAGAATACAAAGGCCAGCTTGTGCAAAAGGGCCGTGGCTGGGGAAGGGAAGGAGAGGAGGGGAGTAGCAGTCTCTATTTGCTGACCCAGACTGGGGGTGGGTAGGTGGGGTGTCTATCATGCTGTGCTGTGCTATGGGGATGGGATCAATGCTGTCTCCAGAGCGTGCAAATCTCCCATGTGCAAAACTGCTGTGGAGGTCCTGAATTGGAGGGTGAACCTCTCTCAGCCAAAACAGGAGAATAAAATGAAGGAGGAAAAATATTTGCGTTGTTCTTGCAAGAACGACATCAGTCATAGTAACAGAGTTGGAAGGCAGTGGTGGGTTTCAATTTTTTTTTACTACCGGTTCTGTGGGTGTGGCTTGGTAGTGGGCGTGGCATGGCTTGGTGGGTATGGCTTGGTGGGCGTGGCAGGAGAAGGATACTGTAAAATCTCCATTCCCACCCCAATCCAGGGGAAGGTTACTGCAAAATCCCCATTTCCTCCCAATCAGCTGGGACTTGGGAGGCAGAGAATAGATGGAACGGGGCCAGTCAGAATTTTTACTACCGGTTCTGTGGGTGTGGCTTGGTGGGCATGGCATGGCTTGGTGGGTGTGGCAGGGGAATGATACTGTAAAATCTCCATTCCCACCCCACACCACGGGAAGGATACTCTAAAATCCCCATTTCCTCCTGATCAGATGGGACTTGGGAGGCAGAGAATAGATGGGGGCAGGGCCAGTCAGAATTTTTACAACCGCTTCTCCAAACTACTCAGAATTTCTGCTACCGGTTCTCCCGAACTGGTCAAAACCTGCTGAAACCCATCTCTGGTTGGAAGGGATCTTGGAGGTCATCTAGTCCAACCCCCTGCTCACGTAGGAGACCTGCACTAGGGATTCGAACTGCTGAACTGTTGACCTTTCTGACCGACAAGCTCAGTGTCTTAGCCACTGAGCCACCCAGTGGGGTAGATAGTTCGTGGGTTAAAACCATTCGTTTTGTGACCGTTCAAAGTTACCGCAGCACTGAGAAAAGGGAGGACGATCGATCCTCACACTTATGACCGTCACGTGGGCACATGATCAACATTCAAGCACTTGGCAACTGCCCTGTATTTACAAAGTTCCCAATTTACAGGATCGCCACTGGTAACCCTTCCCAGCTGACTTCTTACAAACGGAACCAATGGGAAATCTGGATTCTCTTAGTGACCATGCGGTTCACTTAGCCATCGCAGTGATTCGCTTAGCAAACGTGGCAAAAAAAAAAAAAGGTCGTAAAATTAGCTGGGACTCACTTAACAACCTGCTTGCTTAGCAAAATGGAAATTCCGGTTTCAATTGTAGTCGTATGTCGAGGACTATCTGTAAATGCAAAGGGGCGCAAAACAACGTCATTATAATCTGCCAGATTCGTGGCATCAGGAATGCATGTTGCTGAGGCTTCTCACCCGGACTTCCAGGTTGCTGTTCGAAATACCCCGTTTCATGGAACCAAAAATATATATCGGTGAAGGAAATTATAGCATGTCTATGCTATAATTGTCTATGGAATTCATGTCTATGGAGATTCTCAGTCATCCAGGTCATGGTTGTCCCAAAGGTGCTTTTTTCAAGAGGCAACTGGACTTTCTGCTTTTTCTTTGAAGACGTTTCACTTCTCATCTGAGAAGCTTCTTCAGCTCTGACTGGATGGTGGGGAATGGAAGGATCTATATTCCTTGCAGACAGCTGAGCATTTGCATCCTCTTAGAGAGTCGTTGAGGCCACTTGGAGCTTTATCTGTGTCCTCAATGACCCCCTAAAAGGATGCAAATAACCAGCTGTCTGAAAGGAATATAAATCTTTCCATTCCCCACCACGCAGTCACCTGATTGGTGCAAATAGGTGTGGAGCTATGTTGGTATTCAGCGATTCTATCCGGTTCGGGAAAACCGGTAGGGGCAACTGAAGGATGCCCCGCACACCCACGCAGACGTCATGACGTCCCAGTTTTCCATGTTTCCGAGGCTCTGCGCATGCACAGAAGGCCTTGCATGTGCACACATATTTGCAAACTGCTAGGGAAGGTAAGTGAATACCACCCCTGGTGGGGAACCTAAAATGACCAACTCTCTGCAAGGAATATAACGCCTTCCATTCTTCACCATCCAGTTAAGAGCTGAAGAAGCTTATTGGATGAGAAGCGAAACATCTTCAAAGAAAAACAAAGGAAGTTCAGTTGCCTCTGGAGGGGGAAAAAACATATTTGGGACATAGCAAGGGGAAATTTAAAAGAGCAATACGGAGCTAGGATTCCCATAATGGAGGAAAGAACCCATGGGAATAGAATAGAATAGAATAGAATAGAATATTGGAATGTAGAATAGAATAGAATAGAATAGAATAGAATAGAATAGAATAGAATAGAATAGAATAGAATATTGGAATGTAGACTAGACTAGAATAGAATAGAACAGAATAGAATATTGGAATGTAGAAGGGAAGAGAAGAGAAGAGAAGAGAAGAGAAGAGAAGAGAAGAGAAGAGAAGAGAAGAGAAGAGAATTGAATTCTTTATTGGCCAAGTGTGATTGGACACACAAGGAATTTGTCTTCAGTGTATATGCTCTCAGTGTACGTAAGGAGAATAAAATACATTCATCAAGAATAAAAAAGATACAACATTTAGTGATAGTCAGGGTTACTAATAAGCTATCAAATCGCCCTAGGAAACAAAAACAATATAATTAGATACAAGCAACACTAAACAAGGTTATGGTAATAAGTAGGAAGAGACAGATACTAGTAAGGAAGAGAAGAATAACAGTAATACAGTCTTAGTAAATTATTTGACAGTGTTGAGGGAATTATTTGTTTAGCAGAGTGATGGTGTTTGGAAAGAAACTATTCTTGTGTCTAGTTGTTCTTGTGTGCAGTGCTCTATAGCATCATTTTGAGGGTAGAAGTTGAAACAATTTTTGTCCAGGATGTGAGGGGTCTGTAGATATTTTCACAGCCCCCTTTTTGACTCGTGCAGGATACAGAAGAGGCAGGAACGCTGTATCTGTAGGTTTGCCAAGTGTTATGCTCTTTTTTTTATTTTTTATTCTAGGTCCAGGTGTGGGACACAGCAGGCCAAGAGAGGTTCCGGAAGAGCATGGTGGAGCATTACTACCGCAACGTCCACGCCGTGGTGTTTGTCTACGACGTCACAAAAATGGCGTCCTTCCTCAACCTGAAAAACTGGATTGAGGAGTGCAACGGTCACGCCGTCCCGGCTCTCGTCCCCAAAGTGCTCGTGGGAAACAAGTGTGATTTGCGGGATCAAATCCAAGTTCCGTCAAGCATGGCTCTGAAATTCGCCGACGCTCACAATATGCTTCTGTTTGAAACCTCCGCCAAGGACCCCAAAGAGAGTCAGAATGTGGAGTCTATTTTTATGTGTCTGGCCTGCCGGCTGAAGGCCCATAAGTCTCTGCTCTATCGGGACATGGAGAGGCAAGGGAAGGGACAGAAAATAGAGCTGGCGCCGGCCTCTGGCAACAGGAACGCCTGTCCTTGCTGAAGGGCAGCCTTGACTGTTGAACCGGGAGAAGTGGGTGAACCGGGCAGGTGGTTTTGTGTGCCTCAATAAACTGAATCAACGTTGCTCGTTTCCAGTGAATTCCATGTTCAGTTAATAATAAACATTTGTATGGCTCACACTTGGTTCGGGTGTAGCTTTTTCTCTGCCCACCCCCTATTGAAACCCGTTGACTGTAATTGAGGGGTCCTTGGTACCCTTTGAAGTTGGCTGTTTTCTTGCAGATGTTTCATTACCCAAACTAGGTAACATCATCAGTGCCCAAACTACCAGTAGGTAACATCATCAACATTGATGATGTTACCTATCGGTAGTTTGGGTAATGAAACATCTGCAAGAAAACAATCAGGCTCAGAGAATCACCAAGACCCTATAGTTATCCTCCTCCTCCTCCATTCCACAAACCACACTCCCTTCTAGCACTGAAGATTATTATTATTATTATTTTATTATTATTATTTAAATTTTTATACCGCCCTTCTCCCGAAGGACTCAGGGCGGTTCACAGCCAGATAAAAAATACACAGTAATACAATATAAATACGATTAAAATACAATTAAAAAACTTATTAAATTGGCCAAGATTAAAAATTTAGGATAAAAACCCATTAAAACCCATAAATTTAAAACTAACCCAGTCCAGCGCAGATGAATAAGTGAGTTTTAAGCTCGCGACGAAAGGTTCGGAGGTCCGGAAGTTGACGGAGTCCTGGGGGGAGTTCGTTCCAGAGGGCGGGAGCCCCCACAGAGAAGGCCCTTCCCCTGGGCGTCGCCAGACGACACTGTCGCGCCGACGGCACCCTGAGGAGTCCCTCTCTGTGAGAGCGCACGGGTCGGTGAGAGGTATTCGGTAGCAGCAGGCGGTCCCGTAAATAGGCCGGCCCTATGCCATGGAGTGCTTTAAAGACGTTCACCAACACCTTGAAGCGCACCCGGAAGGCCACAGGTAGCCAGTGCAGCCTGCGCAGGATAGGTGTCACGCGGGAGCCACGAGGGTAGATGTTACCTAGTTGGGTAATGAAACATCTGCAAGAAAACAATCAGTCTCAGAGAACCACCAAGACCCTATAGTTATCCTCCTCCTCCTCCTCCTCCTCCTCCTCCATTCCACAAACCACACTCCCTTCTAGCACTGATGATGTTATCTAGTTGGGTAATGAAACATCTGCAAGAAAACAACCAAGCTCAGAGAGCACTAAGGACCTCACAGTCCTCCTCCTCCTCCTCCTCCTCCTCCTCCTCCATTCCACAAACCACAAACCCTTCAAGCACTGTGGACGTTACCTAGTTGGGTAATGAAACATCTGCAAGAAAACAACCAAGCTCAGAGAGCACCAAGGACCCCTCCTGTCAACCCTGAGCTACAAGTATTCTCCTTTATTGGATTGTCATTGAGCCCACTAATTTCAGTTGTGACGATCATAACGTGGGTCAATATGGGACCAGGCTCGATTTTATGACCTTGCTGTGCCAATCGTTAAAGCAAATGTGGCAGTCATGAAGTGTAAAATTCTTTAATTAAAAAGAGCCGCGGTGATGCAGTGGATAGAATGCAGTACTGCAAGCTAACTCTGCCCACTGCCAAGGAGTTAAATCAGTGATGGCAAACCTTTTCGGCACCAAGTGCCCAAACCGGAATGTGCACACATCTGCACACGCTGGAGCACCAGAAACCCAAAGACCAGCTGGCTAGCGCACACTGCATGTTTTTTGGGCATTCTTTGGGCATTTTTAAGCCATTTTTTGGACCGTTTTTAGGCCGTTTTTGGCCCGAAAATGGCCTGAAAAATACTCTGCTTTTGGGTCATTTTCTGACCATTTGCCAGCACTCCGGTGCCTGCAAAGACCAGCTGGTGCATGCTTTGTTTTTTTGGGATGTTTTCCAGCCATTTTTTGGGCCATTTTCAGGTTATTTTCTGGCGCCCGTGAAGACCAGGTGGTTGGCGCGCCAGAAACTTGAAGAGCATCTGGCGACGGCACGTGTGCCCACATAGAGGGTCTCTGCGTGCCACCTCTGGCATGGTTCGCCATCATGGAGTTCGATCATGATCAGCTCAAGGTTGACTCAGCTTTCCATCCTTCCCAGGTCAGTAAAATGAGGACCCAGACTGTTGGGGGAAATAGGCTGACTCTGTTTAGAGAAGGCTGTAAAGCAGGGGTAAAATGTAAAATTTGTTACTACCGGTTCTGTGGGCGTGTGTGTGTTAATGTGATTGGGTGGGTGTGGTCAACTTTTTTTTAACTTTTAAAAGCATTTTTTAAAAATGCTTTTTAAAAAAAGTTTAAAAATGCTTTTAAAAGTCTCTGATGATCAGACTGGGATCGCCAGAGGAGCCTTTTAAAAGCATTTTTTCTACAACCTCTTCTGCCGAAGAGGTTGTAGAAAAAATGCTTTTAACAGCCTCTAACGATCCCAGCTGAGCCGCACGATCATCAGAGGCTTTTTAAAATACTTTTAAAAGCATTTTTTTGACCCAAGAAAAAATGCTTTTAAAAGTAAAAAAAAAAGAACCTCTGATGATCGCGTGGCTCAGCTGGGCATGGGGGAGGCAGGGATTTTTGCTACCGGTTCTCTGAACCACCCGCTGCCATCGCTACCAAATCGGGCGATCCGGTCCGAACCGGGAGCATTTCACCCCTGCTGTAAAGCACTATGAACTGGTATATTATTCTAAGGGCTATGCGTATTGCTAAAATTGTTTGCTTTGTGGTGGTTTGCTATGGGACAGTTTTTGCTGGAAACCCTAAATAAACACCACTTTCCAACAAAACTGTAAATTGTGTTCACATGACTACAGGTTGCTGCAAATGGCCATAGATGTGTGTCGGCAGTTGAGAGTCCGAAATGCTGTCACAGGGAGATGGTGGAGGTGGCACAGGCATAGTAACTGGGTTGTAAGTCCTCTTTTTGGGTCCATTGTACTTAAGTGACCAGTCATAAGTCAAGGATCATCAGTATGTGTTGTCGGGGCTGCTCAGTTTCCCTGGCTGGATTCACCTGACAATGACTTGGTTCATGCTTGATGCTAAATCTTATTGTCACTTTATTGAATGAACCATGTTCAGTTGGACCAGATGTATGCTGATCAATGAAAAAAAATCACATGGCCCATGAATCCAGGCAGCAAGGACAATTTAAGGCACATTTCCTGACTGGTTGACGGCTGATGTCCAGTTACTTGTTTGGCTTGCAAGCAATCTTGCAAAAATTCTCACACAAGCACGTGACGGGCAATAAGGACGTCTGCAGTGTAAAACAGAGTTATGTGGCTTTGCGCTCCTCCTTATATCAAACCCATCGACAAGAGGTCTGAGTGGCCCTGGTTCTTGTGGCATCTTTTAACATTTGAAAAATACATTCTCATTCATAGATGAGAAGTCTCTTCAGCAGACGCTTATAGGGTTATCCTCATGTAAGATACATTCTTAAGATTTGTGGCCACCCACAGATTTGTGGCCGCTCTCCACAGATTTGTGGAGAGCATCAGGCTACGAGTGTTTATATGTCTTAACAATTTATCACTCTGTCTCTTTTTTAATCATGATGGTTAAAGTGATGGGTATAAGTCAAGAATGCTTATCAAAGCTTGCAGGAGAAATTTTGTATTCTCTGAAATGCAAACGTAAGCTGCCCTTAGAGTACCAAGAGACTAAGACTCATCTTTCTTATATGCATTGCTTATCAAGCTATTCAAGCCATCCCATTCTGTCTTTAGTAATACACCAGTAGATCTGATATACTGTAGTTTTTTTTTATTGGCCAATTCTGATACGGCAGCTGGTTGGGCTAGCAACCAATTATTCTAACTCTGAGATTTATTTGGATCTTTCCCATGCGTTTTCTTTTTATGCCAACGTCTGGTTATCTTCTTAGATTGCTTTGATCATAACTATAAAAACTATTTGAAAAATATCAGGGCTAGTGACCACATTCGCACTATTTGGGAAGAATTTTAAGAATGAATGATAAATGGTAAGCAATGGATTCATATGCACACGCGATGTGCAAGAAGTGATTTTCGGAGCATTTCGACCGCAAATGCAATTCATTTGTAAGTTTCCAAGACGAACTGCAGAATTTTCACCATCGAGAAGCGAAGTGTTAGACCGGCGACATCAGTTAATCGATCTTTCTACCTCTATGGTTCCTTGAGGAACTCCAGAGGGGAAGAGAATGGGAGATGAAACGGAAGGAAGGAAGGGAAAATCGCAGGAGGCTCAGCCTATCGGAGAGAGGAAGAGGCGGGCTTACGCTTGCGCAGTACAGCGGGCTAGAGGACGCATGTGCAAATCCAGGAGGACGCTTTCAGGATGAAGTAAGTGGCAGTTGGATAAATAACAAAAAATAATAGTAACAAATATTTTTTTTATGAAAAGGAAAAGTGGGAGCAGGGCTTTTTTGGAGATAAGTTTAAAACTTCGGAATTCTATGGTGAATATAGCGTGGAATCGATACAAAACTAATGCGGAAGTGTGTTTCTGGGCATACACAGAGTGCGTTTTCATCTAAGAGTACTAGAATGACAGAGTTGGAAGGGACCTTGGAGGTCTTCTAGTCCAACCCCCTGCTCAGGCAAGGGGCAATAATAATTGCCATTTTTTTTGTTTTGCTCCAGTTAAGGCTAATCTTTGAGCTACTAGGATGAGTACATCATATATCTGTGTATAGCAGGGGTCACCAACCTTTTGGACCTCAGGGACCACTAAATTCATAATTTTAAATCCCGGGGACCACTAATAGGACTTTTTTTTAAAAAAAAATAAATAGTATTTAGTGCAATATAAAAAATGCAAATAATTTTTCTGTGGACCACCAAAATGTTCTCGCAGACCACCTATGGTCCATGGACCACCAGTTGGTGACCACTGGTATATAGGGTAGAGGCAAATATAGTATCAGTGGACTAAAACTCTGTAGAGATTCTCAGTCATCCAACTCATGGTTGTCCCAAAGGTGCTTTTTTCAGGAGGCAACTGGACTTCCTTGTTTTTTTTTTCTCCTTTTCTTTTCAAAATCCAGTTGCCTCCTGAAAAAGCACCTTTGGGACAACCGTGAGCTGGATGACTGAGAATCTCTACAGACTTTTAGCTAGGCAATTTGGGATGAACGGTGTGGGAGGAGGAATGGATTTCCAGAGGAAAAAAACTGCAGACTACAGGAACCATTTGCACTACTCAGGTGACTCTGAGGACACAGATAAACCTCCAAGTGCTTCAAGGACCCTCTAAAAGGATGCAAAGGACCAGCTATTCTGCAAAGATTATAAATCCTTCCACTTCCCCAACTATCCTGTCAGAACTGAAGAAGCTTCTTGGATGAGAAGCGAAACGTCCTCAAAGAAAAAAAAACATGAAAGTCCAGTTGCCTCCTGAAAAAAGCATCTTTCGGACTATCAGTGGGCTAGAAAATGGGGACGCCTGGGTTCCAACATGTGTGTCCATGCAGGCTCCCTTTTTTTAGCTGGCCTGGTGTGGTGTGGGCAGTAGAGGTGGAGGGATAAAATGTGTGTATGTAACACTGATCTCTGGGATGAATAAATGTGTCAATATGAGTAAGTATTGGGATCGCCACCTCCTTCTGGAAGGTCTAAAAGGATTATGAACTGTAGATTAAGACTCATGGTTTTTTATTCTTTCTTTCTTTCTCCAGCCCATTAACGAAAGTGAAGCTGATCAACAAACTGAATGAGCGTGAAGCAGAGCTGGGAGTCCAGGAGAAGGTCTCCTGGCACGCGGAGTATAGCGACAGTGCCTGGGTGTTTGTGGGTACGTGGTTGTGCCTAGAAGCATCTTCCCCTGCCAAGTCCCTGCGGCATCGTCAACTATGATTAGTCCGTACAGGAAAATGGCTAAATGTTTAATAATCACTTCCCTTCTTTTCTCCTCCTTAGGGGGATTGCCATATGAACTGACCGAAGGGGACATTATCTGTGTATTTTCACAGTAAGTAAGAACAAGGAAAACTTTAACTTCAGAAAATGAGAAGGTGTTTGTTGGTTTGAGATTGCTTTAATGTGGCTTTTCAATTAAAACCAAACTATAACGCAAATAACAACAGTGAAGGTGGGGGGAATAAAAGGGTAACTTGCGAAGTTAGCTTTAAAAGTTTACAGTGAAATCAGATACATCTGTTTGGAAGCAGCTGCTGTTGAACCAAATAGTGCTTGCTTCAAAATAGTGCACTGTAGTTTTATCAATGATTTTGCCAGCTTTTGTCTTTACCTTCTGCCAGGGAGGTACTATGCTGTTATAGGCTTTACGGTATAAATGTGGAATTCCCTCTATTGGAAAAATCCATATGGACACCATTTTTTTTTTAAAAAAAGCTCTGAACAATAGAATTTATTTTATTTAGCTAAACTGACGCCTTTAGTTTTTACTAAAAGCATCAGTTTAGCTGAAACAAATATGAAAATAATCATCATCTTGTGTTTTGTTGGAGAAAACCCAGGCATTTTGGAACAGCATCTATTCCAGGGCAGGTTTTTTTCCTGAGATTATTTGTTAAAGCAGATGTTTAGAAAATAAGTAATATTCTTGAATTGCTTCTGGGAGACTTATGAATGCTTAGAGCTTACCTAGTTGATTGAAACTGCTGGATGAGATGTAATCTAGTAAAATAGCTCTTAGTCTCAGTGTATGGAACAGGGCTACAGTCTTTAAGCCCTATATCAACACTTGTATTTTCTCAAAATCATCCAGTGCTTATGCCCAGAGGTGAGTTTCAGCAGGTTCTGACCAGTTTTGGAGAACCAGTAGCGGAAATTTTGAGTAGTTCAGAGAACCAGTAAATACAACCTCTGACAGTCCCCGCCCCCATCTGTTCTCTGCCTCCTGAGTCCCAGCTGATCAGGAGGAAATGGGGATATTTTACGGTATCCTTCCCCTGCCACGCCTACCAAGCCACGCCCAGAGAACCAGTAGTAAAAAAAATTGAATCCCACCACTGCTTATGCCATTTTCTCTTTTATTTTTATTTTTTTGTTCTTTAGACCCAAGACTAAATATTGTCAACTTCCTGTTTTCTGTTCAGGTATGGAGAAATAGTGAACATAAACCTGGTACGTGATAAAAAGACGGGGAAATCCAAAGGTTTCTGCTTCATTTGCTATGAAGATCAGCGAAGCACTATTCTTGCAGTTGATAACTTGAATGGGATCAAGGTTAGTTTAGCCATTGGGAGATCCTCTGGGGATTTTGTTGCTCAGATTGGGCTGTGATACAGTTTCACACAGAATATATATTTAGAAACACCAAGGCCTCTTACGAAAGGATTCAGTGAATTTATGCAGGGCTTCCTGGACGTAGCAGAAAGAGAACAGCAAGGAGCAAATCCTCTTTTCATATCAGCAAAAATAAAGCCTCTTTCATAATAATCCACAGATTATCTCAGGCTTCACTATATCTTAAGCCAAAATCTTAATTGCTTATAATTTGATGGATACCTGCTCCTATAACTTCAATGGGGAAAAAAAAAACATTTAACAGTTTCACAAGGTTTGTAATTTCATGTTTGCAGATAAAAGGAAGGACAATCCGTGTAGACCACGTGGCCAACTACCGCCCACCCAAAGATTCTGAGGACACGGATGAGATTACGAAGGCTCTCCGAGAGAAAGGATGCGGTATTAAAACCCCTCCTCCAAGTTCAGCTGAACCCTCAGATGATGATGAAGCGGAAGTAAAAAGGCACAAGAAAGGTGAGAAGTTTTTCTATAGCCAGAATTATACAACCTGGAAAACTGATCGTTGGTTTAATCACATTTGATTAAGTCATAACTGACTTGATTCACACAACGTGCTGTGCTACAATGTGCCTTATTTGAACTAGGCTGTTGTGTGTTTCTGTGCTGCCTGCAAATCACGCTTTAAAGCTATAGGAAACTTCCAGATGTAGGAATACACAGTGTGTGCAGCATTTCAGTGAAGAAGAATGACCTGGAGATCCAGAATCCTGTTAGTTTTCTGGCTTTTGAATTATATCTGATTAGAATGGATTGTACCTGCAGAGTGGTGCGGTGGCGTAGAGGTGGAGCTCTCGCCTCACAATCAGGAGGCTGTGAGTTTGATCCTAGGTAGAGGCAGATATTTCTCTCTCTCAGTACGATAAGACTATATCTGCTGAACAGAACTCTGCATTGGCAACAGGAAGAGCATCTGGCCAGTAAATGCTCTGCTAGCTCCATTCAGTTGCCCAGACTCCACCCCGCAAGGGATTATGGGGTTATTAAATGATGAGAGTGGATTGTACCTGCACCAATACACATGTGGTCTTCAGCCTCATTTAACTGGACGATTTTTAGAGAACCAAAAATATCTTGGCACGAAAGAGAAAAGGCTGATTCCCTATTTTTAAAGATTTGTTGCGACATAAAATAAAATTGAGCATTGTTTCTCATTCTGAGCAACTTTAAGATGCCTGTATTTTAGCTCGCACACTTTCCCAGCTAAAATTTGGGGAATTGAAATCCACACATTTTAAAGTTGTTGAAACTGAGCAAGAATGAAATCGAAAGCGCTGGTCCTTTCTGTTAGAGGAGATACAATAAATATTAGGGTTAACAAGCCAACATTTCTGGGTAAGCAGGAGAAATAC
This sequence comes from Ahaetulla prasina, assembly GCF_028640845.1. Taxonomy (NCBI): domain Eukaryota; kingdom Metazoa; phylum Chordata; class Lepidosauria; order Squamata; family Colubridae; genus Ahaetulla; species Ahaetulla prasina. Next base: position 13,240,944 of record NC_080549.1, on the reverse strand, counting down.
AAACTTAAAGGGAAAAAAAGGGTCAGTAGATTGGGGCTAGATGGTTTTTGGAGCATTCCCTCTCAAATCGTTGAGAAAGAAAGTTGCACGCCATTTGAAAGCTAGGAAAGAGTTTCTGGAAAGATGGAATACCAGGAAATATATAAAGGAGGGAGGCAGGGGTGAAATCTACTTACTTTCCCTACTGGTTCGGAAGTGCACACGCATGCGTGGATCCTCTGCACATGTGCAAACCCTTCTGTGCATGTGCAGAGGGTAAAAAACAGGTTACTTCCTGGTTAAAACCAGGAAGTAACAACAGCCAGGTAGGCAGAGTCTCGCACTTGAACCGGTCTGAACTGGTAGCATTTCACCCCTAAAAGGAGGCCTAGAAAAGCGTCTGAAGTGAGAGATTTGTGGAAATCCTTTTGATTACATTTCTTGTACTTTCAGAAAAAAAGAAGAAGAAGAAGAAAGAGAAGCGAGAGCATCGGAAACGTCTGAAAGAGGAACCGGCTACGGATATGCTTTTCTCCAAATCCAAGATTAAAATGGAAAAAGAGGACCCGGACTACGAACGCTATGCTAGGACAAACCAGGAAACCTGGGGCAGCACATCTGGGCACCGCCACCAGAGTAGGATGCCACCAGGACAAGAGCTCAAATATGAGAGTGGGGCAGCGCGACCTCGAGAAAGAGGCTCAGAAAGGGACAGGCAGGAGCGCAGAACGCCCTTCAGCGAGCACAAAAAAACGGAGGCCATGAAAGATAGATACTGCTCATCGGGAAGCAGATCACGTGATCGCTCAGAAAATAGAGACAAGCCTTCCTGGGAGAAATCCTCAAATCGTTATTAACTCAACTGGTGTGTTCTCTCCTCGCACGCACGAGAAAGGGCTGCTCTAGGCAGAGCGGTCAGAACATTGGCTGTGTGAAATAGGCGGGGTTGGGGGGACAGCGCGACGTTAAATTTTGAAAACGCCTGAGGAAACTCTGGGGTGCTCTTTGGAGCAGCGGTTTGTCTTTCCAGAAAGGAAAACCATAAAAAACAAAACAAAACCCAGGTGCTATTTTGCCGCCCAGTTGCAGTAAAGGCCTGATGTTCCAGATGCAAAGCAGTAGTGTGAGCTTTCCGTTCTTCAAAATCTAGGCTTTAATAAATCCACTTTTGAACCGTGGCCATGTCTGCAGCTTCCCTCCTTAAGTCTGCATTTATCCTCCTTAAGTTGCAGTAAAGAGGCGTGATGGCTTCATAGGGGCCGGAGAAGGTGTGTGCTCTGGCAGGTTGAGTCCTCCTACCATGGGATGGGGTGAGCTCCCGTCCCTTGCCTCTGCTCCTGCCAACCTAGCAGATCAAAAGCCATGTAAAAGCAAGTAAATAAATGGGTACCACTTTGTGGGAAAGCAACAGCGTTCTGTGTTTTTAGCCATGTGTTTTGCACTCCAGCAGGATGTCGTGTTGGCCACATGACCACGGAAATGTCGTCAGACAACACGGGCTCAGTGGCTTGAAGAACGAGATACGAGCACTGCCTCTCAAAGTCTGATACGACCTGCGAAGTAAAACCCTTTGCTTCATTGTAGTGTAACTGCATGGCAAGGGATGAGCAATCTTTTCAAGACAGAAGCTGCATTCCCTTAGCGAAGCGATCAGGATATGCACACCTGAGCTTGACTGGAGCAAAGCAAAAACTTCACGTCCTCTGCAGTGGTGGGATTCAGCCGGTTCACATCAGTTCAGGCGAACCGGTTGTTAAATTACACACACACACACCGCTATCATAGTGGATCCTGGGCACTGTGCTGCAATGGAGCGGCCGGCGCAATGGAAGGAGAAAGCTGTTTTCCCTCTTTCTTCTCCCTGCTCCTCCTTCCGTTGCATCGGCCGCTCCGTTTCCCGTTTCTCAAATGCAGCGCAGTGCCCAGGATCCACTGATAGCAGGAGGGGTGTGTGTGTAATTTAACAACCGGTTCGCCCAGGGTCAGGTTGGCCGTCGCGGGATGCTCATCCCACATATGTTGCGGGATGCTCATCCCACATATGCGGCGGAGCTGGAGGATGGGGAGGAGCCATGCCTCCCACGACAGCTAACCTGACCCTGGGTGAACTGGTTGTTAAATTATTTGAATCCCACCACTGCTGCTCTCTCATTCCATTGATTCATTCATCTCGCGCCCACATGCACCCACACTTCTACTCCCATGTAGGTGTGTATCTGCCAGGTTATATTCTCTCACCCTCTCTTTTATGTTTGCTGGCTCCTTTCCTAGTTTGTTTTTTCCTTTCAGGCATTTTTTTTTTTACCAGCAGTGGTGAAAAATGTACACAAACTGCTGTTTCTGCTTCCAGCAGCAGCCGATTTATTTTTTTCCCCCTGATAAGGGAGATGTGCCTTATCAGGGGGCAAACCTTACAAGGTTTGCAGCCTTATCGGGAGCAAAAGGCCCCAGGGAGTGTGACTTAGGCCCTTATCGCCCCTAGCTAGGCTACTGAACACATTTTAGACGCCCATGCCTTTGAATATTGGTCGAAAACCGCAATTTAATACAAAACTGCAGCTGCCCACCTGCTGGGAGGGGAGAACCCAATCAGCACTATGAGGATTGCATTGGCTTCCAGGCACATTTCAAAGTGCTGATTGTAATTGATGAAGCCCCTTTGATCCCAGATTCCTTCAAGGCTGCCTCTGTATGAAATTCATTTCTTCCGGACTTTTCTCCCAAGTGGAGATGCAAAGGTTAAGTGAGGTAGGAGCTCACCAATAATGTGTTTTGGGTGGGAGGGGGCTCTCACCTTGCAGAACAGTTCCACCCACCCACCCACCCACCCAAGTGGCTTGGTTGTTATTCACCTTGACATCCATGTTGTATTGTAGGTAGTTAAGCAGAACTTTTCTAGGTTTTTGAGCCTGGCTAGGTGGCTCAGTGGCTAAGACGCTGGGCTTGTCAATCAGAAAGGTCGGCAGTTTGAATCCCTAGTATAGATCCCCTGCGCGAGCAGAGGGGTGGAATAGATGACCTCTAAGGTCCCTTCCAACTCTGTTACTGTTATAGATAACTCTTGCCATGCACATTGGGGACGACAATGGTGAGGGTTACTGTTCATTGGCCAATGAACACTGCCTCTTTGTAATATGTTTGGTTTCTCTGCTGCTAAACTGTCATGAGCTGGTCTGACTTGGCAAATACATAAATAGCTGAGCAGAGGAAGTATGCTAGATGTGAATTGCCAGTTTGGCACAAGCCCTGGGCTGTATTTAGCCCCCAAAAGGCCTATCACGAGTCTTGAACTCAAAATGATCAGATTGTAATTCTGAATGTCAGCAGGACATCACTAGACGCACCAAATGTATTACCGTATTATGTAGCCCTTATATTTTTAATTTAAAAATAGTGGAAAACAGATCCATGAATTTGCTTGGCTTCCCCAGCCTTTTCGGGACTGGGTAAATAAAGTAGAAATATAACAAGTAGCACACCTTTCCCCCTAAGCAATGAAGATCTGATACGCTTAATCAAGATAATATGTTTTGGACAAAGATATCTTTGAATCCCTTCCCCTACAGAGAAGAGATTAATATTTTATTTAAGAATTCTAGGATATTTTGATTTAAGAATTCGCAAACCCTGATGTCCTTCTAACACCGATGTTTTACCTGGTTGGGTAATGAAATGTCAGCCGGAAGCTATAAATATTATTTTCTGTTTTCGTGACAGGCGAGAAGGTGCATTTCTTCTTGCGTTTCTGTACCTCAGACATTTTGCAAACGGGTTGGCAAGCGCCGATAAACTGACAGGGGAGTGAGAAAGCCATAAAGCGCGACAATCCAAAATACGTTTGCAAATGATACGTTTACACTGAACCCTAAACTTAACCTAACGGGCTTCAACGTGTGAAGCCACCAAAAATTAAAAAGCTAGCCGAGCTTTGCCTGCTGCAGGAACACATCTTCTAAACCAGCGGTTCTCAACCTGTGGGTCAGGACCCCGTTGGGGGTCGAATGACGATTTGCCAGGGGTCGCCTAAGACCATCGGAAATATGGGAAGTATACTTGCGAGTCGAAGAATCGCGCTCCAATGGTTGACTCCACAAGCCAGCTGCAGGCTCTTCATATCGCTAGCCGAATTCGGCTTCAGGCGCGATGAATTAAAAAAGAGAGAAATCTTTGCTGTGATGTCTCCCTCTCAAGCCAGCTGCAATCACTCCCAATCGCTAGCCTAACCTGGCTTCAGGGGCGATAAACTTAATAGGGGAGGAGTCTCCGCTTTAATGCCTCCGTCCTTAAGGCAATCGCAAGCAGTTCAGATCGCTAGCCAATACGGCTTCAGGCGCGATAAATTCAAAACGAAAATAATTTTACGGTTGGGGTCGCCACATCATGGGGAATTGTATTAAAGGGGTCGCAGCACTATAAAGGTTGAGAGCCACTGTTCCAGACCTTTTAGTATGTGTGAATGCAGCCAAGCCCTCCATCATATCCTTAAAACTCTCCTCCCATTGGGGAATGCCCCACCAGGGGAAACTTGAATAAGCAAGGTTTTCCCTATTACAGATGCAGCTTCCGTCCTTGCCATAGGACCAGCCAAGATGGCTTCTATGCTGGTTTGCTCCCCAGTTTGCCTAATGATGGAAAGGTGCCCTTGGCAAGATCAAAGCCTTCTCCTCCCCTCTGGGCTCCGCCCCCTCTTGGTTGAGCCACGCCTCCCTCGGATCTTGCGGAGAACACCTTAGCAGAGAAGGAGGGTGGGCGGGGCAGGCGCCTCTCGCCCAGGAGAGACTTCGGCGCTGCCATTGGCTACTTTTAGCCCCAACCCACCACCTCGTCCAATCGCAAGCCTCGAGATTCTCCTCCGCATTTTCCCAGCCCGCTGAGAGCGAACCTCCTTTTTTTCCCCCTCTCTCTCTTCTTTGTAATACTTTTGGCCTTTGCCGGCTGCCGTCCGGACCAAGCGCGAATCCTCTCCGGCCGGGGAAAGAAACGAGAGAGCGCGCGGCTTGGCGCCCAGGGAAGAACGAAGCTGCACCGGGAAAGGGGGTAGGGGGCACGGCGGCTCCCTTCCTCCTCAGCCGCGATGTCCGTCCTCAGCTGGAAGCCGTTCGTCTACGGGGGATTAGCCTCGCTCGTGGCCGAATTCGGTGGGTGAGATGGAGAGGAAAAGGTTGGGCCGCGGGCGCATGCGCGGTTCCTCGGATGCCTCCCCTTTCGAGTTACCGGGCTGTAGGCCACGCCCTTTCCCCCGGTGCCTAGCAACGCCCTAGCCCGACTCCGCTGCGGCCTAGCTGCTCCGCCTCAGTCCGCGGAGACCGGGCGAAGAAGGGCAGGGAAGTCCGTTGGGCGGACTGGTCTTGGCCCAGCTCTCCCCCCTCCCCGCCAAATCACTGTCCAGCAGTTGACCTTGGGTGTCCAATCCTTATAGAATAGAATAGAATAGAATAGAATAGAATAACAGAGTTGGAAGGGACCTTGGAGGTCTTCTAGTCCAACCCCCTGCTTAGGCAGGAAACCCTATATCACTTCATTTTTTCTCCCATTATTTTGGAGAATTTTTTTTTTCATTATTTTGGAGAAGAGCATCACAATGCCGGACTTTTTTTTTTTTTTCAAGAGGCAACTGGACTTCCTTGTTTTTTTCTTTGAAGACGTTTCGCTTCTCATTCAAGAAGCTTCTTCAGCTCTGACTGGATGGTGTGGAATGGGAGGATTCACCATCCAGTCAGAGCTGAAGAAGCTTCTTGGATAAGAAGCGAAGCGTCTTCAAAAAAAGACAAACAGCCTCAGAAAGTCCATTTGCCTCTTGAAAAAGGCTCCTTTGGGACAACCCTGACCTGGATAATTGAGAATCTCCATAGATGTGCAGGTGTGACACTTATTGTCACCGGAACTGATGTGAAGCCTGTCGAAACTTTCATCGTAAACTTTTCACCTGACAGTTAGGATAAGTATAGGTAGTCCTCGACTTAACGACCACAATTGAGCCCCCCTCAATTTTTGTTGCTAGGTGAACCCCACAACAAACAATCCTGATCTATGTAACTCATGGGTTAGTCTTTCACGTGATCCCAACAATATTGCTGTACAGGTAATCCTCGACATACAACCCAAATTTAGGTTGCTAAGTCAGAAATTGGTTAATTTCTGACTTAGCTTTTGCTCCATTGACTGAGTTTTTGCTCCATTTCTTGCCAGAGTTGTTAAGTGAATCGCCCGCAATTGTTAAGCTAGCAACACTGTGTGAGTGACTCTGCTTTCCCCATTGACTTTGCTTGTCAGAAGGTCGGAAAAGGAGATCACATGAGTCTGGGACGCTGCAACCGTCATAAATATGAATCAGTCGCCAAGCATCTGAATTTTGACCACTAGGAAGGCCGCAATGGTTGCAAGTGTGAAAAACGGTGATAAGTCACTTTTTTCAGGGCTGTTGTCACTTCGAACAGTCACTAAATGAACTGCTGTAAGTCGAGGACTATCTGTAATCAGTGGAGAGACTTCCCATCAGAAATCATGGGTGCTCCAACTTGGCTGGAGATTTTCAAGAAGAGATTGGACAACCATTTGTCTAAAATGGTATAGGGCAGTGCTGATGTACCGGAAGAGCAGCTGCACGCCAGGAAGATGATCTTCCTGTTTCCGGCCCGCATACGCACCAGCCACCTGGTCTTCCGGTTTCTGGCGCACATGTGCACGCAAAGACCAGCTAGCTGGTGTGCATGCGTGCGCTGGGAAGATAATTTTCCGGTGCATGCATTTGCATCAGCCACTTAGTCTTCCGGTTGTTGGTGTGCATGTGCGTATGAAGACCAGCTGGCCAGCGCGCCGGAACCCGGAAGAGCAACGGGCGACGGCTCTTGTGCCCGGAGAGATAGCTCTGCATGCCACTTCCAGCACGCGTGCCATAGGTTCGCCATCACGGGTATAGGGTTTCCTGCCTGAGCGGGGGGCTGGACTAGAAGACCTCCAAAGTCCCTTCCAACTCTGTTATTCTGTTAAAACGTTAACTTACCTTTGCTGAGTAAAAAAAAACCTATGCAGGGTATGTTACAGAACTTCTCCATGAAGGAGGTCCATCTAGTGGGATCAAGAACAAGGGTCTTCTCCATGATGGCTCCCTGTCTTTGGAACATCATCCCTGCAAAAATAAGATTTCTCCACCTTGATACTCTTTTGAAAGGGAATCCATGAAGATATGGTTCTGCCAATGGACCTGGGGATCAGGGAGATACGGAGCCCATGAAGTGGTTGATTTGATTTGTTTTCGCCTGGGAGAGAGGGCGCTGAGATTTATTGGGTTTTGTATTTGGGGTTTTTCTTCTGTAACCTGTCCGGGATCACTGCGAATTGGCCAACCGTATACGTTTCCTTAATCAATTTTAATAAGAATTGTACCCACTAGAGTTGTACTTCTGAGAATCAGTCAAGTCTGCACAAAACCTAAGATGGAAGACTGTCAAAGTCCAAAATTAAGAAAGACGTGTGGAGTTACTTTGAAGCAGATTCCTTTATTGTTCCTCACCTCTGGGCAGAAGCTTCCGAAACGAAAAGCAATTACTTGCATTGTTAAATATATACTCTGGGAAGGTCTAGGAAGAGGCGTGTCTCTCTTCTTCCCAACCAAAAACTACTTGCTGCTCTCATTCTTCCAGAATGCACTTTCTTCCCTGCTGGGAATCTGGACTACATTTCCCAACAAAGACCGTCGCAGAATCCCCTGATATTCTTTACTACCATGAGGAATTTTATTAGATCAAGATGGACAGTTTGGCTTATCCTCAAACCCCCTTCAGCTCTAGGGGAAAAAACGGCAGGCCCAAAACTGTTCTGTAGTCAATGCTACAAATTGCGGTACAGCTAACATGTTAGAGCTGTGATGGCGAACCTATGGCACGTGTGCCACAGGTGGCACGCATAGCCATATCCAGTGGTGGGATTCAAATAATTTAACAACCGGTTCTCTGCCCCAATAATTTCTTCCAACAACCAGTTTGCCAAAATGCTCAGAAATTTAACAACCGGTTCTCCCGAAGTGGTGCGAACTGGCTGAATCCCACCACTGGCCATATCAGTGGGCACGCGAGCTCAGCTCCGGCCAGCTGATTTTCATTTTTCTCTCTCACCTGGCTTTCCATTTTTCTCTCTCATCTAGATTTCCATTTTTCTTTCTCACCTGGCTCCAGAGGCTCTCTGTGAGTCTGGGAAGGGCGAAAACGGCCTTCCCCACCCATCCCCAGGCCCTATGGAGGCCAGAAACGGCCCATTTACCAACTTCTGGTTGGACAGGAAGTGACGTTTTTTGCTGTCCCCAGCCTCCAGAGCCTCTCGATGAGTCTCTGGAGGCTGGGGATAGCAAAAAACATCACTTCCTGTCCAACCGGAAGTTGCTAAATGGGCCGTTTCTGGCCTCCGGAGGGCCTCCAGGGGTATGTGAGGAAGGCCATTTTCGCCCTCCCCAGACTCTTAGAGAGTCTCTGGAGCCAGGTGAGAGAGAAAAACAGACCATTGAGTGGGGGGGAGGGACCATCGCGCACATATGCGTGGGGGAAGGGCGCATAGAATTATGGGTGTGGACACACACGCGTGACCTCCCGTTCCCCCCTTCCTGGCACGTGATGGCAAAAAGCTTAGCCATCACTGTGTTACAGCAATCGTTCGATCATTTCTGCTATGTGATTCAGCGGCTTCTTCTACCCTAGGGACCTTCCCTGTGGATCTCACCAAAACGCGACTTCAAGTCCAAGGTCAAAGCATTGATTCCCGTTTCCGAGAGATCAAATATCGGGGCATGTTCCATGCCTTGTTCCGCATCTCCAGAGAAGAAGGCATCCTGGCATTATATTCTGGGTAAGTACAGCTTCCATTTTCCATATTTATTTATTTATTTATTTATTTAATCATATTTATATACCGCCCTATCTCCCGAAGGACTCAGGGCGGTTTACAGGCACTTAAAAACACATAAACACATAAATACAATATAAAAACAATTAAAAAACTTATTCTATAAGCCCGTTATTAAAATATAAAAATAAAACCCAATTAAAACCCATAAATTTAAAATCTAGCTCAGTCCTGCACAATTAAATAGGTATGTTTTAAGCCCGCGGCGGAAGGTCTGTATGCACAGCTTCTTCCCTACCACGCGCAGGTAGTTCTCGGCTTAACAACATTTTGTTTAGTGACCTTTCGAAGTTGCAACGAGCACTGAGAAAAGTGACTTGTGACTGTTTTATTTTTTCACACGGCCATTGCAGAATCTCCCTGGTCACGTGATTTGTATTGGGATGCTTGGCAACTGGCTCATATTGATAACAGTTGCTGTGTCCCAGGGGCCTTGTGATCCCCTTTTGGCAACCTTCTGACAAGCAAAGGGGAAATCCTTGAGTGGCTCAGACTGCTAAGACAGTCTGTTATTAACAGCAGCTGCTTGCAATTACTGCAGGTTCAAGTCCCACCAGGCCCAAGGTTGACTCAGCCTTCCATCCTTTATAAGGTAGGTAAAATGAGGACCCAGATTGTTGGGGGCAATAAAAGTTGACTTTGTATATAATATACAAATGGATGAAGACTATTGCTTAACACAATGTAAGCCGCCCTGAGTCTTCGGAGAAGGGCGGGGTATAAATGCAAATAATAATAAAAAATCATTAACAATAGTGCTCCTAACTTAACAACTGCAGTGATTCAGTTAAGATATGCGACAAGAAAAGTCATAAAATGGGGCCAAACTCACTTAATCAATTTCTGACTTAGCAACTTAAATTTGGGGGTCAGTTGTGGTCGTAAGTCAAGGACTACCTGTAGGAGCAATATTGTTGGGATCACACAAAAGACTAACCCAGGGGTAGTCAACCTTTTTAAACCTACCGCCCACTTTTGTATCTCTGTTAGTAGTAACATTTTCTAACCGCCCACCGGTTCCACAGTAATGTGTCATGTATTGTCGTCTGCGCATGCCTCTCGCACATCATGGATTGGGTTTGGGGGGGGGCGCCGGCTACCAGCTCTGCTTGCCTGTTACAGCTGGGTGGTGTGGAGGGAGATACACGAGCTATTCTGGGACGAGGCTCTTTTGTTTGCGGTCGCACTATAGCTTCATTTAGTTTCACTTACGTAACGTGAACTAAACTTATGCGCGGGTGATACAAATAGTATATTTTCAGAAATTTAAATTGTCACGGGGAATTTTATGAAAACCTAATGAAAATGTTTTTAAATAATGCTATGAATTTTTTTTTAAAAAGTCAATTAAATTTAAAAAAAAGGAAAGTGCTTCAGTATCGGACAAAACCCCTACCGCCCACCATGAAAGCTGCAACGCCCACCAGTGGGCAGTAGGGACCAGGTTGACTACCACTGGACTAACCTATGAGTTACACGGTTCAGGCTTGTTTGTTGTTGGGCTTGGCTAAATGAAGTGTGGGAGTGCTGCTCTTTGCCTAAGCTGGATCGTTGTTGTTTTGTGTGTTGCAGCATTGCACCGGCATTATTAAGACAAGCATCTTACGGCACCATAAAGATTGGTATATACCAGAGTTTGAAACGACTTTTTGTGAACCGTTTAGAAGGTTGGTATGCTAAGAAAACCTTGTGGCTCTTCGCCCCACTCCTTTGCAAAGCTCTAAAGTGTCAGATCTATTAATTAACAGATAATCAATCTGGCTGTGGCTCACCTGAGCTGCTTGGAGTTTCAGATTCCCAAGATGGCCAAAGACAGTGCTAGAAAGGCAAAGGATGATATAAAAAGTAGAAAAATCTCCTATGTTCTTCTGTTAGTTTTTTTTTTTAACCTCCAGACAGTTTGAATCAGAGGTCTCCAACCTTGGTCCCTTTAAGACTTATGGACTTCAGCTGGCTGAGGAACTCTGGGAGTTGAAGTCCACAAGTCTTAAAGGGACCAAGGTTGGTTTGAATCATACTTTTCTCTCCTTAACCTATACTTCTCATTCTTCCTACATCATTTTGGGATGATTTTCCCTTGCTGCATTGCACTCAAGTCCCAAATGGTGTTCATTATCAATCATATGAGCCACAGTAGCGCAGTGGTTAGAGTGCAGCACTGCAGGCTACTTCTGCTGCCTGCCGGCTGCCTGCAATTTGGCAGTTCGATCCTGACCGGCTCAAGGTTGACTCGGCCTTCCATCTTTCCGAGGTTGGTAAAATAAGGACCCAGATTGTTGGGGGCCATAGGCTGACTCTGTAAACCGCTTAGAGAAGGGCTGTAAAGCAGTATATAAGTCTAAGTGCTATTGCTATTCATCAGTAGCTGTATTGAAACAAAAGTGCTGTGGAACACATCAGGATATGTCTGTGCAGATGTTTTTATCGTAGAGAACATGGTCTCTTTCCTAGATGAAACAAATGGGATGAACAGGAAATGCTCGGTTACAGAGGCAGGAAGGCAAGCAAAGTTCAGGCTTTCATTCTACCCACTTGTTTCTACAGGTAGTCCTCGACTTACTGTTCTGACCTAGGAATGAACTAGAGTCCTCGTCCCGACAATAAACCCTTTTTATTAAGTCACTGTGAATTTCTCTCATTCACATCCAGCAAAGTCTTTCAAGGGAGAATTGTTCTGTCCTCCTCGCCTCAGTCCAAGCGATGACTTAATTAGCCGACACTATCGGCTCTGGCAGAAAACTAGCGAGCGTCTGCCAAGTGTCTGTGTTATCTCTCTTGATGCCGATGAGTCAAACAGTACTTCAGCTCTTAGTTAAGCAGTTGATTTGCCTGCTACGAAGAGGCATAGCAGCCCTTGCTGTTTTATATCCTGTGGGGTGTGGCTCCATGACTCAGCACTTCCTAGGCCTGCCCCACCCCGCTTCTGTTGTTCCCGCCTCTCCTGCCTACAAAACCTAGGGTCCAGCCAGGCCTGATTGCCATCAGCTGGGTCTGGAGGCATGGCCTGTGGGGGGAAAGAGTCAGGGGACGGTTAGGGTTAGGGTTAGGGTTAGGGTCAATTATGGTCATAAGTCGAGGACTACCTATACTTGATTTCTTCTTGATCCCTTTTTTTGACCTTTTCATAATTCTAGATCAAGTCTGTGGGAGCACAGTTCTAATTTTCCTTGATGAAGATTAGAATCCAGTCCCAAAGGTGTTTTTTTTTTCAAGAGGCAACTGGATTTTCTGGTCTTTTTTCTTTGAAGACATTTCGCTTTTCATCCAAGAAGCTTCTTCAGTGCTGACTGGATGGTGGGGAATGGAAGGATTTATATTCCTTGCAGACAGCTGGTCATTTGCATCCTTTCAGAGGGTCGCTGAAGCACTTGGAGGTTTATCTGTGTCCTCAATGACCCTCTAAAAGGATGCAAATGACCGTCTGCAAGGAATATAAATCCTTCCCTTCCCCACCATCCAGTCAGAGCTGAAGAAGCTTCTTGGATGAGAAGCGAAATGTCTTCAAAGAAAAACCAGGAAGTCCGGTTGCCTCTTGAAAAAAGCACCTTTGGGACAACCATGACCTGGATGACTGAGAATCTCCACAGATCCACGGAATCCAGTGCTTTTCTTCTTAAAAACACCTCCGATGCAGTCATTTTGACGCTCATTCCAAAATTCAAAATGGGGGAATGTCACGCCGATAAAAATCCAGGCGTCCGGCTGCCCTGCCTGCCTTTTCATCGCCCACCAAGTTGCCCCTGCCTACACTATCACATATGCTGTGTGTTGTGGTCTCTGCTTATGGGAACTATGTCTTAAATGTTTGTTTTCCTGCAGGCCCTGGGCAGAGAGTGACCCGGTCTCTATGGAGAGTGCTGCGGTCAGTACCCCTGCCCTCCCCAGCCTAACTCTGCTCTAACTTTTTGGCTTTTTCCTTTCTGAACTAATTCTCTAATCACGTTTGGCTGGGTATTTTTTTTTTTAATTCCGGTTCTCAGATTCTACTGAATCTCTATCAAAAATTGTCCCAAAGACCCTTTTTTTCAGGGGGCAACTGGACTTTTTTTTCTTTGAAGACGTTTCCCTTTTCATCCAAGAAGCTTCTTCAGTGCTGACTGGATGGTGGGGGATGGAAGGATTTATATTCCTTGCAGACAGCTGGTCATTTGCATCCTTTCAGAAGGTTGCTGAAGCACTTGGAGGTTTATCTGTGTCCTCAATGACCCTCTAAAAGGATGCAAATGACTGTCTGCAAGGAATATAAATCCTTCCCTTCCCCACCATCCAGTCAGAGCTGAAGAAGCTTCTTGGATGAGAAGCGAAATGTCTTCAAGGAAAAACCAGGAAGTCCGATTGCCTCTTGAAAAAAGCACCTTTGGGCCAACCGTGACCTAGATGACTGAGAATCTCCACAGATATTGGAATCCAGTGCTTTTCTTCTTAAAAACACCTCCGATGCAGTCATTTTGATGCTCATTCCAAAATTCAAAATGGGGGAATGTCACGCCGATAAAAATCCAGGCGTCCGGCTGCCCTGCCTGCCTTTTCATCGCCCACCAAGTTGCCCCTGCCTACACTATCACATATGCTGTGTGTTGTGGTCTCTGCTTATGGGAACTATGTCTTAAATGTTTGTTTTCCTGCAGGCCCTGGGCAGAGAGTGACCCGGTCTCTATGGAGAGTGCTGCGGTCAGTACCCCTGCCCTCCCCAGCCTAACTCTGCTCTAACTTTTTGGCTTTTTCCTTTCTGAACTAATTCTCTAATCACGTTTGGCTGGGTATTTTTTTTTTTTAATTCCGGTTCTCAGATTCTACTGAATCTCTATCAAAAATTGTCCCAAAGATCCTTTTTTTCAGGGGGCAACTGGACTTTTTTTTTTCTTTTGAAGACATTTTGCTTCTCATCCAAGAAGCTTCTTCAGCTCTGACTGGATGGTGGGGGAATGGAAGGATTTAAGAAGAAGATAATCTGTGTCTCCAGGGACCTGAAAGTCCCTGAAGGAATATAAATCAGATAATCTGTGTCTTCAGGAACAGACTTTTAGCTATACAATTTGGGATGAACACCATTGGAATGGTGTGGGAGTAGGAATAGATTTCCAGAGGAAAAAAAATGCAGACTACAGGAACCAGGAGCACCGCTCAGGTGACCCTGAGGACACAGATAAACCCCCAAGTGCTTCAAGGACCCTCTAAAAGAATGCAAATTTCCAGCTGTCTGCAAGGAATATAAATCCTTCCATTCCCCACAGTCCTGTTAGAGGTGAAGAAGCTTCTTGGATGAGAAGCGAAACGTCTTCAAAAGAAAAAAAAATCAAGAAAGTCCAGTTGCCTCCTGAAAAAGCACCTTTGGGACAATCATGACCTGGATGACTGAGACTCTCTACAGCCTTTCTATCAAAAATTCTTTCTGCGTTTACACCTCCCAGGAAGCTTAAGGGATTGGGTGGCATTCCTTTTTGAGAATCTTAACAATTCTGGGGAGGAAAAGCAAGGAAATTGGTTCATCTGCTTCCTGCTTTATACTTTTTAACCATCTGGAAAAAGAAAGGTTTGATTGGAATCCTGCAGATTTGCAATATCTTTAGGTACAAGAAAGAGACGGTTAGAAAATCTGACCACCTGGTCTTTCCCTAAATATATATATATGTATATAAAAGAATATACATTCTTTTTCGTCTTTACTTTTCCTTCCTGTAATCTACTTCTGTTGCTTTTTCTCCTTGAGCAGAATTTTGGCTTACATCATGTTCTCCCCAATTGCAGATGAGACGTTATTGATCAATGTCATCTGTGGAGTGATTTCAGGGGTGATCTCCTCCGCTCTGGCTAATCCAACAGATGTACTAAAGGTAAGAAGTCAGTAACAGAGTTGGAAGGGACCTTGGAGGTTATCTAGTCCAAACCCCTGCTCACGCAGGTGACCTGTACTAGGGATTCGAACTGCCGACCTTTCTGATCGACAAGCTCAGCGTCTGAGCCGCTGTGTGCACTTATTGCTGGTCCATTGCTGCTTTTTTAATTTCTCATCTGTTCTAATAAAGTTTGTTCATTTTTACGCTGACTGAGTTCCCTACTACCTACTGGGGCCTGGGTCACAACGTATGTTGGGTCATAAAGTGGCTTTCCTATTTCCACCGACTTCCCTGCTCTCTTCGTTTTTAGATTCGAATGCAAGCTCAGGGCAGCCTGTTCCAGGGCGGCATGATAGGAAGCTTCATAGACATCTACCAGCAAGAAGGCACACGGGGCCTCTGGAGGGTAAGAGCGCCTTGTGTTCTCTCCCACTCTCCATGTGTTTCGTTGTAGCTTCCACAGGAAAATGTGAGGAAGGCTTGTCTAAGACTTAAATTTTTATGATGTTTACATTCTGACTTCCCTCGGGTGTCAATACCCTCTGAATGTGGTTCTTTCCTTACCAGACATTTCATTACCAAACTCGGTAACTTCATCAATGCTAGAAGGGGATGGGGTTTGTGGAGGTGGAGGAGGAGGACTGTGGGGTTCATGATACTCTCTGAGCGTGTTTCATTATCAATTTAGGTAACAACATCAGCTCTCTGATTTTCCTCTGAGAACTCATAGTAGTGCTCCAAAGAATCACCCCTCATTTCATTGTCACTTCAGTAATGCTGTGAGTTTGGTTGGTCTAAAAGAGAGTATTACTGGCTCAAACCTGGCCAGGGCCTTCCACTATTATGAGCCTTGGTGATGCAGTGGTTAAAATGCAGTATTGCAGGCTAATTCAACTCACTGCCAGGAGTTCGATCCTGACCGGCTCAAGGTTGACTCAGCCTTCCATCCTTCCGAGGTGGGTAAAATGAGGAGCCAGATTGTTGGGGGCCAGAGGCTGACTCTGTAAACTGCTTAGAAAGGGCTGTAAAAGCACTAAAGCGGTATATAAATCTATAAGTGCTATTGCTAAGTGCTGTTCAGTGGAGATTTGAACCTGCTGTCCATCATTCAGCTTAAATATGTTGTTGAATTTAAGATTCAGCCCTTAGGCAGGTGTGGCTAATTCTAGCATTTTTAGCAACAGTTGTGTATGAACGAAAGTTATAAACGTGGTGGTAGCAATCACAAAAATTTTTTAAAAAAAATATTGGGAGATCTCTAGTAGTGGAATAATTTTAATACTTTCCCTCAATTGAAGTGTCCTTCTTTATCAAGGTCCCTTATTTTTGATTTTCGGGGAGCAGCCAGTAAGACCCTAATTGTCTAGAGCAGGGGTGTCAAACTCAAGGCCCGGGGCCCAAATCTGGCCTGCGGGGTGCTTAGATCTGGCCCGTGGGGCCGCCCTTTAAACAGCAAAGGACTGGCCTGCGGCGCTTCTGCCAGCAAAAACGGAGCTTGCTTGGGATGCGGGTGGCCCTCCCGAGCTCCATTTCGCTGGTAGAGGGTTGCAGGAGGCCGTCGCAGCTGAAAACGGAGCTGTTGTGTCTGCACCCCCCGAGCCGGGGCGCCTGCCAGAAAGTGACTCAGAAAGTGAGGGGGAAGGGGCATCAGGACTTACCTCTGGAGCACCGGCTTCCCTGACTCAGCTCCAGGAGTCAGAGGCAGGCCAGGTGGAGATAGCGAGGCCTCTGTCCCCTGACTCTTCCCCCCCCCTCCTGGCCACGCCTCCAGACCCGGCTGATGGCAGTCAAGCCTGGCTGGACCCTAGGTTTCATAGGCAGGAGAGGCGGGAACAACAGAAGCAAGGGTGGGGCAGGCCTAGGAAGTGCTGAGTCATGGAGCCACACCCCACAGGATAAAAAAGCAGCAAGGGCTGCTATACCACTTCATGGCAAGCAAATCAACTGCTTAACTAGAGCTGAAGTACTGTTTGTTCCTGGTTGACTCATCGGCATCAAGTGAGATAACAGAGACACTTGGCAGACGCTCGCTAGTTTGCTGCCAGAAGCTGATAGTTGCCAGCTAATTAAGTCATCGCTCGGACTGAGGCGAGGGGGACAGAACAGGAGCTCAGGAGCTCGTTTTCGCTGGCCGAGCGCTTGGGTCACCACAGGTGCCCCCCTCCCCTGACACGAGTGACATCGAGCTGGCCACGCCTATCTTGCTCCCCAAGGTCAAACACAACCCTGATGCAGCCCTCAATGAAATCAAGTTTAACCCACCCACCCCGCTCTAGAGGGATGAGAATGGCAAAGCAAGAAAGCAAAATAACATAAACTGGAATAATGCATAGCAAATAATAGGTTTTAATTTTCGGTATTAACACTTCTTAATGAAATCAGGATTTTGTCAAAAGAAGTAGTTGATAAATCAGGCGTATAGATCTATCTTTTTAAAGGAGTTTTGTAAACAAAAGAGATCTGACCTAAATACCAGTGGACTGTTGTTGTTGTTTTTCCCTTGTGAACAATGAAGCAACCTGCAAACTTCAGAACAATTAAGGATGGGGTAAATGGAAGTTATACGATAGTGGGTCATTGTTCAAGATGATGTGGTTGAAGCCATTCTAACTTCTGGTCTTTTCTTCGGCTAGGGTGTGGTTCCCACTGCTCAGCGAGCTGCTATTGTGGTGGGAGTTGAGTTACCAGTCTATGACATTACCAAGAAACACTTAATACTTTCAGGACTCATGGGGGACACAATTCTGACACATTTCATGTGAGTACCTGCCACTGTTCTGGTGGTTAACCTAAATAGTATTTTTCTCAAGTTGTGTAGGTTGTGAAACGAGGCATGGATTGTGGGCATGGAGTAGTCAAGAGCTCGCATTTTGGCATTTTTCCCTATGACTTCTGGAGATTGTGCATCCTTCCAGTGGGTGAATACCAATATTGCACTAAGCCACATTATGGACTTGTTTAGTTTTGATTCAGTGAACCCAGCTCTATAAACCAAGATTTCTGGCCTAATACTATGCGTAATCCAGACCTATATTTAAATATAGCGAGAACAAATCTGAACCCGTGTTAGAAATTGTAAGGAGCAAAGAGACTATGGTGTCAAAGCCATTTTCTGGTGAGGCCACCAGTATTACTGTCCTTTAAAATGTTACGTGAGTTGTGGAAAACTCAGAGGAAGAATCGGTCATTCCGCCACCCGCAACTAAAGCCTGTGGTTTCCATCGCACATTTTCTCCCAAGAATTGTACTAGGCCTGTCCCCGAAATCAGGGCCACATAGAAGGAAGGAATTCACAATCTCTAGTTATTCTGTGAGATGCACCGGCTTTTAAATGCTTTCTTCTTCTATGCTTGTCTGTCCAGTTCCAGTTTTACCTGTGGACTGGCTGGTGCCATCGCTTCCAATCCAGTGGATGTCGTTCGAACCCGCATGATGAATCAGCGGGCCATAGTGGGAAGTGTGGAGCTGTATAGGGGAACAATGGACGGCCTGCTAAAGGTAAGAACGACAGAGTAACCATCTTGAGGGAGTCAGGATCGGAATGGGACTTTTCTCCTCGAACGCTTGGCGCTGCCTGTTTCTCCACCAGGGTTTCGCTTCCGGGTTATTATGCCTCAGCACTTTGGGCCACGGCCCCTCTCTCCCGGTCCCTTCGCCACGGCCCATTCATCGCAGTACAGTTCGCGTCAGGCTTTTGGGCATACAGGACAGTTTGAAGCCAGCCAATCGGTACAAGGAATAGTAATAATCTAACTAAATTGTGAAACTCAGTTATATACCCTAATCTAGATCTACATCCCCCTGCAACAGACAGATTCCTTCCTTTTGTTTTCCTAATTAGCCATTAATTGGTCCCCTATTAACCCCACAAAAGGTGTGTGGATTGTTAGTTAGTCCTAGGAAAACTTCTTCCCTTTTCTGGGAATTTGCCTCTACAAACCCCCTCTCTCTCTCCCCCCCCACACTCTTCCCCCCCCCCCGCCCTGTCTTTTGTGGCTGGATCTCGGCCACGGGAGGCTCCGAACTGACAGAGCCTCCCTCTGAACTGCAGCCCCCGCTCTACTCCCAAAGCCCTCGAGCACCTGCACCGATTGGCTGGCTTCGAAGTGTCCTGTGTGCCCAAAAGCCCGACGCGAACTGTACTGCGACGAATGGGCCGTGGCGAAGTGACCGGGACAGAGGGGCTGTGGCCCAAAGTGCCGAGGCATAATAACATGGCGGCGAAACCCTGGTGGAGAAACAGGCAGCGCCAAGAGTTCGAGGCGAAAAGTCCTAGACCCGTCAGGATTAGTGTGATGTAGTGGTTCAGGGGCACCTGGTTCATTCCCACCCTAAGTCATGTAAATGCATTGGTTGACTTCGTCCCTATCTCCTCATCTACAGCTTACTTTTCTTGCTGTGGTGGGAGCAGTATAAATGGGGATCCCCTTATGGGGTGCTCCAAGCTCCTAAACAAAGGCAGGATGTAAATCTAATAAGTGTTGGGGACAACACAGAGGTTTGGATCAGGATGTATTTTGAATGTGGTTTCTTATCGCCTCTGCAGACTTGGAAAAGTGAGGGTTTCTTTGCACTTTACAAAGGTTTCTGGCCAAATTGGTTGAGACTTGGTCCCTGGAATATCATTGTATCCTTTTGTACGCAAGGCAGAGGCACCATCATACCGGGAAAGCTGGGGAATATTTTTGAAGCGATTATCCATCATAGCCAAGTGTTTTGTAGATGTGACATATTTCCTGCATATGCTGAATTATAAGTTACCCGGATCTATTCGGATCTAATTCAGCATGTTGTGTAAACCTGCTTGTTATTATATACCAGAACAATAACTCTGAGCTAGGCGAGTGTGTGAACTTGTATGTTAAACAACAATTTCCCCTATGCAACTTAATTTGGATTGCTGTATCAACTCCTGTGCTTACGCAAGGTTTTGAGTGACTAATCGATCGCGTTTGATTCACACCACTTTGCTGAAGCCCAAAAAGCGAAGAAAGCTAAGGTCAAATTTAGGCACCTTTGACCTCCTGGGCAAAGGGAGCTTCTGAATTTTTAGCCGATACGATTAAAGATCAATTTTAGCCTTCCAGAACGATCTGTTCGGCGGAGACATTTGAACAGTGTGTTTTTGTTCAGGGCGTGCTGATGTAGGCAGCCCACATGAATTTGGGAGTTGAATAATTCTACGCACTATGCACTCTTCTCACTATGCAGAGAAGAGCTCCTGGGTAGATTCTATCCTTATCCAATCCAGTTGCTAGATCTTTCGGGAAAGGCTCCTGCTCAAGTGACAGGAGAGCCCTGCCAAATTTGATATTCATGATGCACTCAGGATATTAGCTCATCTTTGGGCAGCTCTTCAGAGCTGTTCCTTCTACTGAAGTAATATAAAATATCCCTGCCCTTTTTCTTATCATGGCTCTCCTGCATTGGTATCATAGATGATGATTGGCCATTATAATTCCAATTTTGTATGTGTGTGGGGGGGTGGAGGAATCAGGGCTGATAATTTGTTTATTGCTTTTAATTTTTGCCTCCTTTTCACCCTAACATATCCCTTTGATTTCTGCAACTCTAACCCTGTAAGTCCGCTTGGGGCTCTTGGAATCGTTGAAATGTAAAACTAGACATGTTAACTTAGCTGGAAATGAAACCCGGAGGAGGGAGGGAAAGGTTAGAAACGCCTCCTTTTGAAAGTTATTTCCTTAACCCAACGGCAGTTTTTTATCACCTACGAGCAGCTGAAGAGGCTCCCTTTTTAAGGTGCCGGTTTGGATCGGTCATCCAGCCACCCTTCCCGTTTCCCCTCCATTCCTGCATCTTCATGTATTTTTATTTGTATTGTTTTTGTCTACACGGACTTCGTTTCACCCTCCATGTGCTGAGCGCTCAGTGTCGGGAGGGTGGCTTCAGGGGGAAGGGCAGTGGTGGGATTCAGCCAGTCCGCGCCACGTTGGGAGAACCGGTTGTTAACTGTCTGAGTAGTTTGGCAGTTGGAAGAAATCATTAGGGCAGAGAACCGGTTGTTAATTTACTTGAATCCCACCACTGGGGAAAGGGGAGGATGGGTCCACAAATACAGTATTCAGAGCCTGGTGCACGTGCTTCCCCGCTCCCCCCACCCAAGGGAGATGGTGGAACATGGAGGGAAAGCACTTAGGTCTGTGTTTGTATCTTCCATGAAGAGAGCTGTGAGTTAAAAAAATCCTTTTGACTGCCATGTGGCTTTAGCAGTAGGCAATTCCACTCCCCTTCTGGCCCAGGGGTCTCCAACCTTGGCAACTTTAAGCCTGGCGGACTTTAACTCCCAAGATTCTGGGAGTTGAAGTCCGCCAGGCTTAAAGTTGCCAAGGTTGGAGACCCCTGCTCTGGCCCATGCCGGAGGAAAAGGGAAAATAAGGGGGCTGCTGCAGGTCCCTTTCCATTGTCATATAAACCCCATTAAACTATTTATTGGAATCCCATCCTGTGGTGCGTGTGCATTTGTATTTCTGCAAATATTAAAAAAGTTTTCTGGCTTACAATCCATCAATGCGGCTTCTCTCCTACAAAGAACCTTACATTTCCCATCACCGTTTACATTGAGCAGATAAAACAGCTGTTTAGGATCGTGGCTATCCAAGACATGATACGGATAGAGATGTCATTAGCAAAAGGCAATGAAACCTGGCCAGGCGATTCAGCTACAACAGGTGCATGACAACACAGTGGGCAATAAAAATAGCCACACAGCAGGTGCCTGGGGAGAGGGGTGTTACAATTATGAAAGAAAATACAACAGGGTTTCAGCCCGTGATGGATTCTTCAGCCCTTAAGTGAGCAGAAACACGTGTGACAGTTCCGTGCATAATCACACTATCTCCACAATATCGGTCACAACCTGGCAAATATATAGAATTGGATGATCCTCACTTCCTTGGTCCATCTGAAGTGATTTGTGGAATCGGCATTGGAAGTTCTCCCAGTCACAACAGTCCTTCACCCACACTGGTCAGATGGACCGATACCTTCTTCGTTACGCTTTTGGGTCAGCACTCCAACCGCTGTTGACGAGACACCCAGCTGGCAGCTCTCCCAGATGGCATTTCAGCTCAATTTCCCCCTAATGGGCTTCAGCACATTTGCTAATATTCCTCCTATTCGGGGTTTCTTCAGCCATCGTTCACTCCTCCATATGTTTGTTTTTGTCAGGGCAAACACAATCAAGGGACAATAAAAATGGACTCAATGGGTAATCGCTGGGAGCTTATCTTTGCATACTCCAGGTTTTCTTGACATCATTGGCGCAATTAAGCACCGAGAGTTATTAAAAGTTTGGATAAAGGCTCTCCTTCCTTAGCAGCGATATCCCACAACGTTTTTCATTAGCCAACGGCTTGCTTACAGAGAATGGTGGTTTATCACCTGGAAGGAATTAAAAAAACATAAGCCATTAATTTCCTCCCCTGCTCTGCCTCCCCCAATGTTATGATCACCTAGATCTGAGAATTGTTTACAGGGATAACCAAACAATACTGCCAGAAAAACCTGTATAGAAGAAACCTTGGCAACTTTAAGACACGTGGACTTTTTTTTTTTATTTGCATTTATATCCCACCCTTCTCCGAAGACTCAGGGCAGCTTACACTATGTTAGCAATAGTCTTCATTCAATTTGTATATTTATATACAAAGTCAACTTATTGCCCCCAATAATCTGGGTCCTCATTTTACCTACCTTATAAAGGATGGAAGGCTGAGTCAACTTGGGCCTGGTGGGTCTAGAACCTGCAATAATTGCAGGCAGCTGCTGTTAATAACAGACTGCATTAGCAGTCTGAGCCACAGAGGCTCAATTCCCATAATTCCCCACCCAGCAGAGTGCTGGGAGTTGAAGTCCACGAGTCCACAAGTCTTAAATTTGCCAAGATTTGGAGCCCTCTGCTGTAAAGCATTGTTGCCTTTCCTTCTAGGCTGCAGTCTGCAGGGTAGAATAAGGCATCCCTAATTCATGAGGAAAAGGGACACGGTGGCTCAGGGGCTAGGACGTTGAGCTTGTCGATCGAAAGGTCGGCAGCTCGGCAGTTCGAATCCCTAGTGCTGCTGTGTAACGGGGTGAGCTTCTGTGACTTGTCCCAGCTTCTGCCAACCTAGCAGTTTCGAAAGCACCTAAAAATGCAAGAAGAAAAAATAGGGACCATCTTTGGTGGGAAGGTAACAGCGTTCCATGCCCCTTTGGCGTTGAGTCATGCCGGCCACATGACTACGGAGACGTCTTCGGACAGCGCTGGCTCTTCGGCTTTGAAACGGAGATGAGCACCGCCCCCTAGAGTCGGCAACGACTAGCACGTATGTGCGAGGGGAACCTTTAATTCATGAGGATTGTAAGATTTGGAGGACATTGACATCACCCTGTGCCCCATCCTCCGTTCGCACACTTAATTTTGTTCTGGTTTTCTTTCCGGGAGTTAGAATGGACCTCATTGCTTTCTCCATCACAGCAACACAGTGAAGTAGATTAGGTTGACCCCAAAAGTGCTTTTTGCAACTGGACTTCCTTGGGTTTTTTTCTTTTGAAGGTGTTTTGCTTCTCATCCAAGAAGCTTCTTCAGCTCTGAAGCAAAATGTCTTTAAAGAAGAAAAAAACCAGAACGTCCAGTTGCCTCTTGAAAAAAGCACCTTTGGGACAACTATGACCTGGACAACTGAGAATCTCCATAGACATTTAGATTAGGTTAAGGCCGCCTGCTCAGGATCGCCAAGACAAAAGCGTAAACTAGGAACTTCTGGCTATAATCTAACAGGAGCAAACTTTAGCCCTCAGCTACTTTGGGTGGAGTCTTGGAGTCTTCACTGACAGCTTGCTCCCATGTCGTGCAAATGCATTATTATCATGGAACCCTTTTATAAGAATTATCAGCTTGAAAAACGTGGGCAACAACTGGATGCTGCAAGAGGGAAGGAAAAAATCTGTCCTTTCAATATTAAATGTGGCCACAGAACATCCCCATCTTCATCTCACGCTGCACCAGACATCAATTTAAACATTTCCCACTTTGGCTTTTTATGAGCCCGGCTTGCTTAGTCCTGCTGTATTGCGTGGTCTATGTTGTCACTGGTAACGCACAATCAAGGCTAATCCAGTTCGTATTCAGCAAGGTGCGGTTCCCGTCTTCTGTTTCCATGGAGAAGATAACGCAAGTGTTATAACAGAAGCTTTTGAAACCTTCAGATTCCACTTCTTGCTTTTCCATGGCTCATTTATCAGGATCCAAGCTATTAATGGGTCGGGGAGTAAACATGGTCCATCTGCCAATCTAATCGAACAGGACATTGTCGGGATGCGAGCTTTCTTCGCGAACGGCGGAAAATTCTAGGTAATTTGATAAACTTAATGGAGTGGAACGCCACGTTGGTTTGGCTGCATTGTAAAAATAAAATGTATTCCTTTTTTTAATCATTAAAAAAAACAACACACAACTTCATAGTACTGTATTTTCCCATTATGGGAGCTAAAGAGTAAAAACCTCAAGACTGTTGACCTCAACTGACCACAAGGATGCAGCCTTAGTTGACCCGGTCCTTGTAAAAAAGCATCAATTAACCCTCTATAGAAAATCGTACGTTATGACTCAGCTGCCATTACCCTTTGGTCAGGACCCATGAGCCAATAAATGCACAGGTAACTTCAAGAACTATCCAAACATCTCAGGCAGAGGTGGGTTTCAGCAGGTTTTGACCAGTTCTGGAGAACCGGTCGTGGAAATTTTGAGTATTTCGGTAGCAAAAATTCTGACTGGCCCGACCCCCATCTATTCTCTACCTCCCAAGTCCCAGCTGAACGGGAGGAAATGGGGATTTTGCAGCAACCTTCCCCCGGATTGGGGAGGGAATGCAGATTTTGCAGTATCCTTTCCCGGCCACGCCCACCAAGCCACGCCACGCCCACAGAACCGGTAGTAAAAAAAAATTGAAACCCATCGCTGATCTCTAGGTGATCCAAAATGAGAGCTGCTTTGGGACCAAGGTTCTTAATTCCTTTCCAGTGTGCTAGGTCTAGAATTTGAGAGTCTCTTGGCACTGCCACGATGGCCCTTTTAGAGCTTAGACAGAAGGTACAGCAGGGCTGTCAAACTCAAAGCTGGCAGGCCGCATCCCTGAAGCCTGCTGGGGAGGAAAAACAGACGGCCGAAGAAAAAATGCTTTTAAAAGTCAACAACAACAACAACAACAACATCTGATGATCAGCTGGGTATGGGGGTGGTGGTCAGGGATTTTTTCTACAGGTTCTCTGAATCAGCCATCGCCATCGGGTGATCCGGTCCGAACCAGGAGCATTTCACCCCTGCCACAGGATGCTTAGATCTGGACCACGGGGCCGCCGTGGAAACAGTGAAGGACCAGCCCGCGGGGCCTCTGCCAGGGAAAACTGAGCTCGGGAGAGCAGGCCTCCATAGCGTTTTTCCTGGCAGAAGGCTGCAGGAGGATCCCCACCACCATAGGTTCCCCCGAAAAAAGTGATGTCGAGCTGGCCACACACCCCTGGCCACGTGTCTTCCCCCCCCAGCGCCCAGAGGTCAAACACAACCCTGATGCAGCCCTCAATGGAACTGAGTTTGACACCCCCAATGTACAGGTAAAGGTAAAGGTTCCCCTCACACATATGTGCTAGTCGTTTCTGACTAGGGGGCGGTGCTCGTCTCCATTTCAAAGCCAAAGAGCCAGCGCTGTCCAAAGACGTCTCCGTGGTCATGTGGCCGGCATGAGTCAATGCCAAAGGCGCACAGAATGCTGTTCCCTTCTCACCAGAGGTGGCCCCTATTTTTCTACTTGCATTTTTACATGCTTTCGAAACTGCTAGGTTGTCAGAAGCTGGAACAAGCAACGGGAGCTCACCCCGTTATGCAGCACTAGGGATTCGAACCGCTGAACTGCCGACCTTTCGATTGACAAGCTCAGCGTCTTACCACCGACTTACCACGTCCCTATGATGTACAGTTATGAAGAAATAAATGGCTTCGTAAGTTGGAGATACAACACAGTGTTCAAAGTGACCCTCATCATCTTACCGCAATGCGGGGCAGGGCGGGGGGGGGGGGGGGAAATCAGGAAGCTTAATTTCTGCACCTATTTACCATGGGATAACATTGCTTCTGGACAGAAGACTTGGTGACACATATAAGAGAAGAACCTTACCCGGAGATGGGCCCAGAGTGGCATTTTTTTTTTGTAACCTACATCAGTCCTTCAGCTCGGCTAGTGAGATGATATAGAGTGGTCCCCCAGGCTGGGTGGGAACAGCATCAGGCTGACTGTCCAAGTGAAAAAGAGGAAATATTTTGTTCTTCAGGCCCAGACACATCTGACAGATCTCCAGGCGCACTTCCTTCTGCCAATAGCCATAGATGAGGGGATTCGCTAGAGAGTTGCACACGCCCAGTACCCAGAGATAGTGTTCCAGCAGGCGATGGAGGTAACAGTGTCGGCAGGCAATCTGAACCATGCTCACCACGAAGAAAGGGGACCAGGAGAAGGCAAAACAACCAACCAGGATGGCCACCGTACGCAAGGCTTTGGTATCGTTGGAAGGCTGAGAGGTCGGGCAGGCGGCCGGCCGGCCCGCGGGTTCCAGTTCTCGGATGTGCTGGATGTGCAGAGAAGCAATCTTGAGCAAGCGGCAGTGGAAATAGAGGAAGACGAAGAAAACCGGGAAGAAGCTGACGCAGAAGACGACCAGGGTATACGTGGGCTGAAACACGCCGAAGAAGGTGCAGAGACCTTGGTAGTTCTTCTCTTGAAAGCTATGGGCCATCACCGGGAGGAAACCGATCAAACAAGCCAGCAGCCAAGGACCTCCAATGCAAATCCCGACCACTGGTCCACACATGATTTTGAAGTAGCGGAAAGGATGCGTAATAGCCAAGTACCGGTCGAAGGTGACCAAAATCACTGTGAAAATGGAGGCGGCAGAGGGGCAGGTGATGGAAGCCATCTGCAAGACGCAGTAGCGTTGAGGGGTCCGGTACTCGGGACCAGACAGTTCTTCGTTAACCAGGCCCGTGATGGTGAAGCCCACCAAGTAGTCGGAGATAGCGAGGTTTAAAACAAAGCACATGCCAGGGTAGTGGTTCTTCCACACCAGCCGCACCAGCGCAATAACCACAACACAATTGACTAGCATAATCAGTGAAGCCAGCAAAGCAAGGATGACGCCAAAGGTAAAGTTTCCCATACTGAGGATTCCTTTCCGGGAGCAAAGTGGGCGCGTGGAGTCCCTTAAAAATAAATCTAAACGCAGACCCTTCTTGACGCGTCTTTCAAGGAGGTTCTCCAAGTCGAGTAGCCAGCCGGTAAAAGTTCAGAACTCAAGAGGGGGGAAGGCTGGGTGAATCCTTACTCAACCTAGCCTGCTCCTTTCTGTAGCCTTCGGCTGAGCACGTAAGTGTATTGTTACTGCTCTGCATGTTGTTCCACCCCCTGGTTTCCAGACAACGTGAAATGAAGGCGCTTCCTGCGTTTGGCTCTTCAGGAATATTTGCAAAATGGTCTTTGGCCTCTACAGATGACCTCGCAGTACGTGGTGCGGGTGTCTGAAGTCATAAATGATTTCATTATGCTCCTAACCCATTAAATGAATTCTATGGAATCGACACAACGAATAAAACCTCAAAATCTGACACCCAGATAAAAAGAAGGCACCTCCGTATAAAAACCCATCTACCTTCTTCGTCTTCTTCTTTTTTTTTTGGGGAGCACTACATATAGGAGATGTGCACCCAAAGTCTTACGCTTGAGTCCCTGCCTCATGCTCTCATTTCTTCAGAAACTGTCAAGTCCCGCATAGCTAGAAAAGAATGATACTGTCTTCAACAATCTACCTTTGTGTTTTCATTTCAGTGTATTGACCGACCAGCTCCAGTCGAATTTAATGCTTATCTGGGTGTAAATACAGAATTTTGGAAATGGAGAGAGTAATTTCTTACCCACTATGACAGCGTGTTCATTAAGGTGACGGGACAGTCCCTTGTCTGAAATGGCATAGGATCTCCTGCTTGAGCAGGGGGCCGGACTAGAACAGGGGTCTCCAACCTTGCTTTGCTGGCTGAGGGACTCTGGGAGTTGAAGTCTACAAGAATCATCTATTGTAATGTCCTTCCGGTTAAAGACTACTTCAGCTTTAATTGCAATAATACTAGAGCAACTAATAGATTTAAACTTAATGTCAACCGCTTTAATCTAGATTGCAGAAAATATGACTTCTGTAACAGAATCATCAGTGCTTGGAACACTTTACCTGACTCTGTGGTCTCTTCCCATAATCCTAAAAGCTTTATCCAAAAACTTTCTACTATTGACCTCACCCCATTCCTAAGAGGACCATAAGGGGCGTGCATAAGCGCACAAACGTGCCTACCGTTCCTGTCCTATTGTTTTTCTTTTCTTCTTTCTATATATATGCTTATACCTCCTTATATTTACCCATATATGTTTATATACTATATAATCTTTTGTATGATTCCTACATATATTGTTGTGACAAAATAAATAAATAAATAAATAAATAAACCAGGGGTATCCATACTGTTCTGTAAGAAGAACAGGCATAGAGCTGTGGTGGAAGCACTGACCCATTTTTTTTTATAAAAGTTTTTTTTTTTTTCAAGCACACATACAAACAAACAAACAACACATTTTTTTCTGAACAGAGTATTGGCCGAGTCAAAATTTGTACCGCTTTTAGTTTTCTCCAACACCATTTTACAGATCTCACTTTTCGCCATAAAATTCTTTCTCTCTAATGTTTTGTTTTATCTTCCTTCTATTTCTTCTAATATATAAACAATATTACCATTCGCCCTAATCTCTAATCTTAATCAGTTTTTTTTCCACTCCTCTCTTTACATTTTTTTAAATTGAAACCCTTTAAATTGAAATCAATCATTTTTCTAAAATCTGAACCTAGCTCTAAATTATCTTATTCAAATATTTTCCCATTACTCCAGTGATGGGTTTCAAATCTTTTTACTACCGGTTCTGTGGGTGTGGCTTGGTGGGCGTGGCTTGGTGGGCGTGGCAGGGGAAGGATACTGTAAAATCTCCATTCCCACCCCACTCCAGGGGAAGGATACTATAAAATCTCCATTCCATCCCCAATCCGGGGGAAGGTTACTGCAAAATCCTCATTTCATCCCGATCAGCTGGGAGGCAGAGAATAGATGGGGGTGGAGCCGGTCAGAATTTTTACTACCGGTTCTCCGAACTATTCAAAATTTCCGCTACCGGTTCTCCAGAACTGGTCAGAACCTGCTGAAACCCACCTCTGCATTACTCCCTTTTCACAATACAATATAATTTCAAATATTTCCCCTCTATTCCATCATTCCAATTATAAATATTCAGTATTCAGCGGTTTTACATATATTCCTCTTTTCCCACTGATCCATTTTTGAAGAATCTCAGGACCAGGGTTCTGAGTTATGCAACCATTCCAGGTTGGATTTAGGAGCTTAATGGGGCCACAGTCCTTGAGGACATTTTCATAGATAGTTTTAAGCAAGAGTGGCTCTTTTGTAGGAAACCACTTTCTAAAATCTCTTGGCTTCCAACATAATCCTTTCTCTTCCTCTGACGGTTGTTTTGTATTTACTGCAATCTTTTCATATTTCTCCTTGGCAGGACGTCTCCTGCCTTGCTTCAAATTGTGCATGTTCTGAGCTGCACCCTGCACGCTGTAGATAAATGATGCTTGCAAGGTATGCATAATTTGGATGGAGGCTACCTAAACTGCCCCCTTTTTAAGGATTTGTTGGATTTCATCGTAGGGAAGGAAGCCTAGCGCCATAAGCTTTTAAACTGAGAAGTGAGAAATCACCATGAAAAATGCTTTCTCTTGAACAAAAAAGCAACACTCGTCTAATCCATGCTTTACCGGTAAAGTAAAAAAATTGGAATTCTCTTCAACTACACATAATAAAAACTGTACTTAAAATCATTAAAAAAATACCTCAACGCACATTTTTCAAAGATGGACAGAGTGAGAACCGTATTCCTACACTTACAAAGAAGAAACTACCTTTCCTCTCAAATTATCTCTATACTAGTAAAACTCTTCGCTTGTTTGTAACATTCAAAACAGCACATCATATGCCAACAATTTTTGAATGAACATGTCTCAGTTGGGCTAACTTACAGAATCGGATCCGAAATCCATGATCCATGATCCAGGGCCTCTGGTGGCTCAACAGGCTAATGCAGCCTGTTATTAACAGCAACTTCTTGCAATATTGCAGGTTCAAGTCCCACCAGGCCCAAGGTTGACTCAGCCTTCCATCCTTTATAAGGTAGGTAAAATGAGGACCCAGATTGTTGGGGGGCAATACGTTGACTTTGTATATAGTATACAAAATGGATGAAGACTATTGCCTGACATAGTGTAAGCCGCCCTGAGTCTTTGGAGAAGGGCGGGATATAAATGCAAATAAAATAAATAAATAAATAAATAAAATAAATGACTCCCATTTGGCAAAGTTGTGTCCGTTTCAGTGCTGCCGAAATGCTGGGTGCTGAAGTCAAGTGATGGTCAGGTGGATCCCGTTTAACGGTATTTTCCAACTTTCTATCTGGAAAGTCAATGGGGAAGCCAGCAGGAAGTCAAAAATTGCTCCCATGACTACTTGCTTGTTCTGGTCATTCTGTTTCTCTGTTTAAGTAAGGAAATATCTCTGAAACCATGCCCCGATGGGCATGGTTTGTCTAGTTTCTGTTTAAAATTTCCAAGGCTTTGATAATAGCTGTAATTCATCCTCCTCAGCCTGGTGAATGCTACAATTCCCATCATCATCAGCCGCTCAAGAGTCGTTTTGCAGCGAGACGGTCGGCATATAAATTTAATAAATAAACAGATACCAATTCAGCAGGTTGGGGGAAAAAAGGAGGAGGAACAGATCTGATGATGTTTTTCCACCTCTAATCCTGGATCAAAACTCCCATTCTCCCCCAAGAAGTGAGGAAAGCACCTTTGTCCTGCATTAAAGGGGCGTGCGTAAGTGCACCTGCGTGCCTACCGTCCCTATCCTAATATTCCTTTTTAACTTACTCTTTTCATGTATCCAAATTATGTTTCTACTTTTACCTGTTATCTTATATACGATTGACAATAAATAAATAAATAAAATAAATTACCAGAGTCTAGTCGCTAGACAGTCACTTATCTGAAATGATATAATAATATAATATATAATAACATAGTTGGAAGGGACCCTGGAGGTCTTCTAGTCCAACCCCCTGCCCAGGCAGGAAACCCTACACCATTTCAGACAAATGGTTTTCCAACATTTTTATTTTATTTTTATTTTATTTATTTATTTTGTCACAACGGTATATATAAGCATAAGCATGAAATAACTATACGACATATAAGCATATATATAAGTATAAGCATGAAATAATTATACGAGTTGGATACAATCAAGGGGAACATTAGGACAGGAACGGTAGGCACGTTGGTGCTCTTATGCACTTAGTTTTTAGTTTTCTTAAAAATTTCCAGTGTTGGAGCATTCACAACTTCTGCAGGCAAGTTGTTCCACTTATTGATTGTTCTAGCTGTCAGGAGATTTCTCCTTAGTTCTAAGTTGATACAGGACAGTTCTCCTGCATGAGCAGGGGGCTGGACTAGAAGACTTCCAAAGCCCCTTCCAGCTCTATTCTATTATAATGTATAATGTACTATGTACCATTTCTCCCTCACTACCAAAAAAAAAAAAAATCACTTCTCTTAAACTACATTGCCCAGAATTCCCGAGACAAAAGCGTCTAGGAGGCCTCTCGATTTGGCCAATCAGCGAGCGCGGAGCAGAACCTTCTGACGCGTCCATCTTTTGGATTCCCCACCCCCGTTCTCGGTTACGCCCCTAGAGACCGGCCCACCAATGGGAGCGCGCGGAGGCTGCTTGGAGGCGGGGCTGAGGGAAGCGGGCGAGGCCCGGACGGGAGCTGCGGAGGATCTGCGGGCGAAGACTCCGATGTCTCTGGGGAGGAGGAGCTGCTGCGGACGGAAGCCGGTGGGGCTGGTCGGCGGACGCGTGGGAAGGCAAGGTGAGGTGGAAGGCAAAGGGAGACGCTCCAATGGCTCGAAACAGCCCCCCCCGACTTTCCAGGCGCCCCCCCTCCCCCGGGACTACAATCCCCATGGTCCCCAGCCCTCCTTGCAAATCTGCAGGAAGGGCGCGCGAGCCTTGCTGGCTGGCAATTAAAGGACTCTCCTTCCCGGCGCCCCCACACCCATTGCATCCCTCTGTTGGCTGGGAAGCATGGGCTTTGTAGTCCTGGTGCATCATCCGGAAGGCGTGTCCCCAAGATGTGTCCGCCTGGCTTTGCTGCATTGCAGCCTCACCTTGCTTCACCGGGTCTGCATAGTTAAACTTCCAGTGCATGAGAGGGAGGGTGTGGGGGGGGGAGGAGGGGAGATATGCTGCAATTTTGGCACTTTAAAAAAACAACAACCAAAACCAGCCAAAAGAATTGAGATGGAGAAATCCGAATTCAGATCCTGACTTGAACCGAGATTTATGTCCTCTGTTAGACTTGCTAGCCTGTTTCCTAAAATGCCGGGAATTGGGTGGCTTAGGAGGTTTTAATTTATTACCGTGTAGATGGTCGGTTGCATAGTCAGCCAGATGTTCAAACCAGATTTGGCATTTCTGTCCACCAATGGAAGCCTTCCCAAGGATCTGGGATCAGCAGATGTTGGAGATTCTCAGTCATCCAAGTCTCAGTCATCCAGGTCAGGGGTCTCCAACCTTGGTCCCTTTAAGACTTGTGGACTTCAACCCCCAGAGTTCCTCAGCCAGTTCCTCAGACTCTGGGAGTTGAAGTCCACAAGTCTTAAAGGCACCAAGGTTGGAGACCCCTGATCCAGGTTGTCCCAAAGGTGCTTTTTCAAGAGGCAACTGGACTTCCTGGTTTTTTTTTTCTTTGAAGATGTTTCGCTTCTCATGCGAGAAGCTTCTTCAGCTCTGACCGGATGGTGAGGAATGGAAGAATGTCTATAAGCAAGGAGTATCAATCCTTCCCTTCCCCACCATCCGGTCAGAGCTGAAGAAGCTTCTCGGATGAGAAGCGAAACGTCTTCAAAGAAAAGTCCTGTTGCCTCTTGAAAAAAGCACTTTTGGGACCGATGTTGCTTGAGGATGATAAAGATATTGTCTGTCCCAGGATGTAAGCTGTTTTTTGTAAAGCTGCCTTTTAACAATTGACTGATGGGGATTTTGTCAATGGCAATGTGTTCAAGTATTGTATCATCGTCTTCATCTGTGAATATATTTTATCATCATCATCATCTGTGGATAGAACCATGGCCAGTTTGTGAAATTCCTGCAGGAGTAGCTTATCAACCTTATACAGGGGTTAGGGTGAAGATTATGTTGCTTCAGTTCTTTCTATATATGGACTTCAGAAGGGTTGTATCTCATCTGTCTAACAATCGGTTGCCTTGCTAGGATGGTGGGACACAAAACCCAACATCTGGCGAGCACCAAATTGGGTGCTGCAATCAGAGGTGGGTTTCAGCATATTCTGACAAGTACTGGAAAACCAGTTTTTTTTAAAATTTGAATTTATATCCCGCCCTTCTCCGAAGACTCAGGGCGGCTTACACTATGTCAAGCAATAGTCTTCATCCATTTGTATATTATATACAAAGTCAACTTTTATTGCCCCCAACAATCTGGGTCCTCATTTTACCTACCTTATAAAGGATGGAAGGCTGAGTCAACCTTGGGCCTGGTGGGACTTGAACTTGCAGTAATTGCAAGCAGCTGTGTTAATAACAGACAGACTTAGTCTGCTGAGCCACCAGAGGCTCAGTAGTGGAAATTTTGAGTAGTTTGGAGAACCGGTAGTAAAAATTCTGACTGGCCCTGTCCCCATCTATTCTCTGCCTCCCGAGTCCCAGCTGATCCAGAGGAAATGCGGATTTTGCAGTATCCTTCCCCCGGAGTGGGGTGGGAATGGAGATTTTACAGTATCCTTTCCCTGCCATGCCCACCAAGCCACGCCCACAGAACCGGTAGTAAAAAAATTTGAAACCCACCACCCGCTGCAATGGGCAGATATTTGAATGGCTAGGCAAACATGCCTAAATTTTATTGCAGTGCTCCAAAAAAACATATACAATAGTGGCCAAAATTGTGGAAACCTTTTGGGAAAAGTGTATTTTCTAAAACTAGCTACCTAACACCACTTTTTTTGGCAGTACCATAAAATTCTATCTCAACGGAAAGATAATTTAATTAAGAATGTAATGCAATAACTTTTCCACACGAAAAAATTGTAGAAACCTTTTGGAAAAAGTGTATTTTTGACATTTGATGGCTAATAACACCACTTTTTTTTTTGGTGTTTCAAGATAATCCTATTCCACTGCTGGAATGGCCTGGGAATAGCCCAGACCTTAACCCAATTGAAAATCTATGGAGCCGACTAAAAAATTTGTTAGTCAGCAGCGACCCAGCAAGAAAACCCAGTTAATAGAAGCAATAATTCAATCTTGGTTTCACATTATAACAGCTGCAGAACTAAAAGACTTGGTTCACTTCATGAGAAGACGTTGTAAGGCCATAATTCATGCTAAAGGTTACCCAACAAAGTATTAACTGACATGGGGATAATTTTTGTATATCTTGTTTTTTCTATGTGTTTCACTTTTCTTCTTTATACTGCAACTGCTATTCTAATAGCAAATCCTTCATAAAAGTTATTGCATTACAGTCTTGATTAAATTATCTTTCCATTGATATATAATTTTATGATACTACTCCAAAAAAAAAAAAGTGGTGTTATTAGCTAGTTTTAGAAAATACACTTTTCCCAAAAGGTTTCCACAATTTTGGCCACCACTTTATGCTACTACATTCTGAGCAAGTACAGTTTCCAAAAACTTTCATATGGAGCTTGTTGTAGTTAATTTTATGTAGATATAATCAGACCAGAATGCCAAATTTGATATCCTGACCCTTTTTAAATGAGGTTTTAACAATGCAGGATAAAACTCTAAAGAAGTGTATGGTGTGAACGCTGAAACTTTGGTATGCTTGGCATGAGAACTGGATAGTCTCACCTGTTTCTATCTTAATCTGCGAAGAGTGCCTGGCATCTCTCTGAAATCAGACTCCGAGGATAGGAAAGACTTTAATATTAAATGTGCTGCCCTTAATCTTTGAACTCATTATCAGTATTAGGCTACACAAACATTTCTATGTAAGCCCAGAGTTACCCTTTAGCAATAAATTTTACAAATAAATAAGTCTGGAACTTAGTTAGTAGAATGGACAGTTGAGGAGAGTTTCTGATCCTTCCTCCCTCCCTCCCTCCTTCCCTCCCTTCCTTTTTTTTCTCTCTCTCTCTTTTTCTTCCTCCCTCCCTCCTTCCTTCCCTCCCTCCCTTCCTTTTCTCTCTCTCTTTCCCTTCCTCCCTCCTTCCTTCCCTCCCTCCCTCCCTTCTCTCTCTTTCTCTCTTTCCCTTCATTCCTCCCTCTCTCCCTTTTCTTTCTTTCCTTCCTTCCTTCCTCTCCCCTTCCTTCCTTCCTTCCTTCCCGTATTCATGCTGTTCAATACAGTGTAGTAAATGCTTCCCGTGCTTTTAATAAGCCACCCAAAATTCCCATACATGATAGCAGCAGCATAAGCAGGATACATTTTTTGATCTTTACATTGTGAATTCTGCTAGCAAAGAAAAAAATAAACAGCTGTGCAACGGGTATTTTCTGCACCACCCAAATCCTGTTTTCTAATTTATACTAAACTTTGCACATCTGTTGATCCATAGAGCTGGATTTCTCATGCTCGTTTTCCACTCCAGGGAAATCCATGGGGGGGGGCGCGCGTGCAGAACCCCGGTTTCGAATGCTGAATTTGCAAATTTAAATTCGGTGAATTGAATATTGAATTTCACCCTGAGAAGCCGTGGGTCTTTCGGGCTGTCAAGCTCGGCCTTAGTGTTGTGGTCTGCCGGCAGCCTGCGGAGCTGGCAACCGAGTCGGACAGCGATGTGGCCAAGAAAGAGCATGGGCCAGTCCTGGAGGCTGGGGAAGGCCCAGATGAAGGCTCTGCATCGGAGGCTGAGGTGGGGCCAAGGCAATCGGGGGTGGTGGTGGTGGTGGTGAGGTGCAGACTCCAGAAGCTCCAGAGGCTGACAGTAGTGAGGCAGAGGAACAAGAGGAGCCTGTTCCTAATACACGCATGAGAAGAGCTGCCAGAAGGCAAGAGCAGCTCAAGCAAAAAGGACGACTCGGGAGAAGGGCCAAGAGATGATTGGCCCCTCCCATAAGGCTTAAAACCGACCATCAACGACGTTTGGGCTTTGCCGGAAAACAACATTGATAGCTTCATCTTCTTGCATTTATTTTTGTATCGGTGACTTCTGAACGTTTGCCAAGAAAGGCCTTTGGCAGTTTGCCTAATTGGACCAAGGTTGGTGATAGGACTGAGGAATTTGTGTCGGGAGGAATTTGCTTTAATTTAGTTGAACGATGCTGGGAATGAAGTAATTCTCAGCTATTCGAATAAAGTTTGTTTTTTTTCACTGACTGAGTTTCCTCCTGCCTACTTGGGTGTAGGACACAACTCTTAGTTTGTCTGTTAAGGTGACTGCTTGCCAGATGACCGAGCGAGATCGGGGCTGGCCACCTGCGGTTCCATCTTTCAGCAATTTTGAGGCCTGAAACCAAATCCTTTGCAGATTCACAGATAAGCATGCTGTTAATTGCTTCGCCACCTGCTGTCTTGAGTGTCTTCTTCGCAATAGACCAGGACTCAGTCTGCAAAGTATCACGGATTGGTAAATGACAAGAACAGGTGCAGAACTGGGCAGCCGGTCAGTTGTTTTTTTTTAAAAAAAAGTCTCCTACCTCCTACTCTTTAGCATCCCGGTTTTTCCAGTTGGCTGCTATCGTTGGGACTTTATTGACGTTAAGCTCTCCTCTTGTTACTCTTATTCCTGGCACTTGGGTTTTTCTTGAGCAGAGACTTGATGTGGCACCCGAGGGTTCGCAGTGCAAGTCCTCCTGGGCTATGTTTGCGTGTTTGTTGAATATATTGCAAAATACTCGCTTGGACGGAAGGGTTCGCTTGGCCCCATGTTTGTGGTGCAGTTCACAGGTAAGGGGGTGAATTTTGGAAGAGATTGAGATCGACAACTCAGGAGGGCTTTCTCTTTAAAAGTATTGGTTTTTCAGCAATACCTATCATTACCTGACAATGTTAAAGCCAGGTAAAAATCAGTATTCCACGTAGGGGAGCCTGTCTGCCCTTGGGGGTAATGCTTAAGTCTTTGATCCCTGATCTTTTATTCTCAGATTACAGGAATTTTGCAAGAACGCCATTTAAACGGTGACATTGTTAAATTAAATCAGCCCTCGATTAAATTGGTAATTACGCCTTCCCGAAGGCAGTGTTCCCCTCTTTTAACTTTTCAAATCAGTCCTGGATTTACAGAGAGGGGTTTGTAATCTTCAAAAGCACGTTCAATAAGAACCTTCTTAACTTCCTTTTTATTTTATTTTTTGTCATCGCCTTTTATGTTTCCTGATTCTTTGTGCCTGGGAGATGTGTGTCAGCAAGGGATTTAAAATCCCCTTTACCTGTCTCTCCTCACTGATTGATGTTGGGTGGACGATATTTCAAGATTGTGCCTTGAAGCGCAGGGAACTTCTGAAGGAAGTAGGTAATTGGGGGATTTTAAACTTTTAATTTTCAGCGATTGAGAAATAAATACCGTAAAGGGCTTGGCTTTCTTTTAAATCACTCTTATTGAAAATTGAGCTGTATTTTATGCAGTAGGCCATGGAAATGCTGTATGACAAGACATATATCTTGTCTTCTACAAGACATATCTCTGTAGAAGATATATAGCTATCTTACAGGCATCCGTAATTTGGAGGCTGATTCCATTCTTCACAAACTTGCTTTATGAATATGGTAGGATATTTTTTCTCTGTGAAAATCTTCCGCTGAGTGTTTTGATGGCAGGTGCTAAACCCTGCAGATTTACAGATTCTAAAGTATGTAGTTAAGGTCTCCTAAGGCTGTGTTGTTGTTGTTTTTTTGTAGCTAGCTTCTACAGAGTCAATCTAAGTCATTACTATATGTACTTCGATTAATTTAGAATTAGCATAATTTACGATACCAGTCGTTGTGGCTGGTAAATCATGGCTTCTGGCTTAACTATGGATTGCATCTAGCTACCATGGTTTATTTTATTTTATTTATTTTATAATTACATTTTTATACCGCACCATCTCCCGAAGGACTCAGGGCGGTGTACAGCCAATATTAAAATACACATAACACTATGATATAAATATAATAAATAAACGCTATTTAAAAAACAATTTAAAAACAAATATTTAGTGGCCGAATCACTAAAACGGTCGAAGACCGATTAAAAACCCATTAAAATTTTGCTAAAATACATTCTTAGGCTAGTCCCGCTCGGTGAAATAATAAAGTCTTTAGTTCACGCTTGAAGGCCCGGAGGTCGGGGAGTTGGCGTAACCCCGGAGGTAACTCGTTCCATAGGGCTGGCGCCGCCACAGAGAAGGCCCTCCCCCTGGGGGCCACCAACCTACATTGTTTGGTCGACGGCACCCTGAGAAGGCCCGCTCTGTGGGAGCGCACAGGTCGTTGGGAGGCAATCGGTGGCAGAAGGTGGTCTCACAAATACCCCGGTCCTAAGCCATGGAGCGCTTTAAAGGTGATAACCAGCACCTTGAATTGCACCCGGATAGCTACCGGCAGCCAGTGCAGGCCGCGCAGGATGGGTGTTATACGGGAGCAACGTGGTGCCCCCTCTATCACCCGCGCGGCCGCATTCCGGACTAGCTGGAGCCTATAGTTTGCTCAACAAACTATATTTAAACCCAAAAAGCAGAATGCTGTGTTCAACTGCACCTTGAATCTGTAGACTATTCATGTTCATTGTAAGATCTTCAGGCTGAATGTAGAGGTAATAGAAGTACCTCTATGAATGCAAAGTGGTAATAGAAATCCAAAGAGCAGCCCAATTATGGTTAATGTCAAAATATTGACTATGTAAATAAGCATAAATGTAAAACATATGTAGTTAGTAGAAGGATTG
This sequence comes from Ahaetulla prasina, assembly GCF_028640845.1. Lineage (NCBI taxonomy): Eukaryota > Metazoa > Chordata > Lepidosauria > Squamata > Colubridae > Ahaetulla > Ahaetulla prasina. The sequence goes on along the minus strand of NC_080549.1, from coordinate 13,202,123 downwards.
AATATAAATAGAGACTATGCGTGTCGATACAGAAGGCTGTAAAAATAGCATCTATTGTATTGTTATATTTGTCTTGTTTTTTTACCGTGTTTTTGTCCCTCCCTTTTTTAAAGGTAAAAAGCTTAATAAAAACTATTAAAAAAAAAGAAAGAAACCCAAAGAGCAGCATGAGCGCAAATATTATTTTTTTTCTTAAAAACTTTTTGAGAGTGGTGAAAAGTCTTGTTCTAATGCTCACACAATATCTGAATTATTATTATTATTGGATAGATAATAAAAGAGTAAGGCTTTTCAAGGAAAATTGCAATCAGTAATGTTCTACTTCAGAAGGTTCTATCCAGTAAAATAACAGTAACAGAATTGGGAGGGACCTTGGAGGTCATCTAGTCCAACCCCCTGCTCACGCAGTAGACCTGTGCTAGGGATCCAAACTGCTGACTTTGCTGCTCGACTAGCTCAGTGTCTTAGCCACTGAGCCACCTAAAGTTCTACTTCAGAAGGCTCTGTCCAGTAAAATGCAAATCTCCCTAAATTTTTCTGGATTTTACTCCCACTTATCACAAAGTAGGTGATGTCAGCCTTAACTGTTGGCCAAGGAAAGAATATAAGAAACCCATAAAGGTGATATGACAAACCTTCGTCGCTGAAAATATTTTTAGAAGCACCAATTATTCCAACTGGTCATTTATCACTGATTTATATTTTTCCCCTCAGGGAATATCAAATTTAGCTGTCAAAAAAATTTGCTGAATTAGAGACAGATGCCCTGTCTCTATGAACCATGCTATGATTTAAGACGTATCTGAGGGGTTGGTTTGATGTGATGGGTGTTGTGGCCCGCCAGCAGATCTGGCTGCAGGCTCAGACAGTGAGGAAGTTGGGGAGGAACATGGGCCAGTCCTGAAGTCTGGGGAAGGCTCCAACGAGCGCTCTGCGTCAGAGGCAGAGAGGGGGCCAGGGCCGTCTGACAGTTGTCAGCTGCCTTTGGAGTCGGACATCAGTGGGGCAGAAGAACAGCTGGAGCCTGTTCCCAGTGTGCACATGCAAAGAGCTGCCAGGGGAAGGGAACAGCTAAGGAACAAGGGTCGACTCAGCAGTAAGGCCACAGGTGGACAGTGAATGGTCCCTCCCCTAGGGAATAAAGAGGAGCGAAAGGCGAGGGGAGTTTGCAGGAGACAAGTAGTTCAATTCATGAGAGCGAAGATCTGTTCCTGACTTCTTGCCAAGTATTGTCTACTCCAGTTTGGAAGATATCAACCTGGCAACTCTCCAAGCCTGATAAAGGTCTGTAGTTGTGAAATCTCTGGAAAGTCTGTTGGCCGGGACTTTGCTGAAGAGGAATTCCCTTTAAGCTAAATAAAAGGGGTTTTATTGGGACAAGGAGTCGGCTTTGTGCTTTTGGGAACCCTAGGTCAGAACAATGGGTCACAGTGCCAGTTGTGGGCAGCGTTGGTGAAATCCAATTTTTTTTACTACTAGTTCTGTGGGTGTGGTGTGGCTTGGTGGGTGTGGCTTGGTGGGCATGGCAGGGGAAGGATACTGCAAAATCCCCATTCCCTCCCTACTCTGGGGCCAGCCAGAGGTGGTATTTGCCGGTTCTCCGAACTGCTCAAAATTTCCGCTACCGGTTCTCCAGAACCTGCTGCATTTTAGCCCTGGTTACAAGCCGGCCATTCATTCTAATCCCCTTCGGTTCTATGCAAGAGGAGAGACAGTGTCTTCCTCCCTTCCGATGCCACACGGGAAGCAGAGGCTCCATTATTACAGTAAATGTTTATCATTCTGAATTGCCCTGAGCCTTTCCAACGATTCCAGGCATGGCTGAGGTTCGTTGCTGCTTATCTCTTGAGGGCTTCGGGATTAGCATGGTGTGACCTGACACCATCCTGTAAGAATTCTGTCAGCAAGAGGCAGGTTTGGTTCGAGATGGGACTTGACAGCAGGACCTCTTCACGGGAGCTCATTTCAGTAGATTCCAGGAACTGATCAAGAATGCCCATTTATCCAGACACCTCCTCTGTTATTGGTGGTCTCTGAGGCATGGGCTTCAGTCAAGGAAGCATTCCTGTAGCTTTCAAAGCTTCGCAGATTGGCCAGGTGGTGGCCCTTAACGTTGTACATTGGCTAAATGATAGAGATACCCAGGGGTGGGCTGCTACTGGTTCGCCCCGGTTCAGGCAAACCGGTAGCAGCCGCGGCAGGAGGCTCCGCCTGGACATCATCAGATATGATCTGTGCATACGAAGAAGAAAGAAAGAAGAGAGGAATAGAGGGTAAGATAGAGGAGGTGAAGGAGAGAGAGGGATGGAAGGAAGGAAGGGGAAGGAGAGGAAGATAGGATAGGGGAGAAGGGTAGGGGAGAAGGTGAGAAAGGAGGGAAAGAGAAGAGGAGTGGGGGAGAGAAAAGGGAAGGAGGAAGGAGGAGGGAGAGGAAGAAGAAGAAGAAAGAAGGAGAGGCGAGGAGGGAGGGAGGGAAAAGAGAAGAAGGTTTGTTGTGAAAGGAAGGGAAAAAAAGTGTAGAAGAGCAACCCCAAATGTAATTAAAGTGTATAATTTTTGTGCTTTCTTTAGAAAAAATATGTATGATTATGTATGGATAAGAGAATGTACATTTACAATATGTATATAAGAAAAGAAAAAATAAACTTTTTTCAAAAAAAAATGTATGATCCGTGCATGCGCAGAATTGGCGTGGGTGCGAGTGAATTGGTAACGAAGGTGAGTGAAACAACCCCCTGGAGATATACCAAGTTCAAGTGCGATAAAAGTTCCATTTCAGGTGAGTCATTCAAGGCTGCAAGACAAAAGTGGACTTTTTTGTCCATTCATGAGTGAGTTCTTAAAACATTCAACAGGAACTAATCAACGAGAGTAACAGATTAACAGATGAGTTGGAAGGGACCTTGTAGGTCATCTATTCCAACCCCCCACCCAAGCAGGAGACCCTACACTATTTCTGACAGATGGCAGTCCAGTCTCTTCTTGAAAGCTTCCAGTGATGAAGCTCCCACAACTTCTGAAGGCAACTTCTGTTCCATCAGTTGATGGCGTTCACTGTCAGAAAATTTCTCCTTATTTCCAGGTTGAATCTCTCCTTGTTCAATGTCCATCCATTATTCCTTGTCTGGCCTTTGGAAAATAGCTTGACCCCCTCCTCTCTGTGGCAGCCCTTCAAATAGGGAAGATTGCTATCATTGTCTCCCCTGGTCCTTCTCTTCACTAGACTAGCCATGCCCAGTTCCTGCAACCATTCATCATATGTTCCAGCCTCCAGTCCCCTAATCATCCTGGTTGCTCTTCTCTGCACTCTTTCTAGAGTCTCAACATCTTTTTTATAGTGTGGTGGACAAAACTGGATGCAGTATTCTAGGTGTGGTTTTACTAAGGCTTTATAGAGTGGTCTTAGTACCTCCCTTGATCTTGATTGTATCCCTCTGTTGATGCAATTTAGGATTGCATTATTTGTAACCCTGGATTGAGTCGTGGAGTCCTTTGGTGCTCTCTGAGCTTGGTTGCTTTCTTGCAGATGTTTCATTACCCAATCAGGTAAACATTGTCATCACTAAAGAGCCCACACATCTGGAGCCAGCTGGGTTGCCTGTTCTCATATTTGGGAATTGTCAGAGATGTTTCTATAGCTGTTTCTGAAGACCTGAGATCTGATGGGTATCTATGAAGGAAGTTCGTCTTCTCCAGGACCACAATCAGATAATTGAATGTAAGGACAGGCAATGTTTTAGAGCGGAAGGCACACTTGAAATTCAGAAAGGGTGTGCTGGGTGTGTCCAGTCACACGATTTGCACCTTGGAGTAAGACTGATGAGGGACTAAAGGAAATACCGGTAGCTGTATGGTGAAGCTGGTATTTTGCTTCGTAATATTTTGCTTTGTGGTTTTCTACACAGACTTCAGAGGATAATTAGAACTGCAGAAAAAATAATTGCTACCAACCTGCCTTCCATTGAGGACCTGTATACTGCACGAATCAAGAAGAGGGCCGTGAAAATATTTACAGATCCCTCACATCCAGGACATAAACTGTTTCAACTTCTACCCTCAAAATGACGCTATAGAGCACTGCACACCAGAACAACTAGACACAAGAACAGTTTTTTCCCGAAGGCCATCACTCTGCTAAACAAATAATTCCCTCAACACTGTCAAACTATTTACTAAATCTGCACTACTATTAATCTTCTCATCGTTCCCATCACCAATCTCTTTCCACTTATGACTGTATGACTGTAACTTTCTTGCTGGCAATCCTTATGATTTATATTGATATATTGACCATCAACTGTGTTGTAAATGTTGTACCTTGATGAACGTATCTTTTCTTTTATGTACACTGAGAGCATATGCACCAAGACAAATTCCTTGTGTGTCCAATCACACTTGGCCAATAAAAAATTCTATTCTATTCCATTGACTTTATTTATTTTTTTAAGAAAGGCAAGTGGACAGGGAACCTGAAGAGAGAGAGGTGGGGGGGCGCATTACTATGATAAGGCAACTCATGCTAAACGTACTGACTCCGAATTCTTTGGGGCGCCAAGTGAAATCTTGATGCTCCCAGATTTTTAAGGCCCCCTTTTTAGGAGTTTGATGTTTTCTGTTTCTCAAATTATACAACCTGCTTTGATTGTGCCCCAAAGAATTTCGAGTCAGTACCTTTAGCATGAGTTGCCTTATAATAGTAATGTGCGCCCCCTACCTCTGTCTTGGTGCCCCCAGGTTCCCTGTCCACTTGCCTTTCTTAAAAGGATAAATAAAGTCAATAGAAAACCACAAAGCGAAATATGAAGCAAAATACCAGCTTCACCATACAGCTACCGGTATTTCCTTTGGTCCCTCATCAGTCTTATTCCAAGGTTTTTTATCTTGGCTGCCCTGGGTAGAATTCTTCAGGTGCTTTTGCATATTTTAATCGTTCTATGTAGGCTACCTGGAAAACATTGCTAAGCCCATTTTCCATCTCTCTCTTAGGGCTAAACCCGCTGCCCTCCGACCTTGGTATCAGCCACCCCCTGCCACCAAGCAACAGGGCAGGATTTGCTGAAAATGAAGGGAAGGCAAGCCAGAAGCGGAAGCCGGGTAAGCTGATAAATTGGGCTGCCTGTTTTGGGGAATATAGAAAATGAACTGAGCTTGTTTCTTGGAGGGATTTGATAGCAAAGTGGGGAGAACACAACCCACACCCTTCTCAGAATTGGGAGCAGGGGGAAATTTTGGTATTTCTAGCTCATTCGCTGTCTGAATGCTGAGATTTCTGTTGGTTTCTCGTCTGTCAGCTAGAAGTCAACAAGGTAAAACTTTGTCTATGCTTGAGTCCGTATACCTGGGTTTATTTGGATTAGTCGGTTGGATCAGCTGAGTAAAATCGAAGAGTTTGTGATCCCACCCCTCATTTGGAAAGACCCCTCAAAGTGCTACGGAGAGCAGGTGCAAAATACAGCACTGTTGGTGTCCTGAAGCAAGAAAAGAGAAATAGAAGAAACGGTATTGTCTAATAAATTGCCTTCAGAGATCATGGGTGCTCCATCACCAGAGGTTTTCAAGAAGAGACCAGACAGTCACTTGTCTGAGATGGTATAGGTTCTCCTGCTTGAGCAGGGGGCTGGACTAGAAGACCTCCAAGGTCCCTTCCGGTTCTGTTCTATTCTAAAATATCCTAAACTGATACCAAGTTGGCTGCTACAGAAGAGTTGATTGGAGAAGACCGTTCCTTGGTGGTGCAGAATGGGTTTGGGCTACATATATGATCTTGCATATATTAACCGCAACTAGAATTGCATTTGCCCAACAATGGAAGAATGATGAGATCCCGTCTGAGGGGAAATGTAATTAAGGAAATATTAGAATGCGCAGAAATGGATAGACCCATGATGGCGAACCTATGGCACGCATGCCACAGCTGGCACGCAGAGCTATATCTGTGAACACACAAGCGTTGCCCTAGTTCAGCTCCAGCGTGCATGCGCGTGCTGGCCAGCTGATTTTTGGGCCTTCTGGGCCCACCGGAAGTCGGGAAAGGAGCCGTTTCCGGCCTCCGAGGGTGGTGGGGGAGGCTGTTTTCGCCCTCCCCAGGCTCCAAGAAAGACTTTGGAGCCTCGGGAGGGCGAAAAACAGGCCTACTGGTAACCTTTTGCTGTCATGTGCCAAAAGCAGGGGGAGTACGGGGGGGTTGTGCACGCATGCATGGAGGGGGGATTGAATTATAAATGCGGGCACGCACGCGTGTGCCCGCCCCAGCGCTCCCCCCGCTTTTGACACGCAACAGCAAAAAGGTTAGCCATCACTGGGATAGACTAACGCTAACTATTAAGGATAAAGAAGAAACTGAATATTTTTTGATATGGGACATATTTTGTCAATGGCCGGACAACAGAAAGAGAAGTTAGAAAGGAGGAGAGAGAAAAAGAGGGAATGCTAAAGCGGAGAGTTTAAGAAGATAATGTTAAGTGTTAAGTAGTATTGTTACCATATTATTATATTATCAATAGTATGGTGATGAATACCACAACAAATATATGTATTATGACTATTTAAACATAACTATACCCAGACACACACTGTTTGATGAAAATTGAATGTTATATAAATAAAACAAATGAAACATTAAAAAAAAAAAGAATGGAGAATTGTGTAGTTCTCCAAGGAGATGGGTTCTTATGGTCGGATGGAAGCAGGAGTCCAAAAATAATCAGGTCATCACTGGACTTTCCTTTGTGTAGTAGCCAGTGGTGAAATCCATTTTTTTTTACTACCGGTTCTGTGGGCGTGGCTTGGTGGGCATGGCTTGGTGGGCATGGTGTGGCTTGGTGGGTGTGGCAGGGAAAGGATACTGCAAAATCTCCATTCCCACCCCACTCCAGAGGAAGGATACTGCAAAATCCCCATTCCCTCCCTACTCCTGAGGGAAGGATATTGCAAAATCCCCATTCCCTCCCCACTCCTGGGGGAAGGATATTGCAAAATCCCCATTCCCTCCCCACTCCAAGGGAGGGATATTGCAAAATCCGCATTCCCTCCCCACTCCAAGGGAAGGATATTGCAAAATCCCCATTCCCTCCCCACTCCAGGGGAAGGATGTTGCAAAATCTCCATTCCCACCCCACTCTGGGGCCAGCCAGAGGTGGTATTTGCCAGTTCTCCAAACCGCTCAAAATTTCCGCTACCGGTTTTCCAGAACCTGCTGGATTTCACTCCTGGTAGTAGCCCTTTAGGATGTTAAACATATGGGCCAGAGATCTGGAGGGCAAACCCTGACCTGATGCAGCTCTGAACAAAGTTTCAAGCCCCCAATGTTTTCTCTTCACTGTTAAACAAGACGAGAACCATGCTAAGAATAAGGGGAGGAAACAAAAAAAAATATTTTCCTGACGAAGGCAAAAAATCTATACTGTTGTCTTGTGGTTTTTTGTTGTTGTTGTTTACATTTATATCCCGCCCTTCTCCGAAGACTCAGGGCGGCTTACAGTGTGTAAGGCAATAGTCTCATTCTATTTGTATATTTACAAAGTCAACTTATTGCCCCCCCAACAATCTGGGTCCTCATTTTACCTACCTTATAAAGGATGGAAGGCTGAGTCAACCTTGGAGCTGGTGGGACTAGAACCTGCAGTAATTGCAGGCAGCTGTGTTTTAATAACAGGCTTCTTACAGCCTGAGCCACCACGGCCCTTGGTTGAACGTCGTCCCAGCAACTCTCTTCCTTCCCGTCCCTTGATGAGTTTGAATTTATGTTATCGTGAGACGGAGATGTTCTTACTCTGTTCTTAATCTAGGTTTGTTTTTCAGACCAGGAATTTGGCAAGCAAGAACCCTTCTTTAAGGGAAATTTGCCAAATTGGCTTCCTGGATGCAAATGACACATGGCATCACACCACTCTGGACCGCAGCCTGCGTTTTAGGGAATTGTGCGCCTGCCAAGCAGGGGATCATTAGAAGCGATAAGAGGTGCCCGCCCTTCTGTTTATTTTGTAAACATCTATTTTGAGCCTGAACCTTGACACCTCGGGTTCTGGGGTTGCGAAGACCACGTCCTTATTGGAGGCAGGGGGCGTATATTTTCCATTGAGTTCTGAGGGCTTTGAATCTCTTGTTACATCCTGTTCTTTTTTTATAAAAAAGTTTATTTTTTATTTTTTCTTTTCTTATGCACACATTGTAAATGTACATTTTCTTATTCATAGATAATCATACGTGTTCTCTGTAAAGAGAGCACCAAAATAATACATTTTAATTGCATTCGGAGTTGCTCTTCTACCCTTTCTTTCCCTCCGTTTTACAACAAACCTTCTTCTCTTTTCCCTCCCTCCTTCTTCTCCTTTCCTACCTTCTTCCTCCTCCTCTCCTTCCGCATACCTCCTTCCCTTTCTTCTCCCCCACTCATCTTCTCTTTCCCTCCTTTCTCATCTTCTCTCCTACTCTTATCCCCTGACTTATCCTCCTCTCCTTCTCCTTTCCTCCGTCCCTCTCTCTCCTTCACATTCTCTATCTTACCTTCTATTCCTCTCTTCTTTCTTTCTTTCTTCTTTTTTGTATGATATTTCCCTTGTTTGCTATCCGAGCAACTCCAACCTTCTGATAATATATACATTCTTTTCAGTTTCTTTTCTATTTTCTTATCCGTTATTCTTTTTTTCCAATCTTATCATTTCATAATTGTACATTTATATCTATAATTTTCTCTTCTTGTTATATCCTGTTCTGTAAGTGGAGTTCGCTCCTACTCTTTATCCAAATAATGTTTTTTTTTTCTCTGGTTCCCATCGCACCTCCTCTCCCCCCAAAAAGATACCAGTTTTTCTTTTAAAAATCTCCCTTCATTTTTTAACAGGTTCAAAAGCACGCTGGATTCAGAGGTGGGTTTCAGCAGGTTCTGACCAGGTTCTGGAGAACTGGTAACGGAAATTTTGAGTAGTTCGGAGAACCAGTAGTAAAAATTCTGGCTGGCCCCGCCCTCATCTATTCTCTGCCTCCCAAGTCCCAGCTGATTGGGAGGAAATGGGGATTTTGCAATATCCTTCCCCTGAAGTTGGGAGGAAATGGGGATTTTGCAATATTCTTCCCCAGGAATGGGGAATGGGGATTTTACTTTAAGGTGTTGGTTATGACCTTTAAAGCGCTCCATGGCTTAGGACCTGGGTACTTACGGGACCGCCTGCTGCTACCACACGCCTCCCACCGACCCGTACGCTCCCATAGAGAGGGACTTCTCAGGGTGCCGTCCGCCAAACAATGCCGGCTGGCGGCCCCCAGGGGAAACGCCTTCTCTGTGGGGGCGCCCACACTCTGGAATGAGCTTCCCCCGGGTCTACGTCAAATACCTGACCTTCGGACATTTCGTCGCGAACTAAAAACACATCTCTTTATCCGCGCGGGGCTGGCTTAAATTAGTTTTAAGGGGAAATTTTATTAATTTAAATGGGGTTTTTTTAGTATGAAATTTTTTAATCTCAGGCTAATTTTAAATAAGTTTTTTAAATGGTATTTTAATCTGTATATTGTATTGTTTTATTTTTGCCTGTACACCGCCCTGAGTCCTTCGGGAGAAGGGCGGTATAAAAATTAAATAAATAATAATAATAAATAAATAATACAGTATCTTTTCCCTGAAGTGGGTTGGGAATAGAGATTTTACAGTATCCTTCCCCTGCCACGGCCACCAAGCCATGCCACGCCCACCAAGCCCCACCCACAGAACCGGTAGTAAAAAAAATTGAAACCCACCACTGGTTGGATCCTTTTGCTAATTGTGACCTTCTCTGCAGACAACATCCAAACGCTGAATCTTGACTCTCCTCCGATGGACTTGGGCATGTCTGACGCAGCAGCCTGGACCACCGCGATGAATAATTTAGGGATGGCTCCAATGGGAATGACAGCAGATCCCCCTTTACCTAGTAAGTACACCCCTGATCCAGAAGAATGCAAATGGATCAAATAACATATTTCTTAGGGAATGGGGGGACACGGTGGCTCAAGTGGCTAAGATGCTGAGCTTATCGATCAAAAGGTCGGCGGTTTGAATCTGTAGTGCCACGTAATGGGGTGAGCTCCCATTACTTGTCCCAGCTTCTGCCAACCTAGCAGTTCGAAAGCACGTAAAAATATGCAAATAGAAAAATAGGGACCACCTTTGGTAGGAAGGGAACAGTGTTCTGTGCGCCTTTGGCGTTGAGTCATTTTGGTCACATGACCACGGAGACGTCTTCGGACAGCGCTGGCTCTTCGGCTTTGAAACGGAGATGAGCACCGCCCCCTAAAGTCGGGAACGACTTGCACGTGTGTGCGAGGGGAACCTTTACCTTTACCTAAGGAATTGAATACACCCCAAATGAGAATTCTGCCCTGAAAGATGTAACCTTCCCTTCTCCATGAGAAATAAATGCCTTTTTATAATACCAGAAAAACATACCAAAGCAGGAAATATATATTTAATACTACATGTCTCGACAGCAGCGAGAATTGTATTTGCACAACACTGGAAGAATGAGAACACTCCTGCACTCCTTATATTTATGAAAATATGATTAGAAAAACACTAGAATGTGCAGAAATGGATAGGTTAACATTAAAGATAAAGAACAAAGAAGACACAGAATATTTTTTTTTAACATGAGATTTGTTTTATCAATGGTTAGATAATGGAGGTAGAAATTAGAAGGAAGATTATAACTAGGAATAAGTGAATATTATTATTATTACTATTATTGTGTACAAGTAAGTTGACCCAGAAATACACTGTTTACTAAGCACTTATGCATGTTAAAGAAAAATGCATAAATAAAAATAAAAATAAATACCTTTGTGCTGAAATGCTTCAGACGCACTGGTGATACTCCCCATCATATTAATAAGGAAAACAAGTAAAAACTGGGTTATTTAGACAGATACAAATTGTTCTCTATTTTTTTTCCTACTTCGTTTCACTGCAACCCGTGACTTGGCTCAGTGGCTCAAGTTATGACAGGGGCTATTTATATGCACCAGCAGTTTTTTTGTGTGCTTGGTTTCTTGGTGGCAGAACTATCCACGTTGTCGATGGCCCGTATCCCAGGGATTCTTATCGCAATCAATTTTTGCAATACAGATTCTAATCGGAAAGTACTGAAAATGGTGATTTGGGCAGTGTTCTAAAAGGCTATTTCACTCCGCCCAGTTCGAGCTCAATTTTGCTCTCCTCTCTTCTTTCAAGTGGACTGGAGTTCTTGGTGCCTGGAAGTCATCTTTTCTAAGGCTTTGTTTTTTTTAAATGACAAAAAGAGCAATCCACCTGGGTGCAAAAGAAGACAGGAGAGTAATTAAGCAACTTTAAAGCAGGTTTTAGGACAACTCGCCACGGCCAACTCGCCGCAGGAGAAGAGTTACACTAATATCAAAGAAATGTTGGAATAGAATCAGGCTCCACTTTGGTCCAAACCTGACGCCGACGACGCTGAGCCTTGATTGGTTGACGCGATGCTGGCACGAATATATAAGGAACTGTCACGGCTCCTGTTAGCCGAGCAGCCGCACTAGCTTTCACTAGCGATCTTGTTAGCTCTGTTATGTTTCAATAAACACAGTTAGCCTTGTTAAAAAGTCTCACCTCGGTCTGTTGTTCCTACCAGGGACATAACAGAATCATTAAATAAAGCAGGGGTCTCCAACCTTGGTCCCTTTAAGACTTGTGGACTTCAACTCCCAGAGTCTCTCAGCCAGCAAAGCTGGCTGAGGAACTCTGGGAGTTGCAATCCACAACTCTTAAAGGGACCAAGGTTGGAGACCCCTGAAATAAAGGATGCCAAAGAAGGGACAAAATGAAATGTGAACGGCAAAAAGTAAAATCATTTTTAAATGATTTTAAATAATTAAATTGGGTTGTTGGGAGCGGTGCGGTGGCCTAGAGGTGGAGCTCTCGCCTCACCATCGGGTGGCTGTGAGTTCGATCTTAGCTAGAGGCAGATATTTCTCTCTCTCTCTCTCTCTCTGGGCACAATGAGAAAAAAACTCCGCACTGACGACAGGAAGGGCATCCGGCCATTAAACGCTCTACCAGCTCCATTCAGTTGCCCAGACTTCACCCTGCAAGGGATTATGGGATCTGTTCTGTCCCCCCCTTCGCTTCTGTCCGAGTGATGGCTTAATTAGCCAGCACTATCAGCTCTGGCAGCAGAATAGCAAGCGTATGCCAAGTGTCTCTGTTCTCCCCCTCGACGCCGATGAGTCACCCAGGAACAAACTTCAGCTCTTAGTTAATCAGTTGATTTGCCTGCTACAAAGAGGCACAGCAGTTCTTGCTGCCTTTATATCCTGTGGGGTGTGGCTCCATGACTCAGCACTTCCTAGGCCTGCCCCACCCCTGCTTCTGTTGTTCCCTCCTCTCCTGCCTACGAAACCTAGGGTCCAACCAAGCCTGATTGCCATCAGCTGGGTCTGAAGGCGTGGCCGGGGGGGGGAAGAGTCAGGGGATGGAGGCCTTGTTATCTCTTCCACCTGGCCTGCCTCTGGCTCCTGGAGCTGAGCCAGGGAAGCCGGTGCTCCCGAGGTAAATCCTGACGGCCCTTCCCCCTCACTTTCCAAGTCACTTTCTGGCAGGAGGCCCGGCTCGGGGGGGCTCAGACACAACAGGGTCATTAAAAGAAGATGAGGATGAGGATGAATTAAATCGTTGAATTGTCCCAGCTTTGCTGGCTGGGGATCTCTGGGGGTTGAAGTCCACAAGTCTTAAAAGAGCCAAGTTTGCAGACCCCTGTCCCAGGGCAAGTCGGCCTCGCGAGTTGTCCCATTCTGGCATGTTCAGCATGTTTGGAATCCTTCAGCTTTCATTTTAGCCACACCGCAGGAAGAAAGGATGGAGGGCAACTTGAGAAGTCCAGATCTCCTCCTCTTCCCAAACCAAAAAGGATTCTTCCTTTCGTGAGATGGATTCCACGCTGACAAACGAGCTCGACTTTTCCGAGCGCGTCGCCTTAGGAATCTCTCACAATCTTGGGCCTCTTTGATTCTTGACGGGTGCGTAATCCGCTTGGAATCCTCACTGGGATGCTTGTGCGCTTACGTCGGCTATCTTGGTGTCTTTCAGACTTCGACCCCGCCCTGGGAATGATGACGGGCATCCCGCCGATTAATCCCCTGATGCCTGGCTTGGGAATTGTGCCACCGCCCATCCTGTCCGATATGCCGGTGGCCAAGGAGATCGTTCACTGCAAAAGCTGCACGCTCTTCCCACCTAATCCGAGTGAGCTTTGCCCGAATGCTCGTGAATGCGCCCTGGAGGGCTGCGGGAAATCCTTGGAACTAGAAAGTCACCCGCTGCTGTTGCCTGGGATCTAACGGTAGATCAAGGGAAGGCTTGCGGTGTGGCAAGAGATCTGGTTTCGGAGATCTTCGAAGGAGGTGGGAGGTGACAGTGCCTGCTAGAAGCAAGTTGATCAGCTGCAGGCATGGCTACAGATCAGTTGCATAAGGGGAAATTTTTTTTTTTAAGGCAGTTTTTTTTAATTTTTTTCCCATAATAATTCCCACAATTTGACCAGTGTACAATACAATCACTTATACAAACAATCGATCCTATACTCAAATTATGCTCAATCCGGGCTGCTCGACCGCCACTCCCTCCCTTAATCCTTTCTACCCTTCTCATCCTTCTTCGACTTTCCCCACCATCCTTCTCCTCGCTTTCCTACTTCCCCTCCTCTTTCCCACTTCTCACTACCATCCTTTCTAACCCTCTATCTTCTCCTCCTTCTTTTCCTCCTATCCTTTCTTCTCCCTCCCTTCTTTCCTACCTACCTACCTACCTACCTACTTTCTTCCTTCTTTACTCCTCTTTCCTTACACTTTCCCTTCGGGAGTGGTTACCGAGCAGTCCCGACTTTACACCATTCCACCCTGTTTAATTCTACCCTTATTTCTGTACAATGGCAATCAATCAACTTATAATCTTCCCCTTCCCCCCCCCCCATTTCTCCCCCTCTCCCCCCTCCAAGACTTCCCAGAACAGAATACAGGGTATTGTAACTAACAAACATAATCTAAAATATAACATAAAACATATTCCATTTCACACCATCAAACCATCACACTATCAATTCCCTTCTTTCTTAAACTCTAATACATGTCAATTCCTAACTTCACTCAAAAACTAATTGATATTTTTTAATCTGATACCTATTTTGAATATAATCAATCCACTTTCTCCATTCCAAAATATATTTTTCTTGTGTACAGGGGAAATTTTTTAATGTACACCTTTGTTTTTTTTAATAAAGCAGGGATGAAATGCTCCTGGTTTGGACTGCATTGTCCGATCCGGTAGCAATGGTGGCAGGTGGTTTGGAGAACCGGTAGCAAAAACCCCTGCCCCCCCCCCCCAATTCCCAGCTCAGCCGCGCGATCATCAGAGGGTTTTGGTTTTTTTTACTTTTAAAAACATTTTTTGCTTTGGTCGAAAAAATACTTTTAAAAGTTAAAAAAAAAAAAAGCCTCTGATGATCAGGCAACTCAGCTGGGATCGTCAGAGGAGCCTTTTAAAAGCATTTTTTTCTACAATCTCTTTGGCTGAAGAGATTCTAGCCAACTTTCTCTTTGGCTGAAGAGATCGTAGAAAAAATGCTTTTTTAAAATAAAAAAAAGCACACCCAGTCACATTACCCGTCCCACGAAGCCACGCCCATAGAACTGGTAGTAATAAATTTTACATTTTACCTCTGTAATAAAGGCCTATTTACCTACTCTGTCGTGTACATAAAGGGCCGAAGGGCCTGAAATAAAACCAATGTTAATCCGGGTGCTGAAATTGTGACCTTTAAGTATGTCAAAATGGTGCTTCGCCACACTGAGAGTTGCTTAACTTGCAAAACATTGTGGACAAAGAGGAACTTAAAGCACATGTAAAAAAAATAGCCATGTTGCAGGGGTGAAATGTAAAATTCGTTACTACCGGTTCTGTGGGCGTGGCTTGGTAGGGGCGGGTAATGTGACTGGATGGGCGTGGCCAACTTTTTTTTTTTTACTTTTAAAAGCATTTTTTTCTACAACCTCTTCAGCTGAAGGAAAAATGCTTTTAAAAAGCATTTTTTTTAAAGTAAAAACAACAACTGAGGATCGCGCGGGTCAGCTGGGGCGGGGGGGCAGGGATTTTCTCCAAACCGCTTGCCGCCATCGCTACTGGATTGGGTGATCCGGTCCGAACTGGGAGCATTTTACCCCTGCAATGTTGTAACGTTTAGGTTTTAGGAATGGACAACTGGCCCTGTTGCTATGCTCAATGGCAGAACCTTTAAAGTTTTCTTGTTAGAATAGAAGAGAATAGAATAGAATAAGAATAGAATAGAATAGAATAGAATAGAATAGAATAGAATAGAATAAGAATAGAATAGAATAGAATAGAATAGAATAGAATAGAATAAGAATAGGATAGGATAGGATAGGATAGGATAGGATAGGATAGGATAGGATAGGATAGGATAGAATAGAATAGAATAGAATAGAATAGAATAGAATAGAATAGAATAGAATAGAATAGAATAGAATAGAATAGAATAGGAATTCTTTATTGGCCAAGTGTGATTGGACACACAAAGAATTTGTCTTGGTGCATATGCTCTCAGTGTACATAAAAGAAAAGATACGTCCATCAAGAATCATAAGGTCCAACACTTAATGATAATCATAGGGAACAAATAAGCAATCAAAACATATTAGGAAACGGTCAACATAAATCTTAAGGATACCAGCAACAAAGTTACACTCATACAGTAGAAGGAGTGGGAGGAGGTGGGTGATAGGAACGATGAGAAGATTAATAGTAATGCAGACTTAGTGAATCGTATGACAGCGCTGAGAGAATTATTTGTTTAGCAGAGTGATGGCGTTCGGGAAAAAACTGTTCTTGTGTCTACTTGTAGTGCCCTATAGCGTCGTTTTGAGGAGTTGAAACAGTTTATGTCCAGGATGTGAGGGGTCTGTAAATATTTTCACAGCTCTCTTTTTGACTCGTGCAGTATACAGGTTCTCAATGGAAGGCAGGTTGGTAGCCATTGTTTTTGCTGAAGTTCTAACGATCCTCTGAAGTCTGTGTCTGTCTTGTTGGGTGGCAGAACCAAACCAGACAGTTATAGAGGTGCAGATGACAGACTCAATGACAATGTTGTTTTTGTGGTTTTAAGGTATATAATGAAATGTTGAATAGTGGGAGGTGGCCAATTGGCCTCAAGCCGTCTGTTTTGACTGCTTGTCTGATTGACCCTCATTGCAATGTGATGTAAGTGCCTACAGGAAAGGCTTTGTTTCAGAGGCGGGTTTCAGCAGGTTCTGACCAGTTCTGGAGAACCAGTAGTGGAAATTTTGAGTAGTTCAGAGAACCGGTAGTAAAAATTCTGACTGGCCCCTCCTCCATCTGTTCTCTGCCTCCCAAGTCCCAGCTGATCAGGAGGAAATGGGGATTTTGCAGTAACCTTCTCTTGGAGTGGGGTGGGAATGGAGATTTTACGGTATCCTTCCCCTGCCACGCCCACCAAGCCACACCCACAGAACCGGTAGTAAAAAAAATTTGAAGCCCACTACTGCTTTGTTTGCTATTCTTTAAATTCTAATAAACTTCTGGATCCTAAGTGAGAGGCTTCAGGTTGTGCTGTCTGTTCAATTGTTATTAAGGGCAGCTATGTGCAATGATTAAGTGGTTTTTTCCCCCCGAGAGTTGTTATCAGTTTATAAATGACCGCCTGATTTCCTTGTGCTCATGGAAAGTTTTCCTCTCGTATTTCTAGATCTTCCTCCTCCCACGACAAGGGAGAGGCCTCCTGGGTGCAAGACGGTGTTCGTTGGGGGGCTGCCAGAAAATGGGACCGAAGAGACCATCGTGGAGATTTTTGAGAAGTGCGGAGAGATCATCGCTCTTCGGAAGAGTAAAAAACACTTCTGCCATATCCGTTTTGCTGAGGAATATATGGTGGATAAAGCAGTTTATCTGTCAGGTGGGTATTTCTTGTCTGCTCTTTAGGTTGTCCAGTGAAGGAACAAATTTAATTTATAATTTAGGTATTTAGAATTGCACTGGCCAGAAGCTGCCCTGTCAGCTAGCTGGCATTTTCCCAATTTTCCCATTTTCTCCTCTGGGAGGCAGTGCCTGGTCTTTAAAAATATAGAGTATTGTAAAACTCATATTTGGATGAAACTTAACATAAATATAAACCCAAAATGAAGCGAGGTCAGACAGTATTTTCGTCTGGCTTTGATGAGACAGGAGGTCCTGAAATGAGATTTGAAATATGTCTGTTTGGCTTCCTATTTAATTGCTTGGACTCAAAACTTGTCCTCAAAAGAAGGGCCTCTGGTGGCTCAACAGACTAATGCAGTCTGTTATTAACACCAGCTGCTTGCAATTACTGCAGGTTCAAGTCCCACCAGGCCCAAGGTTGACTCAGCCTTCCATCCTTTATAAGGTAGGTAAAATGAGGACCCAGATTGTTGGGGGCAATAAGTTGACTTTGTATATAATATACAAATGGATGAAGACTATTGCTTGACACAGTGTAAGCCGCCCTGAGTCTTCGGAGAAGGGCGGGATATAAATGCAAATAAAATAAAAAAATAAAAAAATAAAAATAAAAGCCCACATTGCGCACACTTTTGTCAATGGGGAACTTTCTGGTGGTCTTGACAGGCAGTGTTTGTGTGTGTATGTGAGAGAGGGAGAGGGAGGGAGGGAGGGAGGTAGAGAGAGAGAGTAGAGAGAGGGAGGGAGGAGGAGAGGGGGAGAGAAAGTAGAGAGGGAGGGATAGAAAGAGAGGGAGGGGGAGAGAAGGAGGGGGAGAGAGAGAAGGGATAGAAAGTAGAGAGGGAGGGGGAGAGAGAGAGGGAGGGGGAGAGAGAGAGGGAGGGGGAGAGAGAGAGAGGGAGGAAGAGAGAGGGAGGGGGAGAGAG